>NW_020897722.1:5117101-5220291 GCF_003984885.1 Neopelma chrysocephalum
TTTAAAAAGCAAATAAGTGAAAAAGCAGGAGAAACTTAGGGATAAAATCACACCTCTTGAAGAAATTCAGGGCTAGACTTGGTGTACGTTGTTGGAGATGATTTAGCTGTAATTAAATGGTTTCTAACATAGTGGGTAAGACTGTAGATGAGAAGGGGGGGGGAAGCAATCTTCTGACTATCCATTAGCATGCCAGACTGTTAGCAAGCTTGGTAGGAGAGTGGTGTGTAAGTAAGGGTTAGTGATGAGTAACTGTCCTCCCCTTTCAGCAGCTCCAGGTCCACAATGAGCAGGCGCTTCATGCTTGTGTTAAGCACCCCCAGCACAGACAGGCTGTCATTTCTGGGTCTGTTTAAAATGCTGTGCTAACAGACACAGTAGAGACCTCAGAAATTCCCTTCATGTTGAATGCAGAAGTCAGCCCAGCTCCTGTTTGTTTCCCATCTCCTGCTGCCCCAGTGAGGCTCTCGCTGTTTGCACTCCCTGGCCCCACGTGTGTGATGCCCAGCCAGGCGTGTGCCCATCCCTGGTGCCGTGGTTCCTGCCAGCCTCCAGGAATCACTAAGACAGATCCCACGTGTGCATAAGTCTGTGCAAACATTCCATAAAACCTTTCCTCACAGCCAGGGCTTGCTGTGGGATGCGGTGGCTCTGGAGCCGCTCTGGTGTGCAGAACAACACGCTGCTCATAAATAACACCAGGTTATTTATAACACGCTCCTATGGTGTTACAAATAACAGCCATATCCATCACACACTGTTCATTGAAACATAAGGATTTAAAACCACTTCAGAGACCCCCTGTTTGTTCATGTGGCGAGTGAAAAAGCAATTGCTGTTTGGAGGAAGGGAGGAGTGGCTTGGCTTTTCTCTTTGCTGTTTGTATCGGTGGGGTAAATTGTCTAATAACCCCAATTCTAAGCTTTTGAAGTATTTTTATTGCAAAAAGTATTCTTTAAGTATGAAATACATATGTTTGAAGTGCGTGAACGTTGAATTTAGAGAAGAATGATGGCGTTCAACTCAATTCAGTGGGTGATAGTAAAGAGGCAATTACATATGATTTGTGAAATAAAGAGAGCAACCTCGGCAGAGTGTGGTACCTGCAGGGTTTAACAGCACACTCTGATCTGAGCTAATAAGAGCAGTGTCTAATATTAGAGTTTGCCTTGTCAGAAAACCCATTAGTGTACCAGTGTGAGGATGGTGTGCGTGATGCAGAGTGAGCAGCTGTTTGCCTTTTGGTGCCACAGGAGGAGGCAGGGAGAAGCTCTCTCTAAAAAACTTCATTTGTCATGCTGCTGGTTTTTTTGTTTATAGTATTAAACTGTTGATTAAGAAAAAGATGATTGAATAGGTACCTTCTTTTAGAAGCACACAGACTTCAGCTGGAGATTAATTCCTTCATTTGCTTGTGTTCCTAAGAAGTTTCTAAAGTTATGTGTAAAGTTGTTTTTTTTCTTTTGAGATGAAAACTTAGCTCTCTATTTTTCAACCTGTTTACTCTTTTCATGTCATCTTCCTTCATAGATGCTGAACTGACAGTATTTTTTCCTTCCTTTCTCACACTAAAACCTAAATACAATTACAGTTTCCATTCTGTGCCCTCTGGAGAAAAAGGTCTTTATACAAGCTTTGCCACAGGCTTGGTGAGGAGGGGTTTTCAGTTAGTACCACGTTTGTTTTTAAATTCAAAGCTTTTAGGGATTGGTGTTTAAAATTAGCTATATGGGGTAACCTGTTGGATGTGCAAATACAGAATATTAGTCAAAGACCACAGACATTTCTTCTCTGCTTTGATTTTTAGAGTGACTCTGTGAGTCTTCTGTATTTTGCTTCATGGTGGCTGGCCCTCAGTTTTCAATTACAAAGTGATTTCTTGTTCCTAATCCTCATCTAATTCATTCCTGGCTCTCCTTCCAGTCAGGTCTGGATAACTGAGAGAGATATTACCGTGGTTCCTCTCAGGTGTTGGAGAGAAATGGATATTTATTAGCCATCTGCTGAAATGGTAAAAAATAAGAGGAAAGAGTGAAGAATTACACTAGTGAATACTGCAGAGAAACATATCTTCAAATATGTACAAGACTGCTCTAGAGGAAAAGGTAATAAATTTTTGCCTGGTATTGTGCTTATAGGCTTAGGAGATCGTTTCTAGCAGGTATTTTTTGTTCTGTTCATGCTTCCAAGGCACTGCCCCAGCAGCTCCAAGTGCAGACAGAACTGATGGACTGTGCTTTGCCCTTTCCTCCCTCCATGACCTCTGTGTTCTGCCCCCTTGGACTGAGGGGGAAATCCGAATGACAGAGCCTGTGAGCCAGCCTGGGCTTGGCAAGTGAGCCTGGGGTGGATGGGATCAGTATTTCTCTGGATGGAGCTCTGTGTAGGTGGTCAGTGAGATACAAGCCCCTGTGAGGCTTCATGTGTTTAGATCATCAGAAGGTACATCTGTATTTCACAAGTACATCAACTGCTTGTACCTTCATCATCGTGTTTCAGAAATGCCACTAGAGGATATTATGAGATGATCACACTGTTTTAACAGTGTGTTCGGAAGTTGAAGACTTCTAAAGATACAGCAATAGTATTTTCTTCACATATACACATTTCATTATGTATATCTGGAGCCGATCTGATTTGGTCACATTCAACTAATAGCTTTTCCCCTAATTTACTTCTTGACTTAAGTGAGTATTAATCATAAACTGTTTCATTAGTAACTAATTTGATTCGGGGGAAAAAGTTGAAAAGATTTGACATCTGCTGTAAAATTTGCAGCACTTCTTCCATGGACTTGAGGCAGGTATTTTGCACAAGGAGTCTTTTGCATAACCTTGATTGTTAATTTTGTTTTTGTGTGTGTTTAACATCCTTGATGTGCACAGGAAGACAGGCAGAAACTTAGGACTTGCTGCTTTTCAGGTGCTTCTGTGCTTACCCTCAATAAGCTGGAGGTCCTAGTGAATTAATAATCATGGACAGCATCTCTGAGACTGCACTGACAAAAACAATACAGTAGTCCTGCTTTCTGTGAAGGTAGTAGAGCTTATGTATGTTGTTATTGGAGGTGAAATAATAAGGCCAAGTCTAAAAAGTAATACTTGCAAACAAAATACAAACAGCTTTTTGGAATGAGTTGAAGGAGAGGGATTGTGAAGTAGTCAAATTCCAGCTCAATGATTTGCTCTTTTTAACTTTTGTCTTCCCTTGGTCTCCAAACCAACATCTTTTTTTTGTGCTCATGGATGCAAGTGATTTTATGTTGATTGTGAAGGCTTTTTTGAACAGCCTAAGGTGGATGTTAAGGATACTGTTAAATAATTTTAAATGAGGAATTTTGTCCATTCATGGACTTGCTTGTAAGAATTCTATGGGACACGGTCCTGGAGAGAAGGGGAAAGCAGGAGAGCCAGGGAGGTTGGGATGGACAATATCTTGAGCAGCTTTCAAACCTCCACTGTTGTGCAAGTCTGAGTCTGTCTAGTGCTGATAATAAACTACATTGAAAATGGCATCAGCTCATACAGCTGGTAAGATTGGCTGGTGAGATAAAGCTGTATTTGAGAAAGATTGTACTAAGTCAGGAGAGTGCCAGGTTTATTGAAAGGCATTTTATTAAATAATATAATGGTATTTCACAAATGGAAGCAGAGAAGCAGAAGAGCCAAATATAGCAACAGATATGTGACTTCATTTTAAACTTTTTATTTACTTTAGAATAATAAAAATATTTCCTGACACATCACATTTTCCAGAGATGGAACAAATTTGGCGATGAGTGTTGTGTGCTTAAATATCGCTGTGCAAACGGGTCTGTTCTCCCCTTTTTGTTTTCTTGAGGACTTGATTGCAAACTTGGAATTCTGTAATTCTGCCTGTGGTGGTTGGGCATCCTTTGGATTGGCTTTCTGGTATGTGGAACATAGGAAAGGCTAAAATTCAGCTTCGGTGCCTCCGAGTTGTCCAGACAGTTCTGCACAGTGGGTGTGTTGCAGAATGGAGGTAGGAGTTGATCTTCCCCATTAACTGTCTGCTGTTGACAATGCTCTTCCTATGGTGTTATGTGGCAGGGAGAGACTTCTTCCCTCCGTTCCTGTGTCTTTTGTTTGCCAATAATTTCTGTGATTATGTTGTGTTCTGTTCACTTTGAGGAGGTTGTGCCCAGACGTAGAAAAGCTGATGGTCCGTTTTGTTTTCTAAAACGTGAGAGTTCATTAGTATGAAAAGAAACCAGTGGGTTTAGTTTGCAAGAAAGTAGATTATCTGATACCCTGGTTCTGCTCTTTATTGCTGTGTGGTTTTGTTGAAAATAAAATGTAAGTATTGTGGTCAAATATTGATTAAAAGATTGATGAATGTTTTGGTCCCATATGTTTAATCATTACTCTCTTTCAGATGTATATAATGAATATATTTCCTAAATAGTGTTTTTCTTCTGATTTTTCCACTGTTTTTAATGAAGCATGACTTCAGTACTTCACATTTTGTCTAATGGTTTGAGCATAACATTCTTGATGTCAGTGCAGTTTTGAGGAAAGGTTTTGTTGATTTAATATTGCAGAGGCAATGGAGAGAGAGAGAAAAGAAAGGAATGTCATTTTGTCTGCGTGAATTAATTTTATAGTGTCTGGTGACACTGTAAAGGGAAGGTGATCACTGAGTGGCAGCTGGTATTAATATTATGTCTAGTAACTCGTAGGCTATTTTAAAGTAATAGTTTCATTTCTGAAATGTTTAAAATTTGAGGAAATCTGTTTATATGGGTTGTTGTCACAAGGGCTGGAGATTCTATCTTAGATATAGGGCTGCATCCTCCTCCCTCGTGTTCTCTAGGTGTGGTTGAGGAGGTTAATCACTGGGGGCTTGCCATCCCCTGGCTCAGCAGCTCTTGGGAGAGCATCTGGTCATTTTTCTCTGATGGACTGAGCCCTCTAAAGGTGTTGAGCAGGAGGTGCTTGCCAGCCCCTGGAGTTGTGGACCTCACATGTGGGGACATCCTGGCGGAGTGGGGTCTGTGGGTAACTCATACATGGATAAGTTTGGGCAGCAGACATTGGGATAATGGGCTCTTTAGCCAGCCAGGAGTGGGTGAGGATGTGCCTATTAAAGAGAGGGGGGGAAGGGGCCAGTGACTGTGCATCTTCACTGTTTCTCTTCATTTATTCCTCATCCATCCAGTTCAGCTGTGGATGCTGCAGAATGAGAGCAGAAGTCAGACATGGGTGATGAGAGTGTGAAAGACTGGAAAAGCAGCTATGCTGGAAAACTACAGATTGGACTTGTTTACCTTAAAAAGTAGTTGAAGAAGAGGTGACAAGTTGAAAGCACGGAGTCTAATGAATGAGTGGTTTAGAGAAGTTATTTGGGAGCTGTTTTCCCTGTCTGCGTGAGGCAAGAACAGAGGTGTTCAATGAAGCTGAAAGGTGGCAAATTGAGACCTGATAAAAGAAAATACGTTTTCAAGAAATGAAAAACATACTAGGATTAATTTCCACCAGAAAACTGACAAGGTCAGGAATTTCTCAGGGTTCAGCAAGAGACTGGATATTTATATGAACAATAAAAATATCCAGAGGAGTTGTCAATGAGAGCTTGCTTTTCGAAGGTATTTATTAAATATAATTTTTCTTGAGCTGGGAAGCTGAAGGTGGAGGTGCAACTGGAATGATAGCAAAGCACCATGATCTTGTACCTGCCTGAAGCAGTCCTTCCTGTAGCTGTTTCCTAAGCATCTGATTTTGTTCTTTACTATTGTGTCTGGGTCTCAAGGGAAACGGGATCCCAGGCACAGAAAGGTGGGCTATGGGCTTCTCTGCCAGCCTGCACTGAGGTTTGTGCAGGATTTGAGAACCAGCACATGGCAAAGTTCTATTCAGAAGCTGCATTCCTGAGCACTAAGGTGGCACATTTTCTTTTGTAAATGCAGAAATCTCTTTCATATGTGCAGGTCACAAGGTTAAAGAGCAGCCAAACTTCATGGTGATTACTCGCTGTCTGAGAGCAACCCCTGAAGTGACTCTTGTTTAAGATAATGAGACACCTTTTGTGGGTTTTGGCTGAGCTGTGCTCTAAGGTGAGAGAATAAACCTATCCTAAAAACAGCCAAGGAAGTGTTGCTAGGTGCAGATTCCATCTTACACACTCAAAGTGTTAAAATGATTATTCATTCATATTTTCCAAGGGTGCAGGTTAAAACATGGAACCCACATCACGTGGGTAATGTGAAATGTATGTTGTGTAATATGAAATGAGTATTTTGACCTCATCCAAGTAAATCATAGAATTTTAGTTCAAAGTGATGGCTTATCATTGCTTTGCCCTGAATAAATCACTGGAGGTGATTAAATAATCTGGCCCAGTCTTACTGTTGGGAGCATGGTTTGGGTGAGAAATGACCCTTTATGGTTATTATCATTTCAAGAAGAATATGCTTAGAATTCTTTAACTTTATAGGTGGCTTATGTAGTATGGAAGGTGCACACTGTGCCTCTGGTGCCTAACAAAATGCTTTATGATTTTTGGTCAGCAATGTGAGCACCAGGGCTGGGCTGGCACTGGAAGTGGGATTGTATGTATGGGCAGTTTTTTACCCTCAATATCCATCATCCAGGTGGGTCTGTGAATCCTGTGGGCTGCTGGGGAGTTGCCTCAAAGTTATGGGAGAGGAACTGAAGGGAATTTCAGACACTTATTGTAGAGAAGTGAAAACAGCTAAACCCCAACATGTAGTTGTCAGAAAGGGCTTTTGCACAGATGGGTTCAGCCCCACAGCTTGCAGGTTTAGCAGTGGTGGTTTGCAGTGTGGGTGCTGTGGGTATCTGGCTCTGGGCTTCACGTGCGTTAAGGTGCACGTTACTAAACTCAGTTGCCTGAGACTGTCCTGTTGCAGCAGATCCTCAGCCAGACTGTTCAGTCTCCTCTGCCCAGTGCCCTCTTCCTAAGGAGGAACCACTGGGCTGCAAGGACAGGGGGTGCCCTCTGCCATGAGATTCCTTTAAAGATAATTCAGGTATGCTATGGGCGACCTAGGAAATAACTTGATGTATAATTTGTGAAACTCTTACTGAAATTGCTGCTTCTTTTATACCCTGGAGGTAGTAGAAAGAATATTTTATGAATTAAGTAAAGTATGGGAAATTATTAATGTCTTCTAATAAAGCAGTGAGATGATATATATTCTGAAACATCATCTAAAATCCCTTTTTCTTTGCCTTCTTGAAAAAGCCTCTGCTGCCATTTCTCTAGAGTTGTTGACACATGTTGAGGGGACAGAGGAATTAATTTTGAGTTCAATGGAATGTGCTGTGTTGGAGCTGATTAGATGAACTCGGGTCTCTGATTTTTTTTGTCCTCTTGAAATCTGGTGTGAGAGATTTGCCCTCCTGCTTCAGTTCTGTCTTAGCCTAAATATCCCAGGAACAGAACCCAGGCAATGGGGCCATTCCTCCTCCTTTATTCTTGCAGAGATAATTGCACAGGCTTAGAGCACAGGTCAGTTTACTTTTCTCCCGAGTTAATGATATTTAAGTGGTTAAAACTGCAGGAAACTGCCTGTTAAGAGCTTTAGAGGCCAATATCTGGGTTACTCAGTAGGCTGGAGGAAGAGAAATCTGAGGGTAAGCATGAATGTAGGGGTGAATTATGTGCTGTAGACACTGGCAGGATAGAAGAATCTGATATACCTTCTCAAAAACTTTCTTTTTGAGGTCGAATAAGGATTTTTTCCTATTTTTTTCAATAGGTGAATAAAGTATTAGTCTTGTACTACCAGTAGGTAAGAATGAATACATTCCCTTGTCAGCCTTCTCTCTGGCAGTGATGGCAATCCAGTGGCTGAGCTGAAGAAAGTATTGGGGTATTTTTTTTTGTTTTGATTTGGGGGGTTTATTTGTTTGGTTTTGTTTGGGGGGGTTTGTTTGTTGGGTTTTTGTTTGTTTGTTTTTTTTTTAAAGAAATTGCCTTTTTTCATGTGTGAACTGTGTACACGGTTTCAGATGGTGAGTGACCCTGTGCTGAGGCAGGTAAATAAGGCAGCTTCACACTACACAAGATTGCCACTGCCTGAGCAGTGGGAATAAGAGAAATGGTAGGAAGAAGAAGAAGAAGAAGGGGTTTTTTGGAATGAAGAGATGAGAAATACACTGAGACAGAAAAGCAGGCTCATGCTGGAGATAGGCAGCGGTGAGTGTTCCGGTAGAAGGGAGTTAAATGAAGGAAAAATCATAAAATTATTTCACAGCAGCAGGAGGTTAAGAAACATAACTAAACATGTTAAACTCACTGTGAAGCAAGAGGACCCCAGGGGTATTTTAGTCAGATAATATTTAATTTGTTGCAGTGTCAGTTGTATGATTGCTTGTCAGCTGGCATATGTATGTGCTATAAGCAAAATGAGGCTTTCAGAGACCATGCACAATTTTCCAGGAGATAGTAAGCAGGGGATTTATCAGAGACAGATTAAAAGGGTTACAGTGGATTTATTTGCTCTGGTCCATTGCCAGGATATAAGGCAGGCTGAGCTCTCTGCAGAGAAGCGTTGGAGGAGAGGGACCAAGAGCTAGAAAGGAAGAACTATAAATCTGCAGAAAAACTTATGGAATACAAGAGCGTGTAAGATACACAGGTATTTGTGGGAGTACATTTAAAGCTGCCAGCTGAGTGTTTGCCAGAAGAGCAGTCAGCTTGCACAGTTTAAGAATGGATGGTTGGGAAGCTAAGAGTATCTCTGAATGCCTCATTCTGGCACCTAAAATCAGTCTTTGATTGCTTTTTTTCATGCTCTCTGCCTGGCTGTGCCCTCTTCCCACCGGTTTCCCTGGGTGGCTGCTTCTGCTTTCTCCGGACTTCCAGCCTTGGGAGGAAAGATAGTGTTCAACCTGAGTGATACACAGCCTTTCCTAGCAAGAAAATGGCTCTGTTATGAGAGTCTTAGAAAACTGATGAAAACCAACCCTTGTAGAGAGATGATGGGACAGACAGGGATGCTTAATTCCTGTTTTGCTGTGTGCTTGTGGTTACAGAGTATGTCAGTCATTCCAGCTTCTCTCCCACCTACTCAGGTTAGGCATGGATGGAGATTCTTGGACTTATATAGAAGGGATATTTTATTTTTGTTGGACAAGCCCTGGTTGTAGGAAACAACACATCTGAAAGACTTCTTTATAGGTTAAATCTATCTTTAAGTTCCTGCAGTAACATTATATTGGCTTGAGGGGCAAAAATGAGGGTTGATACATAGACAGTCACATCTGAGAATTATGAATGTTTAAAAAAAAATGTTCCCTAGTGTTCTTGTCAATGTAAGGATAGTGAAATCTGGTGGATGTTTTTATTTTTATGGAGTTAATGGGCTTTTTTTTGTAAATGGTGTTTTAATTGAGGTCTTGAGTAAAAAGTCAATGGTGTGTATATACATATGTGTCTGCAGTCAGTTCTGATTTGCAAAGTAATGTGAAAATAGGTCAGCCACAGAGAGAAATGCTGGGAAATGGCTGTAGCTGAGAACAAAGTTATTTGGAGGTTTGGGAATAGAAAATTTTGGTTTGAAGATGATTTGTACAGAAGATAAGGGTGGTAAGAGGAAGGCAAACAATTTGCCTTCTGGTGGTAGTAGATGCTGTAGGCAAGGAGGGTTTGAGAAGTTTCTGGTAATTTAACTTTTGCTGGTTTTGCTTGGCCTAGATCTCTTGGGGTTTTTGTCTGTTTTGGAAGAGTCGATTAGCTCCTGTGTTAATTAGTGCTCCAGGAGGGAGTTGAGGGGATGTGGCTCCCTTACACATGTTCCTGTAAGAGCCAGAGTCTGACTGAACATGCCTTTGGCCACAGCTCTGCCTTCAGGCCCCTGTTTCCTGCGTCTTGCTGTCGCTTTGTTGTTACTTTCCCCCCTCCATCTTCCATAAGGCAACGGGATATGAACATGTTACAAAGTAAGACTTAGCAGTATATCATATCCTTATCAATTCCTCCAGCCATCAATTTGGAACAGAACCTTTTAATTGTCAGTAGCCCTGTTGACATTCCCTGGCTAATGCTTTTCTGTGCTGTACAGGGCATCTCCCTGTGTCCCAGTGAGCTGAAAGAGGGATGCACGTTTCCCATAAGGAAGGTGCAAACTGGCAGCTCTGAGAAGGGGCAGATGCCCACTGATGCTGCAGCCTGTTAATGGTACCTGGTGTCTCTGCTGCCACACAACACTCTGTTCTTTGTTTTCATGAGTTTCATCAACCTGATGCAAATTCATTTCTCTAAATTACAGAGTTGTTGTTGAATTGTAATTCTGCTCTTTGAGAAACACATCACTGAAGTTAAGATTTATCGCATTTATTATTTGCCTTTATTCTGTAGACAATTTACCTGTCAAAGAAGGAAATTAGACTGGTTTGATATTATTCATATTAAGGCTCAGTTGATTGTTTCTTGTCCCTAATTCTTCTCTAGCTGCTTGCAATCTGATTGTTAATGTTTTCTTCAAGTATTTTATGAGATACCAAAATATTGAAGTGATTTATAATTGCCAGAATCTGTATCTTCTCATCCATCCTTCTTTTAAAAGGTTAGGTCTGTTCCACTGTCCTGTTCTCAGGTCCTGTCCTGCCATTTGTGAGTTCATCAAAAATAGTTGCTCATGGACCAGAGATTAACTGTGATTAATCTTTTTCAAGTAACCTAAAAATATGTTTTTTCAATAGGTCCTGACACAGTCTAATATATTTAAATATTCTTCAGTTATTTCTAATTATATTTTGGCTTATGTTCTTACACCTCACACTGCTAATTTTACTAATGTTAAACATCTGGTCAAGCCCCACATACCATCTCCCTTCTTCTGTGTGTGTGTTTGTGTACCTTAAAGCAAGGAAGTATAGACCTCTGTTACACAATCTTCTCTCTCTTTTATTTGTGTTTTTATGAGAAATAGTTACCTAAATTATACCTGATTGCAAATAGCACCTGTTTGATGTCGAAGCCCCATATCTTTCTTCAGTCTTGAAATTTTCCCTTATTACAACTAATTTGGATTTAGGAGTCTGGAGAGGAAGAGGAGGAGGAGGAGATCTTGCCACTGATTTCCGATAATGAAGCAGTCTATTAACATTCTCCAAAAATTATCATTAATTAAACAAAAAGCTGATGTAACACTCCGAACGGGAATATTTCTGTACCATCAAAAAAAAAAAAAGCACTGAGTGGGAAATATCATTATGATTCTGCTTTATAGAGTCTGTCTTCTCTGCCAGGCTCTAACCCATGCAGGAGCGAGGGAGCAAGTGAGCTGTGAGGTTGGGTTGTGGATTAATAGTTGAAGTTCACTCGTGTGGAAATAAAGCAGATTTTACTGTGACGAGAATCTGTCATTAAAAAGCCATTATTGGAACCGACCGGCACAATTCCTGCTTTTTCATTGCTAATGACAAAACAATCTGTTCTTTAAAAAACAACAAGCCTATATTTTCTTGCAGAGAATCGTGCGGGAGTGTTACCAGAACAGAAGCCGAGTGAAGAGAGGCAGTTGAAAGATTTATTGATCAATAAACCAGACAATTACAGCTTGTTTATAAAAGGGGAAAAAAAAAAAAGCCACCTCAAACCTCAGGCCTGCGAGCAACACTGAGACTCTAATAATGATAACTCTGGCATCCAGCTTGAAACGATAAAAGTCAATAGGAAGATATAGGATTTCAATAAAATTATGACACCAGATAAACTTCACCCCAGGAACAAATTTTCCCTGGGTATGTGACTGACTTTCAGTTAGATTTGTAACTTTAATTTCTTTCTTATTGATTTTTCTTTTCTTCAACTAATTAGAAAGTCTGTGGTGAATGGAGTGTGTGTACGTTTGAAGAGGGGCTAACGAGCAGCAGCAGGGGCAAGGCCTGAACTTATGTGGTTGGTTGTAAGGTCAGAGGCTTTTTTTTTTTAAATTTTTTGGCTGTGTTTTACTCTACAGTTGCTTCCAATAGCCAGCTGGGAGTCGCTCTCCTGCTCCTCAGTGTGACTGTATCTGAAACTGTGGGCTGCCCTTGGAGATGTGCAGTGCTGCAGTGACACGGTGGTGCTTGTATGAACCATTCTCAGGCCTTTCCCTAAAATTAACCCCAAAGTCCTGGAGAAGCCCACTTGTATTCCTGCTGTTTCTAAACCACTCTAGTGTGTGAATGCCATGGAAAGGGACTTTATGAGTTTCAACCTACTTGCCAACCAGATGGAACTTTGGCTTTACACAGAGGGAATAGAGGAGCTGGTGGGAGGACTGGGAAGAAGCTTTGTCTTAGGGGTGTCATTTTGCAGAGGCATTTTCCTGTTCTTTTTTTCATGGGATTAGCTCTAGTTTCTGGTTAAAATTATAAAATGTGTTTTCTTTTTAGTTACTTATGTGGTAGTAGGAGGCATATTTGTTTGATGAATGGGCTGGTGCTGGCAGAAGGAAGGGAAACTGTTCAACCTTTGAAAAAATCACTATCCTTCCTCTTTTTCAGACTTACATCTCCTCAAACACAGCTGCAAGCTGCAGCACCAGTTTGTGTAGGGCATTAATTTCCTAGGTTTATAATGAACATCAAAACATCATTCTGCTTTTAGGGCATGTTTAAAGTAAGCTGCATTTCTGTTCAGGTGTTCATTTAAAACTGCTTAGAGTAAAAAACACCTGGAATTGTGCCAGTGTAGGTCCGTGGTGAGTTAGCATGGGTGCCCCATCCTGATTAAATTTTGGGAATTCCCAGAGGAAGTGCTTTTTAGTAATTCTGGTGAATACTCTCCTGATAGGAAGCAGGAAAGCAGAGGTGTTGGAATAAGGTTAAAAAGGACTTCTGAAAGTCCCTGGGGAGGATTTTGATGAGCCTTGGGGAATATCCTGTTGTGTACAATGAGGAAATATTGCAGCAATTACTAAATTAGGATTACATCTTAGAGAATCTTCTTAGACAGAGGACTTATCAACAGGAACTTCTGTTTCCTGCCAAACTAACAAGATCTTTAGGAGGGAGGGAACAGCTTTCAGTAAGTGCTCTTGATGGGGAGAAATTTAAAAAATGGAGCTGGGGACCACTTGTTGAAAGCTGAGGACTGATTTCATTTCAGTATTAATATTTAGAAATAATTGAAGAGGAGAAGTGAACGCCAGGATCAAGTGTTTAATTGTGCCCTTTAGTTCAGCTTTTCAGCACCTTTTTTTGCAATACAGCTTGTGCTGTGTTTACCATGTGTGTTTTTTTCTTGAGAAGTTTACTCTTCATTTAAGAGAAAGTCTTTGAAGGGCAAGGGATGTAGTTGACTTCTGGGGAGAGACAGCCTGTAGGGGTGTCCTGCTCCCATGCAGTTTTTCCATGCTCACATGAAAGCAGGAGTTTGTCCTCCTTGCAGCTGAAGAGCTCGGGGAACTGTGAGGATCTTGCTGGGGATGACTCGAATGACCTAATATTCAGCAGTTAATTGGAAGCCAAGTGTGATGGGAGTTGCCAGGGGTCCTGTTTGTTTTGAAAAAATGCTGAGGATTTTGGGACTGCCCTGCTGTAATGGAGAGAACATTGCAGTGGTAAATTATCACATAGATGAAAGATGCTTAGGAGAAAATTAGGATAGCGGAGCAGTGCGGAGTGTGGAGAAGGAGGGAGGATGCTGTAATTGCAAATCTAATTGCAACAACATGCAAAGCTCAAACCAATACGTTCACTAAATGCTGTCATTATGTTCTCTTCTGTGCTCTACACAATGATTTGGCAATAAATGGGGAATGGAAGGCATCTCTTGAGCAAAAGCAGTTTGCTTTATGAGGAGTGCACTGGGCAGACTGGGTGATGTCTGTGTGTATTGGAGGGGGAGGAGGAGGAAGGAGAGATCCTGTCCTGCCTTTCTGCTAAAGAAGTTCTTTACAAGGCTGGTGTGGCTACTTCTGGGTTTTCTTCTGCAGTAATACTGAAGTATTTCCTTTCTCACATCTGTCAGATGTATAATTCTTTCTAAACTACGGCAAAACTGTTCTTTCCTTGAAAAAAAATTCTCTTCAGTCAGATTTGGGTTAGGAGCTAGTAATAGCTGCTGGTACTATTTACGTTGAAATCTATTTTTCTTTATAATTTTATTAACTTGGTTCCTGTAGCCTCAGGTTGTTCTTTGGTCTTGGGGTCCTTTTACCTGCTGACCAACCCAACCATCTGGTCTAACCTTTCAGTCTGTGACGTGCTCTGAACACATGGTACCTCTGGCAGTGCCCTTGGTCTTGTTGTCACACCTTGAATGTGATTGTTCCTTCTCTTCCCCACATGTGCTCTTGCTATCCACGTTCAGTCTTTGACCTTTAGGTTTGGAAGGAGGAGATAACCTTTGTATCCAGGCTTGCTTAGCTGAGCAGTTAGTCACCAAGCAAAAGAGAAGCAGCGCTGCCTTGGGTTTATGCCAGAGGCCTGAGCTGCTTTGACCCTGTTCTGTAGCCTCACAAGCATCAAGGTTCTTCCGTGCAGTCAGAAGATGAAACGCTTCCTCAGCTGGCTAATCCCCCTGTGCATGTTGCACCAGAACCAGTAATCTCCTTAAACACACCTGACCTCCTGAAATTTTCCTTTTGTCCCCATTCTTGCCTTGGAGATAGGTATTAGGTGTTGTCTGAAGTTGGGAGTGCACTAGGAAATACTTCAACCAGGAACCCCTACAGAAAGTTTTACCTTTAGCTTTGAGCCCAAGCCTTATAGATGGGAATGTAAACTGCTCTCAGGGAGCCAAGAGAGATCCTTGTTTTTGTGTTTTTCTGCAAGTGCTTGGTTATAATTGCCAGCAGATTGTGAAGTGAGCCAAACACACTGTTGTCTGCTAGATATTAACCTCTGAAAAAATATTTGTTACAAACACTGAGTGTCGCAGTGTTAAACAAGTGATAAAGTCACATACCATTTTGAGGATATTTGCTCTCAGCCACTTTGTTCATTGTCAAATCTGTTTCATTTCTGTTGTGACAATTCTGTTCCTTCTTTGCTGAAACCCTGGCAGGAATAATGTCAAGTACGACACTAAATATTTGCTGAGGAAACCCATTCAGCCATGTTGAGTTAGAATAGTGTCTCCAAAAAGAAGGCAGGCTCTGTTTTCAGTCACCATCTGCTTGTTAGAGCGTCTGCATGTTGCTTTCCTGCAAGGGATGTGGAGTTTTACAGGCACAAGGCAGTCTAATTTTTCAGTTTTCACAGCAGCAACATTTCCTTTATTACAGCTGTTTGCTCACCTGTGGCTCGATGCTGATCTGAAGATGACGAGTGCGCGTCCATCAGCGTTTCCTTGCTGCCTAAGAGAACAACGGGCAAAACCCTGGAATGTTGTTCTGGGAAGCCTCTCGCGGGGGTATGGTCGGGGGCTGTGTCTCTAAAGGTGTCTGTTCTTCCTGGCAGGAGCGGGATGGGATGCGGGCGATCCTGGAGTCGTACGACAGCGAGCTGACCCCCGCGGAGCACTCGCCCCAGCTGGGCCGGCGCATGCGCGAGGCCGAGGACATGGTGCAGAAGCTGCACGCTCACAACACCGAGCTGGAGGTAATAAAGGAGCATCAGGTTCTAACCCCAACTGCCTTTGTGATGTGATCTCCCCTGGCAGAAGCCAGATTTGCAATATTCAGACTTTAACATTCCAGCATCAATAAGACTCGCGAGTTATTCTGGGCCTGGTGCTGGCGGAAGCCAAGGATAATCTTCGGGTGTGATGCACCCATGCATGGCTGGGGTGACATCTAGTTCCTGTGGGTTAAAGGGATGTGTTTAAGGGAAACTAAAGGAGTAGCAAGTGTAGTGTCATCTCTGTGGTCTAGTCCAAGTGTTCACTGTATCACATGTCTGTCAAGGCTCTCCTGTACACAGTGGGAGCAACTTGTGTTTATAAAAGCTTTAGTTAAGGGTTGAAGAAGTAAATCTGTGTGCTGTATGTTCTTCACTTCTTGGCGCTGGGCCAGAAAACCCCAGAATACTGGTCACTAGTAAATGCTTTTTACTAGATTTTCTCTAAGGAAGAAAACATTCTTTCCAAAGATAGACTTCTTTCTTGAAGGAATGCTTATATTATCTTTAGTTCTCTTTTTGGAAATTTGTAGTCTGAAATGTGACTGTGGTGAGATAAATGTTAACATGCAGTGGCCAAATCATTCCTCTCTTCTCTGCTGTGCTTTGTCATGGTGGAATGAGCTTTACAGTCATGAGTTGGAATATTTGGAATATGTCTGTGATCTCAAAGCTTGGCAGTTTTATTACACAGGCTTTACAATAGTCATAAGTATTCGAGTTTTTCTTTCTTGGTGTCTAGTTCTATCATCATGTAGATTTAGATGTTCTAATTCAAATGGAGTAAAACTTGTAGAAATTGCTCCTTGGGTTTGTGTTCAAGTCATAGAAGAGACTGTCCCACTCTGCACAAAACTCTGTTGCTTCTGACATCTTTAAAAATGCTGTTTTCTTGTCCTGGGAGATAGGGACTTACGTCAGGCAGTACTGGCTCCAGTGACCTTTAAATCCTTAGCAAGCAGAGCAGTGTGGTGTAGATCACTATCATGGTATAGATCCATTTCGTCCCAGTTTCTCAGAAAAAGGAGTTCTGCGAAGTTTCGGGCAAGCTGATAGAGATGTAACACCAGATAAAATGGAAATTTGCCTGAATTTGTTTGTCTCAGAAGTTGCTCTGTGTTGTCTTTTGATCACTGTATTGCTTCCCACCAGAGAGAGCAGGAATAGGTGATGCTGACATAAAGGGATAGGTGGCTATTTTATCTGCTTCCTTAGTTGTTCCCAGCAGTGGCTCTAGGTTGTTGCAGGGAGCTTTCCTGAGTTGTTTCTTTGATTATGTCGGGTGTGCGTGTTTGTCTTCAGGCAACAGCAAATTATCTTTTCTTCTTCAGGTGAAAGCGTGGAAGAGTGTGGGAACCAATTGCTGTACCCCTTTAATTATTTGTTGGGAACAAATTCTAAGTTTATTTTCATGGGTATGGATTAAGGGCTACATGGAAAATTTCAGAAAGGAGCTGTGTTCTCTGGAGGTTTGTTGTGTGTGATGTCAACCTTTAAGCCTTTCAAAGACTTTGCTGGAAGCAGGATTCAAAGACCTGATATTTTCCTCGTAAAGTAAAATTTTACGCTTCACTTGTTTGTGTTTGCCTTTCTGTCTGCAGTGTTGACTGCTGAATCCCATCTGTTTTGAAATTTTGGGGGAAAATTTTTTGTTCTAGTAAAAATTGACAAACTGGAGAGGGAAATTGAGGTGCAGGCAGGACCCCTGGTGCCTCATCATCAGGAGCAGCAGCTGTAATCAACTGCCAGTAGATCAAAGTTGATGAGATGGTCGGTGGCAGCTATTAATAACTTCTGACATAATGCTCTGCACCCTCCCAGCTCTGCTGAGCCTCCCCATGACTCTCAGAAATGTTGACACCTGAATGACTCAGCTCACAAACAGAGGAGGCTGCTGGAATGAGGCACCTTGGAGCCTCAGTGGTTTCTGAGATGTGGGAGAAACAGCCTCTGTTGGAGGGTGAGGAGGGAAGGAAAAGGGGAACTCTTGAGCATGTTTAAGTCAGTATGGCAGAAGGGTTGGGGCATCCCAGGAGCCTCTGGTGTGGATGGGACTGGGAGGGCAGCACACAGTCAGCTTGTAGAGTAGCACAGGAGAATGAGAAGAGCTCATCTGTGAGCATCGTCACGTGGCAGCAAAGCAAGAACGTGCACAGCTATTCCAGTGGGATCCGGGGGAGATCTGGGGTGGCTGCAGAGAAGGACAGTGATGGATCTGAGCTGAGAAGGCCTGTCTGACACTATTACTTTTTGATAGGCTAAGATGGTTAAAGTGTGGCAAACAATCAAGATCATCAGTCAGCAGGGGATGTGCCACTGTGGGGAACTCCAGTTATTCCCACAGAGGAGTGTCTGGCACCCAGCGGGCGCTGGGACACAGTCCCTGTGCTCTGCCCCTCTGCTGGGGAGGCTCCAGAAATCACTGTGGTCCAGGAGCTCTTTGAGTTTAAAAAAGCCCTTGAAGAGTCAAGGCAGATGCATCCTCTTGCATTACATTTTGTACCTTCTGCCTTTCAGCTTTGTTCGTAAATCTTAACATTTGCACCATGAACCATGTCTAACCTCCCTGATTTCTTTTCTCACAGCTTTTATTTTTATTTTATTTTTTTTCTACAGAGTACCTAATTTACCCAAATCCCTTTCTGTGCCCCCTAGAAGAGAGCCCTTTAATACTTTCTTTTTTCTTGTGTATTCTGGCTGCCCTAATCTGTCACCGGCAGCCCCACCTCTGACAAACCATAGAGGGGGAAAAGTGAGTGTTCTTAAGAGGGATTTTTCCTTGCTCTGAAAAGGGAGATTTTCCCCATACATTCCAGCAGCAGACTGGAAGCTCTGGAGAAGAAGGAGTGATAGAGATAACACAGTAGGAGAGAGGAGGAAGCCATGTGGGACTGGGAAGATTCTGGGCTGAGGCAACAGCTTTTAACTCATTAGGGAGATGAGGTCTCTGGTAAGTCCTTTGCTGGGTGCATAAATGGAAGTGGGAAGCTGCTTAAAAGAACACAGGGAACAAGAGAGGAGTGTGTAAGCCCTGGGGGAGCTGTGTGTGAGTGTGAATGTCTGATGGGAGGATAGAATTAGGAGACATACAGAGCTGTTCCCCAGCCCAGCTGCTGGGAGCACTGCTGTATCTGAATCAGACAGCACCTGGATTACAGGCACCTTTCAGAAACTGGGATACAGAAGGATGCTTTGATCCTGTATCACTTCAGAGGTGAAGTGATGCTGCAGAAGAACTAGTCCTGTCAGAGCCTGATGGGGCGGAGGACTGGAAGGCAAAGAGAGGCTGATGGAGGACTTTTTAAATCCCTTTCATTGATGACCAATGAGAAAAGCTGGATCTCCAATGCATGGACATGCAAACACGGATCTGTTTTTCTCCTCCCCAGAACTGCCCACCCCCAGCCTAACGCCCTCCTCCACAAGGCTGATGTGGTTGGAGAGGTTCAAGGAAGCACTTTATGGAGTGTTGAATGTAAGGCATGGAGATGCAAAGAAAAATGTCATCTGAAATGGTGGCTGGAAAAGCAAGCAGGCTGTGTCAGCCCATTTCATGTGGTTAATGAAGTGTCACTCACCATCTTTTAAAAAGTGTGTTTTGGAACTGAAGAGGGAATGAGTTTGTCCCTGGCCAGCCTGTCATAAATACTTAAACTTAAATACTGTAACTGTGTTTCTGTGGCAGCCTGTTTTGTTTTTTTTTTATAATACTGGTGATATTATCAGTTTTCTTGCCAATCTTTGTTAACTTTTACCACCTTAACTCTCATTACTTCTAATTTCAGGGTAAATATGACAAAACAGGAAGCTTCTGTGCATGCAGCAGCTATTGTGAAAAAGCTTTGATTTGGAGTTTAGTGTTTGAAAAGTTAAATCCAGCTGCACAAAAGAGAAATAATCGTAAATATAACTCCATTAATAGTGATTTTATTACAACACTCTTGGCTCCATACGAAACTTTAATGAAGAGAGATTTGCAAGGAAGACTCACACTGACACCTTCAATGATCTCCAGCGTCTTTTACATTGAGAGATTTACACTGTCTGTGAGCACCATATGTACCCTAATCAGTTAATTGTGAGTCTGACAGTTTCAGCACACCAAATGCCATATGTTCTGTGTTTTGTTCCACCACGGGCATTAGTGGTGACCCTAAAACTCATTGACCATATATTGGCTCTTAATCTGCTCCTTGCCAAGGGGGTTACTCAGCAGTCACACCGGTGATTAAAGTGCTTAATTTTTTACGTGTGAATGCATTAAAATGTTAATTTGAGCAGTTAAGAGTTCTTTCTTGTGCTTTACCCAGCTTCCCCCTTCAGCACTTTTTCACTTTACCTTCTTTTTTCCCCTGTCTTGGATCTTTTTTCCCCTGTCTTGGATCTACACTTTGTGTTTATCTTGCTCCTTTGCCATATTTCCTCTCCCCCTCAAAAGTAAATTGCTTCTTCACATAGCAGAAGGGGTTTCTTGTCATGGTGGGAACTTTACAGAGACGTTTCCTCCCATCTGTGCAAGGTACAGAGGAGTTTGTTGTAGTTTTCAGGTTTCTCCTGCCTACTTTCTGTACCTCTTTGCTGCCATCCAACCTTTGTGCACTGTTTTTTTCCTTCGGTGACAACTGTAAGATGCAGTGGGAAGATTACTCTGCTCACTTCGGAAGTCCGTAAGGAGCAAGTGGGAATCACTAGAGCTTTCCTGCCACTCCAGAATGGCATATGTTTCACTTACCCAGACTTCTGCTGTCATTGTAGCATCTTATCTGTGACTCATGTGGGAGGGAACAGTCTCTCTCTGGAGATGATGCTGATGCTCTCCATGCATCAGCTGCCACTGAATGCTGGAGCAGTCACAGGGCTGGACATCATCTTCTGACAAAACAAACACCTTGTTGGAATAGCATTTTGAACCTGAGTGCTTTGGCATCTCTTGGCAGGCTTGAGCCTTCTCAGGAACCACTGTGGTCCTTTTGCTTTTTTTTTTCCTCTCCTTTGCTGAAGGAGAGTAGGTCAGACCTGTGTCCTCCTGCAGTCCTGCAAAATGGATTATCTTGGGTTCTCTCTTATTCACGTGTTTCATCTTCCTTCAGACCTGACTGACCTTGTCAAGTCAGGGAGTCATTAGTTTCCTCCCCTCCCTTTTATACCTGCCAGTGACTGTGTTTTGGGAAAACACCTTGCAAATAATCATCATATAAATGAGGAAGTCAAGTCACAAAGGGCCTTAATGATTTGTTAAAGGTGACAGTCCCTGCTCTGTGGAAGAACAGTGCCTCTTAAAACCAGTTGATGCTGCAGCAGAACCTGTCTCTATGTGTCTGAGGCTTTTTTTTGTTTTGTTTTTGGTCAAACTAGATTTTAAAACTCAATTACTATTAAATTTTTTTTTAGGAGATTGCTCATTTGGGATCTGTCCTGAAAGTTAGTAATTGCTCAAGAGAATCAGTCCGTGGCACTGCCTTACACTGGAGATATTCTGCACAAGGCAGCATTGTTTTCATGACAGGGAGATTTTTACAGCTATTTTTAGTGTGTGGATGCTCTGACAGTTTAAGAATGGGTTTAAGTCAGCAGTTCCCAGGGACCACAGCTAACTGGAAGCAACCTCCATCATTCTCAAGAATGAGAATATCCTGTCACCAACTTGCATAGGGTGAATCATTAAATAAGACAACTTCTAACCTGTGATAAGCTCCCTTATAGACAAACCCCCAGAAAAATACCCCCAGTTGCAGACCAACAAGCAGCCATAAGGACACTTTTGCCTCTGGGCTGCATATTGAAGCCCATGGGACAGAAAAACATTTTCCTACGTTTTCCAACTCTTCTGCTCTTGTGTCCTTTGAGTGCAGGAAGGACAGGGCTAGACAATTGTCATTGCCATCACCTCTTGCTGAAAGTCACACTCCTGATGTGGATGCAGTCAGTGACACTCTCCCCCCTTGTTCTCTTCCTTAGTTTTGATTCTCTCTAAATGTAAAGATGTCTAGTAATGATAAATCTAAATGATCACCTGTGCTCGCAGTGCAGAGAGTTTAGGATGGACTCTGGCTGTGTTTCAGCCTGCAGGAAGCAAGCCCAGCCTAGGTGAGGCCGTGCTGATACCCCCATCCTGCTGTCTAGGTGTGATGCTCAGAGGATGTGGGAATGCTCCTGTACTCTGCATCTGAAGGATCTCACTTCAGCCCAAGCAGATTAAGAGATTCTGGCAACAAAAAGATCTCTTCTTCCTCTCAGCTACATTCCACTTAAAGTGCTCTTGGTATGAACAAATCCTCCTGTAGCCTCTTCTGGTGATGTTATGAATAACCCAGCACAAGAGAGGCTTGAACTAAGGAATTTGGATTAACTTCAGATGTCCCTGGCTGTAGGAAACAAGAGAAACAGATGAAGTGGGTCTAAATTCCTACAGAAGATTTAAAATTGGTTCTTTCTTAGTGATGTTTTGGACAGAGCCGATAAGTGATGTGCAGTTATGAGTCATATTTACCACAATAGAACAGGGGAGAGCATTTCATGCAACGTTGAGAGCTTTAAAATGCTTTACACTGGAGAGCCTGCATGCCTGTGCTGAGAGATACAGGCTCTGCAATTAGATGTCTTTAGGTGGAGGAGGAAGCAGCAATACACTTGGAGTGGGAGCAGTAGCCCCATTGGCAGCAAAGACATTGCATAAAAGAGCTACTTCTGTGCAGTGTGGTGCAAATCCCCTCCTGCTGCAGCTGGGGAGCAGGGGCTGAACTGGGGTGCAAGCAGAGCAGTGATGATGTGTCTCTTCCCTCTCAGGCATAAAGCAGAAAGAAAAAGGCGAACTAAGCAACTTTGGGGAATAGAGTTAGGACCAGGTAGCTTCCAGCTTCTCAAAGGGAAGGCTTTGAAAGAGCAGAAATATGTTCTTAGTCGGTCTCCATCACTTGGTGTTGCAGGCAGTGTGGAGGGATGGATGGGAGGCAGTAGGGAGGTTACTGTGCAGATTCCTTTAGTGCTTGCACCATTTTCCAGTGTTGTTTTCCACAATTGCAGAATCGTTTGGTTTTTTTGCAACGTTAGAGAAACATTTCACATTAGGACAAACTGCTTTTTGCATTTAATTTGGAGATTTAACCCCTATGACTCTCTTCCAAGTAGGAAAGATTGACAATTTGATGTAGCACTGATCTCACCCATGTGGATCGTGCAGCTACAGCCCATGGCACTGCTGTGCCACGTGTGCTAGCAGGGTTTGTCTGTGGGGGTACTTGAGTGATCCTTGGGCAGGAATGATCCCAACAGCTTCCAGAGTAGGTGGTCTCTTTCTGCAGCAGGGTGATGGGATCTCATCAGAGGCAATGCCACATCCTCTGGAGCACTTCCAGCCCCTGAAGTGTATGGAACCTGTTCATGTGGCTCAACCACCAGACAAATATTATGGTGTCTGACTCTTTGGGAACAGGGAAATTGGGAAAATAGGCCAGGACTGACCAATTTCTCTCCAAGCTAAAAATTGGACTCCTTTAGGTTATGTTTCCCAGAGGAGCTCCTGAGTTCAGTGCTTTTCCTCTCTTTTGAACTGTGTGAGTGAATCAATCAGGCTTCAATGCTCAGGCCAATAATGTCTCCTATTTGTTAGAGCTACTACTTAGGAACCTTCTCACATTGATGCAAGTTTTAACAGCTCATGGAAACCAAGCAATTCAGGGGGAGGAAGGAGGTAAATATCTCATTAAAAAAAGTAGAAACTAAGATTGCACATCAGGATAATGTTTTATGTGGAAAACGCCATGGATATTTTAACTATTCCCTAACTTTGCATTGTATTAATGACATTAAACAGCACTTGTCTGGGTGTCTTAAAAGATGTTCTGAACTTGTTGAGATTTGTTGATTTTTATAATGATTGGATTTGAATTCTGTGATTTGTAGTGCTTCATTTCAGAATAATTGCATAATCTCTGCATAATTTAAGATTTAAAGTATGTATTTGTAAGTGTTCTCATGTAATCCTTTAATTTATGATGATGGTCTCCTGTAAGAAGGAGAGATTAATATTTTTAATTATTACTTTCCATTTAAAAACATGCTGTAAAGATTCCAAGGGCTTCCTGCAGGGCCTCCACGTAGGCTCAGCACAGTTCTGCCCAGTGTGTTTCTGTGGCATCCAGGACGGAGTTTTGTTGCAATCCTGTTATGAAATCTTGTTCCCAAATAGTTATAACATATAAACACAAAAAGTGCTTTGAGAAAACAGCATCAACACAAGCTTATTCCCATGCTCTTGTGGATCCTAACATTCCTGCTCTTTGCAGTTTGCAAGGATTATAAGATCCACTTTAATGCACTTAATACTTTGTTATCGTTGCAATTAGAACAACAGTAGTCGCTGTCTTGGTTTTCTTTTGAAACCCATTGATTCTTTACTTTGGCCTTAATTACAAGTAGTAGAAGAGGTGTTTCTTCGGGGAACTAATTAGTCTAAAAAGCCTGGTTCAGCACAGTGCCTCAGCACAGTTAGTCCAATGGTGCCTAACTGCAAGTGCCAATTGCAGTTGTTTTGTTTCAGAACAAACATACATAATTAGTACTTCTCCATGGTTAGGAGTTGTGTTTGCTCCCATCCATTCACCTGTCTTTCCCGATGGTCTGGTTTGTCCAGAGGCTGCAGCCCCTCCATTTCCCCAGCCTGGTTTGTATTAAGGTCATGAATTAGAGTATGGCACCATTGCCAGTTATAACTTGAACAGAATTCAGAGAAAGGTGCCTGGACTTCTCTTTATTTTTCTCTTTCTCTTTTTCTTTTTCACTTCAATGTGACCAGCCTACTAATATTTGGAAAAGGCTGGAAGCAGAGTAAGTGAAAAGCCCAGCTGATAGCGGTTTTCATCATGCTGTGAATAAAAACCAAGCTGTTGATATAGATCTGCTCTGTTCAGGGGTGGTCCAGGTAAATTGTAAGGAACAATTCTGTTTTCTCAGAGGCTTTGCAATTTATCTATTTGCTTTAATCAGTGTTAATGTCAGATGTGCTTTGATTGTGCTAAAAGCTTTTCAGCAAAACAAACTGGAAGTCCAAAGTTGCGGAGAAAGCCACAGTCTTCCTGTAATGCAAGTTGTAACGTTCTTTTGAACTTTATTTATGCTGTTTAATAAAACAGGCAGTGCTATAGAATACATGTGCCATGAATCCAGCTGTAGTGACAGTATCATGGCTATGAAATGCATGGCACATTGATTTGACTTATTGAACTGATTTATGTTTTCAATTTGTTTAAACGGCTCTAATGGTTGCAGCTCTGACAGATGTACGCTCACATTTCTAGTTCTATTCAGGCCCACATTAAAACCAGAACTGATTCCTTGTTTAAACCATTGATTTTTATCTGTTCTGTGTTCTCGTGCCTGCAATCCACACGTCAGACTCCCAGATGTGAGTTCTTGTAGCATCAACTTTGCTTCCTTTTGGAAAATTGTAGAAACAGTTTAATTGGAAAGCAGATTCTTGGAAGAGTTGCTAAACCCAAATATTTTTGATTTTTAAAGGAAATCAACAAGAAGCTTGAAAGATTACATGTTATGGTATTATTGGTGTATGAAAACACAATGAGTTATTCAGTAACCATGAACAGAGTAATTACTTTGTAGACATAATTTTAAGTAGAATATCTTGTGTAATGGGAGAGGGTTCGAGGCTTCTTTGTATAAAGGTTGCCACTGTACATTATTTGTATACACAAAGAAATGATGAGTGTCTGTATCAGTATTAATTATGGGAGTATCTCTTGAGAGCCCACAAACTCTGAATTTTTCTTTCAGTCCAGGCTGTGCAATGCAGTTGGGAACTGGCCTGACGGTAGAGACCATAAACCAATAATCTTTGTGGCAGATATTATTGCTGAGCTCGTTGTTACCAACGCTACCTTTGGCAATTATATTCTGAGTACTCTCAATTTTATTAACATACAGATTCAGGGTTCTTCACTTTCTAATCATCTGGCTTACTCCCTTTTACAAAAGGTCATTTCAACAGTGAAAATGCAGCCTTACGATAGATCAGCTCCCCGATTCCTCAAATATTCAGATAAAATATGTGCTCCTTTGACCTCTGTGGGTTCCACTTAGCAAATTAAGGTGCTGGTTTCTGAAGCATTCTGTGACCTTTTGTGTGAAGAAAGGTGTTAGGGACAGCTGGAACGATGTCTGCAGGGACAAACCCCTGTCCCTCAAGGTGGGAACACTCAAGCAGTGACTGAGCCATGTCCATTAGTTCTTTGCCTTGCTCACACGTGAGTGTGAAAGGGCAGGAGCCCCTCTTTCAGAGTGCTGAAATGAGACACCCCTTCTTCAAAGACCCTTGGCCGGAGGTACCTGGGCTCCCTGATGCTGCCGTTCCTGCTTGGAGGGGATTGCTCTGTGCTCAGAGATCATCTGAGTGTACTTAATTGTCTCTCAGCTGCAGCATGGCAGCACACAGAGCTGCTGAAAAGAGAGAATTGTTAGCATTATGGATGTTATTTATTTAGAGCTGCTTATTGTGCTTGGCACAGGCTGCCTGGGGGCTTGTGAGGAGTGCAGAACTACCTATGCAGGTGGATGTAATTCCTGAGAATGTTTATAGCTGCATAAAGTACACAATGAGTCTTAAATTCGTTCAACATACATGGTACTAAACATACCCAAGCTTGTATGAATGTGTTAATTATTTTCATGTATTATGGCTCCCAAAAAGCACAATGTAAATACATATGTATACATACTTAAGTGTCCCTAGGAAAGCATGTCTAAAGGACTCCAGATGAGTGATTTTATGCTCTTAAAATAATAATGTCCCAGGCTAATTCTACAGGCTTTTTATTGCTTTACTGTTTACGTACATTGCTGAAGACAGTAGGTGAGACTATCACAGCTGTACAGAGAAATGACATTTATCTTCCAAGTGCAGCATGACCTTATCGTTCATAAGTGGCATTTCCTCTCAGGATAATGAGCACATTTTTATTTAGGCCATGCAAGACCCACAGTCATTGTATCTGATTTCTACAGCCCATCAACACTGTACACATTACTATAATTATTGTGGATATTATTTTCTGTTGCATTCCGCTTGCTCTTTGGATTACACTTGGTCCTGAACAGAAAAGAGGGTTGAGAAAGGAAAATGTCACACTCAAGTCTTCATGAATATCTGCAGGCTGCTGCATGGCACAAATACGACCACTCCTACAGCAAATGTACTTTTTTATACCCTTCCTATATGGCCTCCTGCACAAAGAGAGCGAGTCACCATTTTGACATGTACCAGCCCAAGCTGGTGTTGCCCTGAGGTCAAGGCACTTTTAGGCACAGGCGCATCTTTGTAGCTGAAGAAAGAAAATTTAAATGTGAAGAGAAGCTTAAAAAAAAAACCAACAAGTGTTGACAATTCTTCCTTGCAAATATTTACGTCAGGGAGCTCTCTCTGTCATGCTCCATGTTGCCTTGCCCCAGCTCTCTTGCTTGATTTAACTTTGCCTGCAGCGTTAGGTGTGTGTACTCACTGCATCCCTTGTGGTGCCTGGACCCGCCTCTGAAACAGAGCTCCCAGCCTCTGAGCATCCCACTGTGCAGCAGAGGAGAGGTTCAATACAACCTGTACCTTTGTGGCAGGAGCTAATAACTGAGATTATCTCGGCATATGTTCCTGTTTCTTCCCTTTCTCTGCCAAATGGAGATCTTTCATGTTTCTATAGCACAGCTTTGCTAGGCAGGCGTTTGAGGAGACTCAAAGGTTTCTAATGGGGCCATCAGGCAGTTTCACCTTTTGTCTTGTCAGGCTGCATTTGCTGGAGCAAGAAGCAATTGCGGGTTGCTGGATTGCTTTCCTGAAATGAATTGCTGTTTGGTTCACTCAGAGAAGATAAACACTCGCATCTCAAAAATATCATCCTGACTGGCATCTTTGTTGGCAGTCTCAGCAGAAGGGCCAAAGGAAACAAATGGACCATGTCTAAGATAAAATTGCAGTGCTCCTTCTGGAGTTAATCCTTTCAGCCCAAAACTGAGCAGCACTGATGGGACGATGTAAGGAAATAGGCCCTTCTGTTCCTTCTGCTCAATTTTATGGATAAACAAAGGACTTCAGCCTTGAGTTGATTGATCTCACACTTGGCCCCCTCCTGCAAGATTTTACAATGGAAATTGAACTGATGGTTGGCAAACACAGAATATGTATTATGCCTGTGCAATGCAAGGATGGTTCTTTAATTGTTCTGTTCTTGTCTGCACTGGTTTTTTGTAGCCCTTGCATACTCTTTCCAAACCTTTTTCTAAGGAGGGGAAGATATTAACTGCTGGAGTTTAAAAGTTTGGATTTCAGGCCATTTTGATAGCCTTCTCCACCTCCCTACAGGAGAAAATAATTTGAGAAAGCTGTAAATCTGTGCAGAGCTGACCTGGGATCAGCCTTCCTCCCCATGGAGGAGAAGGCTCTGAGGAGGTCCTGGGCTGCTCACTGGCAAACTCCATGTACTGGATAAGGTCTGCCATGGAGTTGCAAGGAAGCACTTTGCAGGAGTAGTGAAGGACCTTAAAGCTAGTCAAACTCTTTGGAAGGGGAAACCAAGTGGTTTTCTGCTCCTTGGATTCTGTGAGAGCCTCCTTCAGGCTTGAAAGAAGGAGCATAAGATTAAGAGGACTAATTAAAAAGGATAATTAAGTTGGCTGCTTTGATGAATGCCAGAAAGCTGGAGACTGAGAATGTTGTGGGCAGTCAGACTAGCTGTGGGAAAGAGGAGGAGAATGAGCAGTTGGAACAAGAGCTGTGAAATAAAAGTTCCAGTTATTTTGAGAAATGATTATTCAATATTAAAATGTAGTTTATTAGAAATTTTCCTGCAAATGTTTTCCAGAAACAAGGCTCTCTCTGTGTATGACTCAGATTCTTCCAGCTCTGTTTTTCATTGACACGAGTATTTCCATTTTCTTATGATGTGGATGGCTGCTTAACTTTAATAGTGTTGAGTCCACTCCTATTGTGATGACTCTCAGCACAAGACGGCTGCACAAACACTTCCAGTGCTTCACTTCAATGACTGCACTTCATATGTTGAATTTGATATGTAGAAAAGACTAGAAATTAGTCCAAGATGGCCCAAAGAAGCTTGACTTCTCACTTAAGGCTACTGATAACCTAAAACCCTTCTTTAACTTGTGGGTGTGTGAGGATCTTCAGGGCATCCTCAATCTGAAGTGTGTGTGCCTTCTCCCATCCCTGATCCTTCCTTCTCTACAAAACTAGAGGCAGAAACGTAGTTGTGCATTTCATACATTTGAATGTCTTCTTGTCTCTTTATCCTTCCTTGCCACACACCATTCTTTTCTGTTTCTTTATATTTTTACCACGTTTCTTCTACCTTGTCAGCCACCTCCTTCCCAACAAACCATTAAGCAATAACAAGAGAAAACAAAAAAACCCCTTGCTGTTCCCTTCAAGTGCTTGCCTTGCATTTGTTGCCTATTTATAGCTGATTCATTTAAACCACAGTGGCAGTCAATCAGAAATGTGGTGAATCCTTCTTTCAAGAGCGTGCCAAGAGAGGATCTTTTGAGTTTGCTTGCTTTTTCTTTATGATTTTTTTTGGAGCCTCTACAGCATGCCTAAATTCCATTGGGATTTATTTATTTTGAATAAATTCTCAAATAAAAGTAGCAGAGTTTTGTTCCTCTTCAAAGAAGTTACAGGAGCATGACCATGGCGTGCAGGGATGTTTGATTTTATTTGAGAGTATTTTACACATATTTTTTTTTTCCTTCCAGTTGGCATCTTGGAGGATTTTTTTACTTTTTCCATCTAAGGAATTTCTTTGGATAGAGAGACTGTTAACCTCTTATTTTTCTTTCTTTCAGGTTTTTTCCCTCTACAACCTCAGGCAAATTCCGCCTCTAATCTGTTTGTAGTACAAACCTGATGGGGTGTAATATTGGAATTGTAAATTGTGACTGCCCATGTGGCCTTACAGAGGTTGCATGATCTTTGAGCTTGGGTTTCCCCTTCTGTTGAGCAGGTTGGTGCTACCATCTTCAGCCCTTCATGGGGTGTTGGAGAGGTGGAGGAAGTTTTATATAGGCAGATCCCAAACAGCAAGGCAGGAGCTGTGGGTGAGACACTTGTACTCTGTAGGTGAGATGTTGCATGAGACTCACATTAATAAACTCAGCTGGACTTCTGCTGGTTCCATGGGACATGCTGAGGTGTGGAGCATTGCCAGAGTCTCTGAAGTGAAGCTTGTCTGCAAGGAGTCTGGAAACCACTGATTTATGCCATACCTGGAAGTGGAAGTGCTACCATTCTCCTTCAAGGGGAGGAGCTCTTTGGTGTGGGGAGGTACGTGTTGGGAATAGAAACTTTGCAATCTTTTTAAATACTTCAAATTACTTGTAAGGACTAAGGTTGTTTCTGCTTTCCTCAAACAAATTTAGAAAGCAAATACTGTTTTAAAGTTGGTCTCTGCATTTGCCAGAGCATTTGCAAAATGTTTTAGCAGCCAATAGATGTACTAGTTTGGGGTTTTCCCCCTTTTTTGTTCTGCCCTTACTGCTCTTTGTTTTTATGCCATGACACCCTGGCAGGACAAGAATGAGACAGAGTCATCTGGAGGGCTGACTCAGAAAACAGATACACAATTCCAAAAGTAATTCCTGCTTGGCCTCAAACATGAATATACCTTCTGTGTCAAGGAGTCTCTGCTAACCTTGCCTTGCTCACAGTGCTGTGCAGACAGCACAGGAGCAGGAAGGTACAGACCGAAGGAGGACAATTATCCTATTTGTTTTTCCATCTCACCACCCGTGATGGGATTTGATTCTGTGCTCTGGACCCTCGTGGGTCAGTTGTGTTCAGAGCAGCCGTTGGCACAGATCAGCTGTGCTAAGCACACTGTGACATTTGGAAATCCCTGTCTGGAAGGGGAATTGAGCAATGAGCTTCTGCTAATTATAATAGCTATGTTTAAAATGTGATGTTTGCTTTGTTCAGCAAAATCCAACTATACAGCCAGACTAGAGGCTGGAAACGCTCTGGCAGCAGAGGAGACAGGTCCTCGACGCACGCGATCCTGGGGCGGAAGCAAGGGCAACTCAAGCATTGCTTTGTCAGAGCAAACATTGCACAGTCTTGTCCCGGGGGTGGATGTTGTTACCTAGCAACTTCCAAGAGTGTTAGAAATTTGTTGGAGACCCTCCGAGGCTTAGGCACTTTTACCCACTGTTCTCCTCGATGCCAAAAACATGCTGGCTGTCATTTCACAAGCCAAGGGTAGTGTTGGCTGAAACCCCTCCCTGACCTTTATTTGAGCTCGGACAACCAATGCAGTAGTGCAAAGAACCAGAGCAAAAACCAAACTTGATTAAAATTAACCCAGAAGAAAACAAAAGTTTGATTTAAACATGGATCTTCACCCAGCAGTATTTGCTGGTTGGCTCACAGAAGTTGCCCAGGGAAGTGTGCTGACATGCCTGAGGGCTCCTGTTGGGAGTGTGTTTGTGGGGACAGCGGTGAGATATCATTAGGACAGAGCTCTCAGCACACACATATCATTAAAGACATCTTTTCTGAACTATCACCACACACCACCAGCTGCCAAGAGCCTTGGGAAGCTTAAAGGAAGGTTCTGGCCTCCTCAGGGGTGTGAAGTCAGTGTGAGTTGTTCAGTAGCTTTCGTATAGCAGTTAAAGGGTTAGTGCAAATGACTGTGGTATGAGGAGACTTGAATAAGAAGAAAACTCTAACTGTGCTGCTGCTTAGCTTCCAATATTCTTTGTTTCATTCAACTACAGATAATATTTTTGGGGTCTAATCCATGCCCAAAACCCTCTTCCTCACCACTGCTTCACTTGGGGCAGAGGCTTTCCATCCTTACTGTTTTTGTCTGAATTTCTGTTCAGATTCTAACTCCACTGTAAGGCCTCTTTTAACTCTGCTAAGTACTAGTGTTTCTTTCCAAAAACACTGGGCATCCACTTGTTTCCTCAGAAGCATTGACACCCTGAGGCTCTGGGATGTAGAGCCTCTCCTTCTCGGCAAATAAGAATATTTTCCAGGTATTCAGCTGTCAGCTCAGTGGAAAGAAAATGTTGCTTTATGGTTGGTAGACTGACAATAACTCTTTATCCCTTTAAATTAAAAGTGACACACTCACATAAATCATTATAACAATACTGTGTGCAAACACTCTGCCTGAGTCCACAGGAGTTATGAGATGACAGTGAATTGGGGTGAATACCCTTATTCTTGACTTTGAGAAGTGCAGTGACAATGAATCACTCTTAGTGATGAGATGCAGCAGTGCTGACTCATCGGGCTGAAATTAGAAGGGCTTTTTTAGTTAGAGATGTAATTTCACCATTTTTTCTGATGAACAGATAAGAGTGAACATTTTTATTGGCTAATTTACAGACTTCATCAACAAAATGCCGTTTCTTTCCCTCAAACCTAGTTGGAGGCAACTCATGGGGAGAACTTAGATCCAGAGGTGCTACATCTGTTTCAGAGTTGGGTCTTGGTATCCCTTCATTTTACTTTTAGAGATTTGACCACAGCACAGTGAAATTAATTCTCTTTAGTGTTCTCCAGATGATTTGTATTCCTTTACCTATTTGTTATTTCCCTGTGGAAAGGGCTGATACTCTCCTAATGTTTTTGAGTTGCACTAATATATTAATAATCTGTTTTACTCTTGGCAAGAGATTTGTGGCCAATCCTCACCAGACAGATTTGATGCCAGTTTATCTTTCTGCATTTGGGTTAAAAATTTTGCTGTGGGGAGCAGCAAAAGAGAAGGGACTCCCTGCTACATCAGCACACTCAGCTACTTTTCTGAGGTAGGAATATTTCTGAGCCCATAAAGAGAATATAAGTGGCAGGGGCTTCTCTGAGTGGTATTCCAGTGATGGGGAAAGACTCCTTTGGAGAGTCCATCAGCATCCAGCAGTCACTTGTGTGTGTCCTGGAGATGCTGTACAGGCCGACTGCATCATGCTGGAAGCAACTGGCTTGGCAGAGTTTCATCAGTCAGGCTGCCCTTTGCTGTTGAGGAAGCAGCTGCAAACTCACATTTTTTTGTTTGGCACTGTATTCTCTCCCCAGGGACTGCAGCACCATTTGATTAGGATGGAGGGAAGGAGACCTATTGCAAAAATATATTATTCCCAGCAGAGCTGTGCTAATCTTTTGGTCTCTGTGCTCCTTCTTAGCAAGGTGTTGAACAAAAACATTAAGGGAAAACAGGAGGAGAGAGGAGTTGCTGGGATGTTGCTCCTTAGCCTCACCTCAACCTCAGCTGCAGCTCAGAGACTAAAACAACAAATAATTGGTTCTTGTTTTGAGATGTTTTTGCAAATGTAAGGCTGTTTTGTTACCTGAGCCCATTATTTTCCTCCCTACCTGCATGCCTTTCAGTCTGGCATGGGGCTTTCTGATCTCCAGGGACTCATCCTTTCCTGAATTGAATGCTCTGCATTTTCCCATCTCCCAGTTTGCTCTGGTGCTGTGTGCCTTCCTTGGCAGCATCTGTCTGGGAGATTATGCGAACAGCGTTGATGTAATAGATTTAGAGAAGTTCAGAGTCTTTCTCCAAGTTTTACATTTTGTTGGAGTTATGAAGGTCACCTTTGCTTTGAGGATCAGGGAGATGAGGTTGCTGCCACTTCTGAGCGTGTTGGTGCTTGACTTCTGCACTTAATATGGTGCTTAATCCTTTTAGTGCCCGAGTGGTGTGGCCCATCTGGTGTGGTTTGTGTCAATAGTGGCACCTTGTGCTCAGAGATTATCCTTGATCGAAGGTTTCTGAAGAGCGAATATTATCTTTGCATTAGAGAGGGAGAGAAGAGAAGGAGTTTCAGAGTTTAGTACTTGGCCCTGGGTCTCTCAGCAGTTGTTAGGCAGAGTGGGAACAAAAGCCAGGTCTCTGCTGCAGGACTATGCAGCTTACTTTAAGCTAGGTCAAGTGATGTGCCAGGAATAAGGACTTGGGCAATTTCTGCTTGGAATCCTGTCTTCTTCCTATCAGTTGTTCTACAATCCCTTTGTTAGCACCCTTTTCTCATCATCTAACCAGGGAGGGTTGGGGGTTATTTCCTTATAATAAGCTTACTGTCAAGAATTCTTGGCATTACTAAGTGATTGTGTCTCTTAAAGAGAAGGAGAGAGATTGGTCTGTCCTTGAGACTTAAGAGCAAGAGAAAGGTTTGGTTATTATCCCTTTGTCCAGTAAATCTTGATAGAGTGTTGACAGGAGCCCATATCTTTGCTAGAGGAGATGTTTTCCCCGTGTCTTCGGTAATTATAGCAATGACTTTGGCAATTTTTCAATTTGCAGTATCATTTTTTGTTTAGCACCCAAGAGTCTTTGCTTTATTCCTCTCACATTTTGGTAACCAGCTGGTTTTTGTCTCTCACTGGGGGGCGGCATTTCCCTGCACAAATCCAGTACAAAACTGGTTTTCGGAGAAGGAGCAGCTCCTGCTTCTTTGATGAAAAACACTCTCACTGCTCTGCACAAAGCAGTGGCCTTCAGTCCCTGGGTCTTGTGGTTTGCTGTGATGCCCAGGAGCACGAGTCCCTGGGGATGTGGGACATCTGGCTTACAGACATTCTAGTTTCCTGTCTTTGCTTGGGGTAAAATTAAGGACTAAATTATATGGAAAACCGCATAAGCTGTGGCCTGAGACACATGCTTTTCATTGAGCTGTAAGCCTATCCTCATAACATAAATTATGTCAGTAAGTAATGGCTTCTGGTTCGCCTATTGCAGCTTTTCTGCAAGTTGGACTGAGTGTCATTTCACTGAATCCAAACTTCTCAAACACACTCAGAAGTTATGGGGAATTTTCTTTTGCCTTTTTGCATCCTACCAAGCCCCCTACCACCTGCAATCCAGCTCCTGGGAGAATACATGGTGTTCTGGATGCTTTTGAGACAGCAGCAGAGTTTATTCGTAGCTGTTATTTCCCACTTTATAAAGGATGTGCATTTGATTTTATAACCCGGAGAACTTTCTTGAGAACAGCAAAAAGGAGCCTGTAAAGCTGCAAAGAAATTATTTTAGCAATGGCTGGTACTCAACTATCTTCCTGTTTGTGATCTCAACTGATGCAATTTTGTGAAAGATTGGCAATTTCAACTACAAAGCATCAAAATATGTTAAATTAGAAATGACCATTTAATCCAGTGTAATTCTGTAGTGCAGTTCAGACATGCTGAAACAATCCTGTGCTGCTGCCCTTGGGCAGTAATGATGTGTGGTGGGTTGAAGGCAGCAGGCATTGGCTAACATGGGATAAATGGATATCTAACTTTAAAGTATAAACAGGGAAATGCATTCAGGAGCTGTTGAAAGCTGAATCCCACGGGTGAGATTTCAGATTGAACACTAATGAAAATTTCATTTCAGTTCTCACAATATTTTAATATGCTGGATCACAGTATGCAAATAAAGTGAAGTCTTACTGCAAGTGGCTGATGAGTTACTTCTGTCTCGGTCTCTGCCACCCCCAGAAGTAATCTGTCTGTGGCTTTTGTGAAATCAAAGTTTTCCTCATGTTTTTCCCACAAATAAGCCAGAGTCTTATTATTTGTGTTTGAGGTAATTAGTGACTGCAAAGTTCTCTTCAGAGTGTTCTCATCCTATTCCTGTGTTGTTCCATGTAACTCATCAGTGTGGTGCCGAGGCTTTATGTTTTTAGATTGAATTGAATTCTAAGTGTTACAGTCAATGCTTTCCTTATCAGAACTGTCCTGGAAGTGCTGCCATGTTTTCAGGTTTCCTTCTTTATTTCAGCTGCAGCTTCTATGCACCTTATTTTCCATGTGTTTCCTGAATCTGATAGAAATCTGAGGTGATACTGTGGTTCTTTTCCCTTCTTGCCCAGCCTATGGCACCAGGTCAGATGTGCTGGCTTGGACCTTGTATTGGTCACATTGCTCTTTAGCCACACAGCAAGGCCATCAAGCTGGAGCCAAGAAGCTTCATCTTCTGTCTTCTTTTGTAAGTGATCAGAGGAATAAACCACTGTGAAATTACCCAGGGAATGGGGGGCAGCCAGCACAAGGAAACTGAAGTGATTTGGCATGTTAGAACATACAAGATTCCGTATTTCTGTGATCGGTAGCTGATATATCCTTGTAAATTTGAATTGTGTGTTAACTTTCTCAAAGAGGAGAAGCAAGAATTTATCTTAGAAGTTAATTAATTTGAAATAGCTATTAATTAACATTATACCTAAATTTGCAAATTATCACACTTGACTTGAATTTACATACAACTGTTGCATATAAAATACTTCCAAGGCTATCTTGGACTTCAGCAAGCTGTAAAAATGCGATTTATTGCAGCTGTGTTCCAGCTTTGCCAGGCAAAACCTCCTCCTCCCCTCCCCTGCAGAGGTGCTGCCCTTCCAACAAGTGGCCTTTTTTCTGAGGACCCACAGTTGGGATTTATAGCTGTGAAAGCACAACCCCAGCATAGGCAACTGTGTATATTCTCAGGTATTTCATCCTGATGAGGAAGAATAAAAATTGTTCTTTTTAATTTGAGGTAGTGAATGTTTCTCTGCCTAGTAAAGCACCGACATTGTATTAATGTGACTGTTAAGATAATCATGTTGTTTGATGAAAGCATAAGACTAAAATGATGTTTCCAAATGAAGGCTGTTATGATTTATTCCCCGTATGCAGCACACATAATTCTGCTTCCCTAACTCTTTGAAGCAAGCTTTTATTTTATGGGGTTGGCTGTTGCTACTACTGTGCTGTGCTGTACCTATGAGCTACTTAATGTGCCACATCGAGGAGTAAATTAATGCAGGTCCACAAAGAGAGCGTTTCGATTTGCTAATTGGTTGTAGAGCGGAGGGTATTGTTGTGTAGAGAAAGACTGTTCATTAGAGATTGAGTAGTTAATTTTTCCCTACAAATGAGGCTCACATTTGAGCTGTTTGCCTATCGGTCAGGGCAGTCGGCTCACGTTCAGCCCCCGGGGACGAGGGGGTGGCTGTTGGTGCAGTCGCTTTAACAGCTGCATTGTCACCACCAGATTGCTTTAGTTTCATTCATTAAACCCTCCCCGACCAGCCTCCTCCAGCGCTGTCAGTGAAGGCTGACTTTTGGAAGGTATAGAAGACAAATTATTGATGCAGGGAAGCAAGCTAAACAATTCAGAAATGTCTCCTTGGAGCTGAATCGGTTCCTCTCCTTGGAAACTGTTCCTGCTCCTCTTTCAGCCTGAGCTGCAGTATCCCGGCGAGGCCGGAGCGCAGGTTCTTCCCTTCCTGCCGCTCTCTTTTGAGGATGACAATCCACTGACAGTAGATTAGACAGTGTTGTCATGTAATATGAGTATTTTGAATTGACAAACACTTTTTTTGAAAACTTAAAGTAATTGACTGAATACTTGAGAGGATTTTTCCCCCTCCCCCGCTTCGCTACTTGATTTTCTTTAACCTGGTTGTGCTGCCTTCTGTGGGTAAACTGCACTTTACGTGTATTTGTATATCCAGTTCGTAATATCTGTTTGCATATCAGATTTCTTACTGTTTGAGCTCAATGTTCTGTGGGAGTTGAACATGTGTATTAAGTAGAGGGAATTTCCTTGGAGCTTTAAGTTAACTTCCACGCACAGCCTGAGAATTCAACACAGAAGTCTATCCTACTGAGAGATTCCTGAGATACCAAGGTGGATGTGATTGACTGAAAAGCCCCTAACACAGAGCTGAGCTATGAACAGAATCATGGCATGGTTTGGGTTGGCAGGACCCTTAAAGAACATCTCGTTCCAACACTTTCCACTATCCCAGGTTGCTCCAAGCCCTGTCCAACCTGGCCTTGAGCACTTCCAGGAATGGGGCAGCCACAGCTTCTCTGGTCAACCTGTACCAGGGCCTCACCACCCTCACAGGGAAGAGTTTTTCCCTAATATCTACACCTACTCTTTTTCAGCTTGAAGCCATTCCCCCTTGCCCTGTCACTACATGCTCTTCAGGTAGGAATGTGGCTTTTCCCATTGTGGAACTCTGAGATGGGACTGGCAAACTGCTCCAGCATCTGCTGCCCCCCCTGTGCCTGCTGGTGCCAGAGCATCTCCTTCCCACCCACCCCGAGGGGCTCAGCTCCATCGCTCATGCTTTCATTGTCTGGAAATGGCCAGAGATGACTGAACCAAGAAGCCCAGCAGTTCATTCCTGAAAAGATAAATTCCAAGAAACAACATAATACTGTTTCTTTCAGGTCTTTTCCGGCAAATGCCTTGGAGGGGCTGGGAGCAGGGGCTCAGCAGGCTGCCAGGCACCCGGCCAGGGTCCTCTGCAGCTCCTTCCTTCCACGGCTGTGGGGGCTGGCAGCTCCTCCGGAGCACTCTGATTAAGTGAGATGTGGGGATAAGTTCAGAGCCTAATTTCTCCTTCATAATTAAAAAATTTGTGCATCTGTCATGCTGCTGGTGATTAGGTTGTATTTTCTTGTGGCCTAGAAGGAATATGGCAGTGAATCACTTTGCAAGCAGCTGTCCTCGAACAGCTGAGCGAGGCTCAATATTTGATTTAGGCTAATAAAAAGTCTGGGGGTAGGGCTGATGTTTACAAACTGGACGTGATCAAGCATTCAGATCAGCTGTTCCACTGCCTGGTGAGTGCAGACAGCGGGGACCCCACTGAAGGTTTGGGCTTTGTGTTGTGCTTCCCCACCTGCCTGCATAGGTGGGCACGGGCAGGGAGCAGGAGGGTCCCCACTCTGGACTGCAAGTGCATCCGACAGCATCAGCTGTGCTGGAGAAGCCTCCTTGTCTCCAGCTGCGTCACTCTAACAGCTCTCAATGCATTAAATATGTCCCTTTTGCTCTTCTGTGAGTGTTGTAGTCAAACCATATGTTTAAAAATCTTTTAATCTTCATAAATCATTTCTTCCAGCAGTCTAGTAAGTTTAGTTGCTGCTCTCCGAATTCCCACTAGTTACTGACTCTTTCCCTTTGAGATGAGCTGCCCTGAAATAAATGCAATGAAGAAAACCTACTTTGTGATTTAGTTCTTATCTGATTGCTTCTCCAAATCATATTGATCTGCTGTTATCATGCTGCTGGCTTGGACTTGCTGTCCAGGTTTTGCCTCTGGGTCTCTGCTGGCATTGCACCTTGAAATGGTTATTTTCCCCAAACCATTTTATATATAAGATAAATTATGGCATATTTCCTGCTTGTATTTTCTATTTCTCCCATCCCTTTGTATTATTTCTCCCCTGTCTAAAAGGTTTTTTCATCCTCTTCCTGAAGTAAAATGTGTCAGAGTCTTTGCTATCCTTTTTTTTTCTGACTTTTATCAAGGCATTGTACTTTAAAATGCTCTTATACCCATCTAGTTAAACAGGCTCTTAGGGTACTGTTGTCTTGATATTATAAAGAAAAATATTTACACTCTGAAGGTGACCAAAGCTCAGCACAGTGTGGTGGGTTGATCCAGGTTAGGTGCCTGGTGCCCACCAGAGCTCAGAGGATTGAGCCATGAGGGGATTCACACTTTTTTCAGTGTGAGTTACTCTGTGATTCTGTAGGAGTCTGTATGAACAGGAGGCTGAACAGAGACATGACCCTCAAATTCAGGAATGGTAGATACTGTAAGAAAATATGTAATTTTTAATGTAATCCTTAATTCAGTGTGTCTTTTATCTGGTTAAGTATAGGCTACTGGTTCCCACCTAAAGGTCGTCTTTATATAGATAAGGCTAATAAATATACAGAAAAGTTGGGGTAGTTTTTAATCAAAAATATTCAGTTGGTCTTGAGATGTTTTGCAAAGTTTATGCCAGCACCTCTCCTAAACAACATCTCTGAGGGCATGTTTTCTAACTCTCCCCAAGTGACTGTCTCCTGGCTCTCACCTGCTGCTGTCATTGTACCTAGTTCAGCAGCAGGGGGGAAAAAATCTTTCCCAGGTGTCTGCAAATTTATAGTTTCCTGACATTCCAGCATCAAACTTGGTGATAATTTCATTTTTTCTTCTCACTTGCTTGTCCAGTCACTCCAGTTTTGGTTGGGGCTGGCATCTCCTGCGGTGTTTAATGAGTGTGTTTCATTCTCCTGTGCCAGGTCCCAGGCTTGTATTAAAACCCTTTTCATCCTATTTGAGTGTCTGTTCCTTAAATAATGTCACATCATCCCCTGCCCTGCACAGCAAGGAGCTGAAACTTTTTCAGTTTCCACTGAGCTCTGGGGCCAGGGAAATCGTGAACTGTTTGGTTGTTTGTTTGCAAAATGTTCTGCTGTTTGTTCTGCTGTGCGGAACCCTAAGCCAGTAATTTTTTTGTTTGCTTGCATTTCGGTGCAGTTAGCCTTCAAAGCTGAATGTTTTCCTTTTCATTGTTATAAACTGCTTGCTGTTTGTTGTTGGTTTGCATGTGGTACTCAAAAGACCCATTTCATGTGTGGTGAGAGATTGTTTGAGGGACTCCAGAGGGTTTTAATGATATTTGTTTGAAATTATATGAATTAGTTTGTAGGAAAGTTGTTTTTATTTCTCGTCTTTGTTTACATAGTTTAAATTAGCTTCTCTGTCATCACTTGTGACTACTTTTTGGGTTTTCTGCTAAATAAAGGCTTATTGCAGGCTAGCGGAGTGTTGGAAATTAAAGATGTGGGAAGTAATAACGCTCAAGTATTATATGTGGCTTCTCTTAACCATCTCCAAAATACCCATTTTGTTTAAAATCCTTTTTCATAAACAAAACTCTCTGAAAGATCATTCTCTGAGTTGTGTTTCTGGTTCCCCCCAAATTATGCAGGAATAACAGAAGATATTTCTGCTCTTGTTTGAGAATCTTTACATTTCAAATTTTTCCTTAAAAAAAACCACAAACCCTTGCTCTGGGATCTTTTCCTCACAGAAATTCAGGAGGTTTACATTACAGAGCAGATTTTCTTGGTATTTTACCACAGCAGTTTGGAAGGCTCCCAAACCCAATCCTGAACCCCAGAACTTCAACAGAACATTTCCTGTGAAGTTACCTTGAAACAAACACACTCCTTTCAGGAGCTGTGGAGCCAAACCTCTTCTTTCTCTAAAGTTAAGCTTGGCAAAACAGGGTGGGTTTTAGACCACTCCTTCTCCAACTTCCAAAGAAATGGATGTGCTGTCTGGACCATGGGATGGAAATTTGTACTAACTAATGTAGTGGAATTCTTCCCTGCAATAAACCTGTTCTTTCTAGTGTGCGTAGGTTACAGGCTCTTTGGGACAGGATTGTCTTGTGGAATGGGATGCTGATAAGACAGAGTAAGATCCAACACTTATAGTTCCTTTCCAATACTATGAAAGTCCTAGTGTCTTTGGTGATTTGGGGGGGAGGGGGGTTGGGGGTGGTGTGACAGGGTGCAATCTTGTTAAACTTCCAAAATTGCATCCTAGACTTAATTTTCTATTTTTTTGTCTCTTGAAGGCTCAGCTGTCTCAGGTTCAGGAAGAAGTGGGAAACCACAAGCAAAGAGCAGAGATGGTAAGTGTTCAATTTTTGCTTGTTTTTTAAAGTTATTTTACAAGGCAGTAACATATGCAAAGTTCAGTTCATTTAAACAATGGATCAGTTCCAAATATTTCAAAATTAATAGCAAATAAGCATTGTAAAAGTTTCTGTTGCTGCTGCCTGTCTTGGCACTCCCTGTCTCCATACTCACCTCAAAAAAGTGTTGGATGAGATCTAGTGGCCTGTCTTCCTTTTTTTGGCAATTTCCTCTCTCTTTAGCAGTTCTAGATCAGAAGCAAGCATTTAATTTTGTACTGAATTAACTCCTTTCTTTGGGGGCCTTTGATTCAGTCTCAAGTGTGCAAAGAACAATGAGATGAGATAAGACAGAATTATCACAAACTATTTTTTTTACAGTATCTGTTAATTTTCTGCTGGGTATGTCTATTTTATTGGCACTTCCCTCAAGGACCAAAAAGAATAGAGGCCACAAAACCAGACGGGAAAGTTTATGTGCAGTTTCATGACTATTGTGTACAATTATTCATAATCAGGAATAAATGAGGTGTCAGCATTAAGCCATTTCGTGAACCATTGTTTTTGCTAATGGGTGAATTGTGGGATTCCTGCAACTTTTTCTAGTCACAAGAAAAACCTGAGCAGTATCCAAGACGTAGAGACTCGTTCTGTAAATGTGATTAATTTTATTACTAATGAAAAAATAGGCCTGCATCAGTGGTAAGTAAGTAGGTGCTAAACAGATATCTGTTCTAAAATCCAAATCATAAACCATGGTTTCACCACGGGTCTTTTTAGACTTGTGCTGAACTCTAGTAGGGCACTGGAGGGCAGGACTGCCGTGCCCCTGCTGTGCTATTAATGGGTTGCCATACGTCTGTTGGTATCTTTTTTTTTAATTTGTGCCTCTTGCTGTTTCAACATCAGATTTTTCATAATGAGAGCGTTAATTAATTCCGGTTCTGGGGTGGTCTCACATTGTGGGCAAACATTTTTGTATGCCCAGCTGCTTTCTGTGGTGATGCAGTTCACAACTGATACTTCCAAAGAAAACTGAATTAATCCTATTTACCATCTGATCTCATTACGTGCTGCCTTGTTACAGTTTCAAATTCTATACAATCAATTTTGCATTGTGCTCACTGGATATATCAGAGGAAAAACTTGCTGTTGTGTTTTTAATGTTCTGATGCTTTGGGTTTTTTTTAAACGTTTCAGAGTTTTTCTTTTGGGCTCATTAAGCCTGGATTTTGAGTTGTTTGTTTGCCTTCAAAAATTTGTTGTATTAAACAGTCTAGCAGAGAGCTGGAGAAACTGGAACTTCTGGTGTTAAAGCATTAATTGATGTTGTGCAACATCCATCAGCAGAGGATAAAGCAGCAGTCAGTGTTCACTGCCTATTCCCAAGGGTTTCTCAGTGGAAAACTGCAGGTCTTGTGATCTTCCAGTAAAGTTTACCTCAACCTCTCATGAACAGGCTGTTTTCTGTGGTGCTTTAGACGATGGATTGCAAATTGTGAGGTGTGGGCTGTATTCAGCAGTTTGAATTTTGTTCAGTAAATACAGGAAAATTGCTTCATACAGAGGAAGAGAGAGGTTTTTTTTTTTTTTTTTCCCCTCTTTTTCCCTTTTGAGGGAAAGTCTGGCAGTATAGTGCCTTCTTTTCACTGGTGGTGGATGGTTCTCCTGCATCCCCAGTTGAAATCTCCCTTGTAGGGAAAGTTGTGTCACTCTGTGTCTTCTACAATGTTGGCAGAGACAGAGCTCTGTTCCCTTTGGGTGGGGCTGTTCTGTAGCTGCCTGCCCAAGGGCTCCTGTGGATATACCATCAGCCCCACTCTCCTCCCTGCCATCCAGCAAAATGTTCTTTATATGGGTTTTTCCCCCCCCTCTCCAGGTCAGTGTCTCACCTGGATGGCCTTATTTTCAGACTCCTTTAAATGTGACACTTCAGCAAAATTATTTGCCTGGTTTGGATTCCTGGCATCTCACCTTCCTTTTCCTGCCTTTTACCTGTGAGCCTCCAGTCTCAGTTTGATGCTGAGTGTCCGTGGCTGCAGGTGCAGAAGGGCTCGTCCTGCTCTGGGTGCTGACAGATGTGGGTATTGCTTTTCAGCAGCTCTTCTGCAAACAGGCCCATGGCTCTAAGTGAAATGGAATAAACACCTGTCAGGTGCTATCATACAGTCTTTGGGCTGCTTCTGGGATGAACCTCTGTGCAGGTGACATCTCTGCTGCCACCCTGAAGAGAACTGATGGCTTTGCCACCCTCCCCAGGCACTGGAAATGAAGGGATGTGCTGTGGGGCTGGTGAACTGGCTGATTGCATCTCACTGAGGAGTTTGATGTCTTCCTTGTGTGCAGTGGGGGCATCTTAGATGCCCTGGTAAATAATTCACTCTTTACATAGCAATATTTAAAAGTAAAACACTTGTGGGATAAATCTGATAGGATTGTGGCCTCAATAAAACAGGATCTGCAGGCTCTGTGTCCTTGGAGGAGAGGGCCCTGGTTCAGGGAATTGTGTTCATGGGGACAGTATGAAACAAAGGGTGGTGTGTGCTGTAGAGGACACTGTGCCAGGCTGGGGCACAAGGTCCTGCCACAGGAAAATGGGATGGACTCACTCACTGACTGTCATGAATAACTCCAGTGGGGGATTTCATTGCTTGTCAACTAAAAGCGAGTGTGCTACTGGAGGAACGAAAAAAAAGAAAAGAAATTTAAACATCTTCAGTTAATTGCAGTTGACAAGACAAAGGCAGTTTGACTTTCCAGTATTAATTAGCAAACCCATACTAATTAGCTTGTATAAGCACAATTCATGCTTCTTTCCCTAAATGCAATTAATATTGCAACTGAAGACGTCTCTGGGCTGTGCCGCTGTATCATTAACATACTTTGCCCTAATTAGACACGGCCAGTAGTGGCTGGAGAAATGAGTTTGTGATTACAGCCATAAAAAATCCTCTAATATTTTATATCCTTCAGGGAACTTGAACCTAGAATTTATTTTTTGATTTAAGAAAAATTACCCTTATCATTGTGCTGTGTAATTAACAATGAAACTTTCATTTTCCTCTCCCTCTAACCCTTTGCTTATTTATTTTTCTTTATTCACAGTTTAGGTGTGTTTCCACTGTAAGGGAACAGTCTTCTGAGAGGTGATACATAACAGGTCACCACTCTGATAGGGCTCAGGTCACTGGGCTGTCTCACAGATCTGTGGGGTTTGTCTCTTTTATTTGCTGAATGTTTTTTATTGTGAATTTTTTTTGGTGCCTAAGCACATTTTTCCTGCAATGTTTTCATATGCATGTGCACTTTTCTGACAATTTTATCAGCACTGGAAGTTTTCTTTATTGGGACTGGTGCTCCAGTGTCTGTATCTTCAGGATATGCCAGGAAATTGCTCAGAGAGTTCACACATATGGCTCCCTGTTCTGTACTGCCAGGATCTTATTTCTTATGGTATGTTAGTTTAGTGCTCTACTGGCCTAAAGCTGAGAGCAAGCTTCACTCACACAAAAATATTATTTGTGGAAAATGCTTTCTTGTTTGTTATATTATTTTTCTTTCCTCCCCTAAGGGAGGGAAGCAGAAGATGTGCTTGTTTTTCTAATTTCCATTTGCCTTTTTCATATCCCTTTATAGACAGGAGGAGATTGTTTGGCTCAAGGTTGCCATCCAAGCAACAGCTGTGATCTCTGATCTTACTCTTTCTTTCAGTCTGGTTCTGTAGCACGGGGCATTCCTGTCAAGATTTCTTTTTCTCCATCATTAATCCCTAAGGGAAGTCAGCTTGGTATTAAAAAAGCATCACCTGTATTTTCACTGCCCTGAGGTGCCCTGGGTATCTTTTGACTTTCATCTTCAGAAGACAGCTTGGCCCATGTGGGCTCTGAAATCTATAGACTGCTCGTTGGAACAAATTATATTTCACCCTCCAGCAGATTAAAAAGGATGGATATATGAATCAGAAGAATTGCTTAGCAGGGTGGGAGGTAAAGAAGATTTGAAGTCCAAGAATGCAGCTGTCACCAAATGAGTGGCATAAATTGAGTGTCCTTGCAGAAGCAATAAAGACACCTTAAAATGAATATAATGAATACTCCGTGCCTTGAGGAAAAGTGTTGGTTAACCCTCTGCAGAGAACAGGAGACCTTTATTTAAGAGCAGCAGGTCAGCAATAGTTAAAGAACCAAATCATGTGTTCAGTCTGATGAAATCATAATGTTTAGGATTAACTTAAATGTCAGTGACTGCCTACACTGATAGTTATCAGAGGAGGAAATGGAGACAGAAAGGAGAGTGTGTGAAGGAAATAAACTCAGAGAACACTGTGCATGATGTAGTTGGGAACTAGCTGTTGAATGGAAGGCAACCTGGAAAAATTATTACCATAATTTTAATTTGCAGGTAATAACAATGATAATAAGAAAAACGTGAACTTTAATATAGAAAGACCTGCCCTGGATAACTGGCCAATAGCACTCATTTAATTCTTGTTTAAGAGTTATTAAACATAAAGCAAGAAATACAACAGACCAGGCATAAGAACAAAAGTGATGTTCATTAGTGGAAATGTAAATTCTCTGTATTATCTATAATAGGAAGTCAATTAAATGTGAGATTAGAGAGCTGAACCATGGTAGTTATAAATAAAAATGCTTTACTGGAACATACGTAGAACCAACAGGTTGGGAGGGGAAGGAGTCAACCGACGGGTGCAGGAGGCCTCCATCTATCAAAAGTGTATTTCATAATTTCTGAATTGATTTAGCAGATTTCCTTCCCATGGGACAGATTTTATCCTAGCACCTTGTGTGAGGTTAGCAAACCCAAGACAGATGAGCAGCGTGGCACTTGGCTGAGGAGCAGGGTGAATAGTTTTAGTGAGGCAATCTTAGGGAAATATCCAGTTCTCAAATCAGATTGAAAAACATGAATCTGGTTATAAAGAGACAGCAAAAGAAGTTAATCCAGAATGAAATGATATAGTAACAGAAGACTGGAAGAGGACTTTTAGATCATAAAGTCCAGTCCTTCGGTAACTGAGGCAATTGCAGCATATATCTCAGTTCATAAATTTATCAAGCTTGTCTTGAAACTGCTTTGGTTGTTTGTACCATTACTGTCATTGAAAGACTGCTCTGACAGCTGAAATCTTCCCAGTTCCAACTGAAAATATATGTGCAGTTAATATCCATTCTTTTTCTTGTGCTAATGTTCTCCTTAAACTACAGTGACTGTTCTTCCTCCCTCATATTTATGCTGAGACATATTTATAGAGAACAATTGTTCTCTCCCAGCCTTTCATTTGTCTAGGTTAAACAAATCAAGCTCTTGCAGTCTTCTCCTAAAACAGGCTCTTCAGGCTCCTCATGAATCCTGCAGCTTTCTTTAAATCTCTTCCCGTTTTTCTGTGTCTCCTTTGAAGATGAGTCCCACCATTCCAGGTGATGTTCCAGCAGTATCTTGTACAAAAGTATCTTCCATGGAAGCATGGGGTACAGGCAGGTACCTCTTCCATCTGTGGTGGAAGAGCTGACCTGTATCCAGGATATTGCTCATTTCCACTGCCACATGGCACTGATGTTCATCCTGGGATCAGTTCATCTACCCCACTCTTTGTCCTCCTCTCTAGTTTCTGACTGAGGAAGACTCAGTTTATAGGAGATGTTCCAGCTGTTGTGTGATTTGCGCTATGACAGCTCAGTTCTGTGCTGTTCCTTGAGTTTTCATGTAGCTTCCTCTTTCTGATCAGTTTATGCCCCTCTGTGCTAAAGCCTCCCTGCTCTGTGCTATCAGTAACTGTGCTCATGCATTTATATTTTTTGACCCAGGATCTTCAGTGAATTATGTTTGCTTTGAATATGTCTGAGACATCTTCTCTATCAGGTAGTTTTACTTCAGCAGAGCCTTTAGTTCCTTGTTTGTTCTGTGTATACTTCACAGTGTTTGTATTGTTCTTCACTGTATTGTGTGATTCAGTTAAGTCAGATTGGGAGTTGTTGGAAAAAGGGGGTGAGTGTACAGGAGTTATTGATGCCCTGTTTTAAATTTCCTCCCGATGTTTTTACTGTGGAGCTTTGGCTCTGAAGGTGGAGTGAACCCTAAACAGTGGGATGAGAGTACTCAGAGTGACTCTTCTCCTTTCCCCTTTCTTAGAGAGCTCTCTCTCAGTGCCTGTTGTAAACAAGTACATTAAAACAGGTCCTTGCTATTCCCCACCGTGTAGGAATATGGTGAACTCTGAGGAACAGGCAGGATTATTCCCCCCCCCCTCTTAGCATAGGGAATGATGAACTGCCTCAGTTGGTGTTGTACCTGCTGCACATTCCCTCTTGGAAAATTCACGTTCAAGACACAAAACTGTGGCACCATCAGAAGCATCTGTTGCACGTGATGTGAGCGTGGAGAAAGCTTTGGAATTCTGTTGGGTGAGTGCTGACAAACTGCCTGTAAACTGGAGAGGGGATCAGCACATTACACTGCTGCACATTAGTATCTCAATGCTATTTTAATTAGGTTAGAAGAAGAGACTTAGTGAGTCAATTCTTGTGGTTTATCTCTGTTTTAAAAATCTAGCCGGGCACATGGGATCAAATAGTACATTCCCTTCAAATTAAAAAGAAATAAACGTTCTGTTTAAAAGTCCCATTACCCAAATGAACCTGCTGCTGGATCCATTAATGTGAAAGTTTTATGAAACTCGGCAGCACTGGTTGGTTTCAGCAGGACTGTTTTCATTTGCTCTTCGGAGGCGATAAGAGCTGACATGGGGTTAGGGCTGTCAGAAGGAAGAAACGTGGCTGCCTGAAGTGGAGAGCTGCCTTACTGCTGCTCCTCTCTCTGGCTCCCTGTGGGACAGATACTGCCAAATTTTGGGGACTGGTCTGACCCAGAGCTGAACAGCAGTTCCAGCTCAGGTGGGATGTACTTATATATTGACCCCGTTCCCAGCCCATCATTTGGAGGGGCCTCCATGCTACAGATGTACCCCTAAAACCCCATCTCTGCTGACAGGCAGAATTATAACAGGAGCAAGGACTGGGGAGGTAGAAGGGGGTAGGGTTTTTTCCTCTTTGGTTGTTGAGCAGGAGAAAGGTGGATCATTTTCCTGTGCAGAGGATGATGCTCTGCTACAGCTGGAGTTGTCCTTGTCAGTGTCACTGTTGTCACTAAAATCTGAGTTACACTGGGTTACTTAATTGAATGAGAATGGGATAGGGATATTATCCGAGGCTTTATTTTAGTAGGCACAGCCTTGAGACACAAAAGACATATTTAATAGTCATGCAAGTATTGTGTTTTCCTAGCTCCATTCATCTTCACAGAGCCTGTAAGAAGTTTATGGGCTGCATCAGACTCACATAGTTCAGTTTAGTTGAGCTGAAATTTCCTGGAGAATGCAGGGGCTTCATGTTATGTTCAGCACTTTGAGAAAACCAAGTCAGAGGTCCAGGATACCTCTTGGGTTCCTTCATTTCTGATCTCTTATTCTGCCTTGCCTAAAAGGCAGCTTGCAGAAGGTGTAGAAGCAACATGTGCTTTCCACGTCCAGAGAGGGAAAGAAAGACTTGAGGGCTGTTGAACAGTAGTAATTTATTTCTAGTAGTAATTTATTTCCAATTTCCATGTGACCAAGGATAGAGACTGGTTTCCTGCTTTCACAGTCATGAGAAGTTGTACCTGCATCAGAAGAGGACCATTCTGAGAGATCTGATCCAGGAAATCCAATTCTGTAGGCACAGTTTGTCCTGAACACGAAGAGGGATGTGAAGCTCTCTAACTGTGGGATCTGGGGGGGCACCAAGGGCATGTTCAGAGGATGTGCCTGCAGATCAAAGGTTGCTGGATACTTTTCTTCTTGCCTGGGGCTGGCTTTGTGTGTACAAAAAGGGAGATAAAGGCTTAAAAAAAAATGAAGTTTCAAGACTTAGTCCTTATACTGACAGCTTAGTCAGCTTGCTACATTATTTACTTTCGATCTTATTGTGTCTCAGTGCCTTTAGAAGATCTCGTTCCCAGTGTTTCTTGCCTTTGGCTGCTGGATGCTGGGGGTGGGTAGTAACCATGGCAGGCTGGGGTCTGTGAGGGCAGCAGGGTCCTCCAGCACAAGCTGCAAAACCCAATTTATCCACAGAGACAAGAAGATCATAGAGCAGAATTTTTCCTGTGACCTCTTGGTAAATAATGAATGGCAGAGCCCTGCCTCTTTGGAATCACTTAATTAAGGCTGACAACTCTTTGTTGTATTACAGGATCCAGCTTGTCAGGAGAATCTTAACTTATTTATGAATATTTCATTAACCTCTAAAGACTGGCTGTATAAAATCGAGCTCCTGCCAGGCCCTGTCCTGTTGATGCTGTGTTCAGTGCTAATGTCATCCCTGCACATCTATTACACCTTCCCTCTGAGCTGGACCTCGGAGTTTATTATTGGTGGCAGCAAGAACATGTTCACCAAAGGTTAAAATGCCAGGCTTCTGCTTTGGCACCAGAACTGAACATACAGTATTTGAGAGGGAATTGCTGTTTGCCTTTCGTTCTGTGACTGCTGCTGGCAACTGAAGGGCAGCACAGGCATCATCCTGAGAGGCTGAAACGGGCAGAGCAGCCTTGGCAGGTCCCTGTAACCTTTGGGTTTTGGCATGAGGAGAGAGATTTCTCATTTTTTACACATTAAAAACTCACTGCTTTTTGTCACAGGTGGACCCCAGGATGGGTCATTTAGGTAGAAAGCATTAAACCTGTTCTTTTTAGCCTGTTCTGTGGACAGGGTTTGGGGAACAGGACTCCGTGAAGGCTCTGCTCCTTCCCTGAAGGCAGCTGGGAGGCTCTGTCAGGAGAGCTGCTGCTTTTCCATAGCTGAATCCCTTGCCCCATCCTCATATTTCCCACCTCTGGAAGTTCAGAAAGCACCTTGAACAGCAAGGTCTGCTGGCCCCTGCTGTGACCCTTCCTCTCTCTGCCAAGACATGCCAGAAAACAGTGCTCCCAGCTGTAGCGAACTGCAAAATTGGGCTGGAGCTGCAGTGGGAACGAGAGAGCTGCTCCTAAAAGCGTGTTGAAGTACAGACTGTGTGTTGTTCCATGTGAGTCAGAGAAAGAAGATTAAGTTCAATTTTCAAGTTTAGCACTCAGTGAAGGTTTCTCTGCTCTCTTGCAGTATTAAGCAGGATTGATTCCACTGTATTCATGTTAGAAAACAAAGGAACAAAAATGGATGTTGGATTCCTCTTTCCCCTTTGATCTTCCTAGGTGCCTGGTAACTGCATAGATTCTTCTCTGACTGGTTATTATATGATGATTTTTCAACAAGCAAACTGAAGGGGGGAGTGAGAGGTGGGATTACAAGCTCCCGTTTGATGAGAGTTGTTGAGTGAGTGCTCCGGAAACTCCTCGAGGCTATATTTTCAGGAAACAAACTGTATTCAGACTTTGTACGAAGGAGGTATGACATCTTTGCAGATTTATTTGTTGCTTTGCCTGTGAATTACAGCTGCTACAAGAACTGATTCTAGCAAAAATGCCTACTCCTGCATGAAAGAAATGGCCTGTGTGATGCTCTTCTTGAGAGCAAACAGCTCCATTGCGCCTGTGCCGCGTCCGCACTGGACAGGGAAGCGACACATTCAGTCTGGCACCTTGACAGGTTCCCTAAAGAGTGTCTTATTCTGTGTTTTGCTGTTCTAACCAGGAGTAATGGGTAGGAGGTGTCAGCCATTTAAGGCTAATTACTCCAGAGTTTCCTTCTCTCAGTGGACACCAGCTGTTTTGCTCTCCCTGGCTGGGAGGAGCTTTCGGTAGTAATTAAAGGAAACAGTCATCTACACACTGGTGAAAGTGGTGGAGCGAGGCTGATAACAGCAGAGAGCTCTGAGCTGAATGAACATGGAAATGAGGTGATCCTTCTTCAGAATGAGCTGTTAGAGCAAAGAGAGGGGTTTTGGACGTGAAGCTGTCAAGGTGTTTTGCCATCACGCAGTGGCAGTGAGGTCTCACAGCAGCGCCTGGGAGCGTGGGCACGACAGGTTGAGAGGAAGAGGTTCCTTGTCTGCTCCTTTCTCAGAGTGAGGGTTGAAATATGTAATTATACTTGAATAAACTCATAGGTCTAAATTAACATCTCCAGTTCCCTTGCTTGGTATGTCTCTCGCACAAGATGTTTGCTCTTCTTCCCTGTGAGCTTTCCAGGGTTGTTAATCTTGAGCTCTGAGGCAGCTTCCATCCGGCTGAAATGTCTGGTAGTGTTTATTTCCAAACTCACGTCTTGCACCCATTCCAGGCTACCAAAAAGAAATAAATACAGCATATAGTGGGGGACAAAGAGGAAGACAAAACTGTTGGTACCCACGTGATGACCGATGTTGCACTGTTGACATGGAGTCTGTGCTGGGGCCCAGGGCAGTTGCCTCCAGATGTGCTGTAGCATCAGCAAAGCATCTGTCTTCAAAACAGAGGAATGGGCTCCTTCCAGAGCAGCTGTGGGTTTTGTATATTCACCATATACTCCCCACCTGTGAAAAAGAATCATAGAATGGTTTGGGTTGGAAGGGACCTTAAAGATCATCTTGTTCTACCTCCACCACCACCTCTCCTCAATCATTTTGCAAGGGCAGGTTACAGAGATCACAGAATATTCTGAGTTGGAAGGGCTTTGGAGGGTGTGGTATGATGAGGATTCCTTCTTTGCATGCTTGCAAGTGGGCAGGCAGCTCAGGCTCATGGTTGATGCTGCTCATACAGGAGTGTGGTAATTTTGAGACCCTTTTTGCATTTGCCTTATTTTGCAGAACAAACTGTTTTCCTGTAATAGCTTGTACCGCTGTGATTACACATGGAAACCCTAGGATAACTGGTTTAAATAGGGTGTCTGTGCATTCTTCCTCTTGTTCCTTTGCAGAAGGGCTGAGTTTGGCTCACTGAGCCCGTCTGGAGTTTCACCAAGTTGTGCTGGTGCCACACAATGTGGAGGGGAGGCGTTGGAAGGAAAGCTGTGGGCTGCCTGCAGATTGGGAATCAGAGGGGAGAGGTGAATGCTCGTTAGGGCTCCCTTGGGATAGATGAATTAGTTAATGACTATGCTGTGCTTTGAAAATGCAAATGCTGTGTCAGAGCTAAGTCTGATTATAATAATCAATCTTCCTTTGGAGAGGGTGCTGGAGATGGGGAGGGGGGAGAGGGATGAGACTGGCACTGAATTTTTAGATCACAGATCTGCATTTCTCCGCTGTCGTTAAGGAACCCTGACGTCCCTGAGAGGTCAGCAGGACTGGGGAGAGGCAAAAGGTGGGTTTGGGAGGAATCACCCATGCCAGGCTCCTTGACAGGCTGAAGTTAATTTTGTAATTCTTTTCCTTATGATTGTCCTGCCTGGAAAGGGAGGAGCTGTCATCTGCTCCTGTGTGGGAGCTACCCCTGCTAATGGGAAAGATAGAAACTGCCTCATAAGCAGGATCCTCCAGGGATGGGAGAGAGAGGAGGGTGGCTGCTGCAGACGTCCAGTGCTGACAGCTCCTTCTCCCTTGGCACTTTATTCGTTTATAGCAAGCGTTCCTAGTAATTACACCTCTTAATTTAGGAGAGCGAGTGGGAGAAAGGAATATAAATTTGTGTATTAACTTTAGAGATTGGAAATAGGGCAAGCGAACCTTCTCTCTGGGAGATTATATTTGGAAATGAAATAGAATGACATTTGGTATAAACTTGAAAAATTGCTCTCTTTTTACTGCAACAGGAGGAGAAAAGCCACAATCCAGACTGTATTGGAGAGAAGCAGAAGTCAGCATATGTCCATTTCCCAGTGTGCGTGTATCTACAATAATATATATGTATGAGTACATTTTTAGGGAAGTGTTTGCTGAAAGGTTGCTCCTAGCCCTGTCTTCTCAGTGATAAAAGCACAGCAAGTTTGTTACAGATGGTGGAACCCATAGAGACTGGCAACTGTGATCCAGCCAGCCTTTGCCTTTCGAGAGGAAAAAAAAAATAAATTATTTTTTGCTTCAGCCAAGTGGGAAATAGGTAGTTCTAAACCACTTTTTATTGAATATCTGATTTTCTTTGGCTTTATTGCTTTTGTTTCACCATGGCATCAAGGATTAATTTTCCCAAGAAAATGTACCAACTAATCCTGGGCTGCTTAGCCTGTTTCTAAATGGCAAGTAATACTTTGGTTTGCAAGTATTGTCCTACTTTTTGGAGAAGAGTAAATTTCACTAAGAAATCTGGTGAGGCTTAGTTCTCCTCATGTGTCCTTCTCTGCAGATGTTTGGGGCGAGCAACCCTCCAGAATGCCAGTGGGATGGGCGTATGGAAGAGGTGGTGCTGCTTTTGGAAGTGCTCAGTATGGTGTCTTACTGCTGGACACCCAAATTAAACTCCCTGGTGTTCATGTATGTTTGATTTCTGTCCTGACGCTGGACTTATGAGCTTATAGACAACACCAAGCTTGCTGTGCTGCCTTGTGGGAAGAGAGGCAAATAAGATCCTTAGTCACTGCTACATCCTATGGAGAGAAGCACAAATAGCATCACTGTTGTATGAAAGTCCTGGTTTGCCTGTTCTCAAACCTCAGTGTATGGGTCACACTTGGGGTCCCATTTCTCTGTTCTTGTCTATTTTAGTGTACACTCTTCCTTTCCGAGTTTGCTTGGTTTTCATACACTTGAAATATTTATGTTTTGAAATGGCTTCCTGAACTGTGTTGAGACTTGTAGTCAAACACAACCTCTCAGTTCACCTTTCCACTCTGGCTCTGTGCAATTCAGTTCTATTTATCGCTGCCGTTCAAAATCAGCCCTTTTGCTGAGGAAGGCCTTTCAAAGGATGTTGCATCAGCCCATTGTTAAATAAACCTTTAGACATTTATAATGGATTCAGCATTTCCTGCTTTTTACAGTTCCAAGAATGCTGAATGACGTGCAGACACACTTCATCAGGGTAAGATTGCTGTATCAGCCCCTCACTAAAATGCACTCATTATTCAAATAATAACTGTATGTCTCCAGCATGTGTTCTGTGAAATGTGTGTACATGATGTGGGCGAATAAACCAGCCCCTTTTTCTTCATCATGCAAATCCTACTTTAGCAGTGAGTTTGAAATACTTTAGATTTTGAGTCCTTTATTACCCAAAATGAGGCACCTGAACAGAGATTTGATCATTATTTTGAGCAGTGTGTTAAAATTTTCAGAAGTTCCTATATGTGGTTGTCGAGGGAAGGCTGATTTGACCTGTGATAAGTCTCATTCTGAAGATGGAGTGTGGACAGCAGTGGGCACTGGGATGCTCTGGAAAGGTTTGTTTCATCAGTGCTGAAGCCCATTGGAGTTGAGTGTGAGGAACAACAGGTCTATGGCATTGCAGAGGTTCAGGGTACTTGGTTTGGAGGGGACAGATATGGGTCAGAAATGACAAATGCCATAAATATACCAAGAAAATCAGGTCTCTAAAGTAAAGTTTTGTTTCATCTAGCTGTCAGGAGATAAATTTATAATTTTATGTTTCACCTGTCATCTCCCTATTTCTTTAAATAATTGCTACAGAAGAGAGAACGAACAAGAAACATATTTCTTAACCTGCTGTGGGTGTTTGCTATGTCATTAGCACTTGGAGGAAAACCACCTTCTTGGAATCCTGTCCAGGCAGGTTTAAAAGTAATGCTGAAAGAAGAACGATATTTCATATAATTAAACACTAGAGGAAATTCCATCCATACTCTTCCTTCCTCTCTTTCTCATTTGATAAATAATGATGGCAGTACTTATTTTGGAAAAAGTATTTACATTTCATCTTTTGGGACACTTGCATATTTGTGGAAATGGATGTTCTAAAATTAGTCTATATACTGTGTCCTGATCACTTTGTAGTGAGAGCAATAAAGCTGGGCTGGAATTCATGCTTATGAAGTGAAAGAGAGTAGAAAAGGATCAGGATAAATGGGATCATTTTAGTTTGAGAGCAAGAGACCCCCAGTATATTCTGAGAAGAGAACAACACATCCTCAAAACATTAAGTGCCTGTTTTTGTGTTTTATTCACAAGTCATGGGCTCTGATATTCATCATTGTACTGCCTTATCTAGTGTCATAAAAAACTTGGATAACCTTTTAAAAAATTAAAATAATAGCTCAGTTTCTTTTCAAGTTGCTAATGTGTTCTGTACAGGGGGGATATCACTGAGAGTCTGATCCTGGGTGATATTATCCCTGAAGCTCCTGCAGGTGTTGTAGGTCCTTAGGTCCCTCTTTGTAGCTTCCAGGATAAGAGTTGCAATGCTGCATTTTGGGACAATGTTCCCTCTCTGCTGTCAGTGCTAGTTAAAAGAACAAGATCAACATAAAAGAGAGCTGAAGGATCCAAGCCTGACCTGGGTCATTTGGTATGGAATGGGGGAATGCAGCAATGAGCTGTAATTTGAGCAGCCCTTTTCCCCTCTCTGCTGGGTAATGGCTTCTACTAGTTTAATGTATTCAAAGTAATAAAAGTTTAACTCAGCGAGTTATGTAAAATTATTGATAAAAATTGGAAGAGTTTAGACAGGAATAGTGAGTTGGTTCAAAAAGCAGAAAATGCCTGCTGGAAGTGGCATCTGGTGAGCAAGAGAGACCAGGACTGGAAATTAATTGAGGAAATTGGGAATTAAACAGAGAAAACAGCAAGAGGGGTTTGGGGCTTCCTCTTCTTATCCCTTCTTGAGGCTGTTCTTTGGCACAGATACTGAGAGGACATGTGGACAGGAATGAACAAACTGCTGCTGTGGTGAGTCCTTGCATGCTCATCACCCAGTCCTGGAGCTGTCCTCAGGCTGTGTCAAAGGGAATGATCTCAGGAACCTCCTCACCTCTTAGGTTTTATCAACAAATTTTTTATTTTTTGCTTGGTTTTGCCATTCTCTTCGTTCTCGCTTTGTGAAGACCTATTTGCCTGCAATGTGTTATCTTCACAAAAGCAGAATTGGATCCCAACAATAAGCCACTCCATCTCAACTAACTGTTTTTGTCCTGGAGAGGACATAAATAACATTTTTAATAGTTTCTGTGAGATTGGTAGTAAGGGATGTTTTCCTAACCTTTGTTAGGGATGAAACCCTAACAATTAAAATAGCGTCTTTCAAATGAAAGATTTAATACATTGACTGGTTTACTTTCTTTTTTCACAAGTGGTTAGTGAGCTTTGAATGGCAATAATTTCCTGTGGCTCAAAGTAGTTTTAATCTTAGTTCTGGGAAGCAGGTCCATGTCAACATCTCGGTGCTCGAGCCAGTTTCACCTGCACTGAGATCACTGCGCCCTCCTCTCCCTTCTCGCCTTGGGCACATCAGATTTTCAGTCCAGGTAGTTTTGGCGCTTGAAAATTGGGAGGACACAGAAATGACATGAAATGCCCTTACAGTCCATGTGCCCTTCCTTGCTCGTTCTCCTTCAACAGCTTATTCTTAGAAACCCAGCAGTCTCGCCCTGCCTTGCTGAGCATACCTGGCACTAATTTGTCACCACTGGGCATCAGGCGAGACCTGCGCTGACGCTTCGTGGCAGCGCTCACTCGAGCTTGCGTGCATTCACTCTCCCATCTCCTTTTCCCATTACACACTCCATTTTTTCCCTCTCTGTGCAGCCAACACGGGAGACCCCAAATCACAGCAGATTACTTGCCCGCCCCTCTGTCCCTCCTCCCCCGAGACGGCGGCTGTGATTTATTTGCTCGTGTGGGTGAGCAGGTGGCAGCAGGACTTGAGGCTTAGCCAGTGATAAATAATATACTCACCAGCCCTTCCATCTTCAAATGCTGTCCTCACACATCCCAGAAAGCAACCCGAAACTCCTAATAGCAAACACATCCAGGCTCCAGCAGGCACGGGAAACAGGAAGCATAATGAGTGTTTTCCTGCTAGAAGAAGGTTGGAATTGAAGCCTGCTCTTCATCCCGGTACCTTTTATTCACATTCCTGGAATTATCGGGTGTGCTTGCTTTATCCCCAGCCATCTGTGATGGGCTGAGCTGGGAGAGATAAGCTCAGTAATCAGAAAATTGAGGGAAGCATTTCTGGCTGTGATAATCTTATCAGGCAACTAATATACATTCACATTTGTACAGCCTGATGATGCAGGTGGGCCTTTGCTTATTTTTTATTCCTGAATGTTTTTTTGACAGGCAGGGGGAGAATGCAGGGCTTCAGGCTGCCAGGGGGAAATTTGGTTAAAACATCTTTTCGACCCTCTCTCTCTTCTGCTCTGTTCCTGTGGTGTCAGAAAGGGGAGGGAGAATAATCCAAACATCCATTTTCTGCCTTTCCTGCTAACAGTTCTGCCTTGCTCTGCCTGTCTCTTTTGGTAAGCACGGAAGGGTGAAGAGGCAGTATGTCAGAATTTCAGTTCTGGCTGAGTAATATGACTGCCTGTGTCAAGATGCTCCTTTTCCTGGTAAAATTGAGGAGTTTCTGCAAGAAGCTTGCAGAAGTTTGCCATTGCGATGTGATTTTGCTCTGCAAGTCTAATCCGTACTGTTGCAGGGAATGGTGAATTAATGGATTACTTTCCTGATGCTGAGCACTGAACTCTCTGTGGTCATAAGTTTTGCATCTATAATTAAGTCTGGATTGCTTATTATTTTCCTCCTGAGTGAAAAATATAGTTTCTGTCAATAGATTTATTAGGGGAATTAGCCACCAGGTGGTAAGAGACAGATGACAAAAGGAAGTCCAGACTCTCAAGGATGAGTGTGAAGAAGGTCTATGCTGGGAGAAGGTGCTGGAACAGAAGTTTGAGTATCCTCTAGGTAGTTTGTCTCTGCTTACACTTCATAATAAATCACTTTCTAAGGGGTTTGGAAACAAGTAACATATGGAGTTTATCAATTTGTGCGTTGTCTTGATTGCTGAATTAGGGATCCAGATTGCTACAAGTCAGGGAGCCTGGGAATGGTAGAGTCTGGGTAAGAAGTTCTCATGTCTGTAGAGTTTTGAAGTACTTTCTTGTGAGTTCCTTCCCAAACAAAGCCAGAGGCAGAAAGTATTCTTAATTGTTTGTTCAGCCAGAGCTACCTGAGCAGCTAGAACTAGAAGTGTATATTGGAAAGTGCTGGCAATATTCCCCAGTCTTTTGGATTCGATATATGTGTCTTGGAGTTGTCCTGGACAAGACGGTGTAATCCTGTGGTTCGTGTCTTCTGGGGAGGAATTGAAGCTAAATGAGCTTGAACTGTCAATACTGAATCTCTGGTACCAACGAGCTCCTAATGCCACACAGAGTTTTCTGCATCCCATTATCCGTGGGGGATGATAGGGGAAATATCTGTAAGAGAAGCAGAAGCTTTGCTAGTCAGAGTCAACTTTCTGTGCCTCATCTACCTTAGAGAAGATGTTGGGAAAGGCAAAAGGGATTGCAAAGGGAAGCAGGGTTAACTGAAGTTTTGTCATTCAACATGTGAGAAGTTGTGCTTCACATGCATATTCTGAAAAAACTCTGATCTCTGCAGAACATCGCGATTTCCTCCTCCTCCTTTTGCTGTTCATGTGTACCCCTTGCTAGTGCTGGAGGAACTAACACCTTTTCTCTTCTGCAGCTGGAGGTGGAGATGAAGGTCCTGAAGTCTCAGCAGTGCACAGCTGAGCAGAGCACTGTCATCACCAAGGAGGAGGTGGACACACTCAGGTAGGCAAAACAAGGGGAAGGCTGAGCAGATTCTGCTATTTTCAGTGCAACTAATGAGAAGGGAAATGCCCAGGGTAGTTTCACTGCCTGCTCTGGTTATTGTCATCTCGTGGTAGAGCACCATGTACAGGACCTACAATGCATGAAGTGTATGTTTACAGACTGCCTGTGTTCATAGGTTACCTTGTGGTAGCATTGATCAGAACATATTTTCTGTGTATTCCTGAAGTAGGATGCTCTTTTCCCAAGCACACTTTTTACTTTTCTCACCAGCTTTTATGGACGTGAGAAATCCATGAAGCATTAACAGAAACCCTCAGCCCCTGATCTGTTCTGCATTCAGATATTTTATAAGCTTTGCTATCTTTTGGGAGGCTTCAGGCTCTTCTCTTTTAATGTTTGGGGTCTCCTGCTGTCAGTTAATTCATAAGACTGGCTCTTGCATCACTGTTCTCCCTGTTGACTTTCTTTCCTGTGGAAACAGCATTGCTGTTTGGTTCTTGTTTTGACCAAATCTCGACTGTAAATACAGGATCTGTTGGCATGTGTGTGAAGAGGTTTAGAATCCAGCTTTTGTACTACTGATGCATGTGTAGCACTGGAGATAAAAGAGGAATGTTTCCCCTTGTGCATTGCTGTAGATGGCAGAGAGGTACCTGTTGTGATTCAGTGAAAGAGAAGTTACAAAACAGCATTTCAGCAGAGGATACATGAGCATTTACAAAAGCTACAGTGAAGCTAGACAACCTTTCCAGGTATTTATTGAAGCATTTATGGCTTCCATTGCAAAGCAGGTGACACAATAAATACTGAGAAGAGAAAAGTTCATCTGTTTCTGAATGTTTAATAAAGTTCCTTTTATTTAAGCTGAGAAAATCAGATCTTGACAGGCTGAGTTTTTTATTCTCAGCTGATGTAAGACTTTGGCTGGAGTTTTACTTCTTAATTCTTTTATATTTTCAGCTCCATCACAATAAAGCTTGACTGCCTCATAGGACTGAAAGCAAGATTTTGCAGCAAGCAGAATCCTGCAGAAAGCAGAAATTACTGGCCTGTATGTTATGACTTTGCTCTTGTGCTTTGCCTCTGGAGCTTGTTTTACGGCTTTGAAAGCCCAGTCCCATAGCAGGAGGGAGGTGTTTGAAAATAACACATGTTCAGCTAAGCTATTCCAATACGTTTTAGGGCTGCACACCTAATCTTAGGGACTCACTCCTATAGTTCCCTCAAGGTGCTGTAATAGTTCTGGAGGCCCAAGGCATACATCTCCTTTTTTTATTCTATGATATGTTTGAGTTCTGGTAAAGAATAGTACACTATGGCTTCCCTTTTTCAGGGAGATAAACCTGTCTCCATTGGCTTTTCCCTATTGTGGAGGTTTGTTAGCTCATTCAGTTTTTTCCTTTGCTAAGGCACACTGGACCCTCTGAAACCTGAGGTTTACACTGCTGCAGGAGTATTCAGCACCTCCTTGGCAACATTAAACCTGTCCTTCCTGATTAATAACATGCCTGTATATCAGCAAAGCCAGCAGCCTGTTTGCTGTCTTCTGGGAGCTGCAGGTTTGCAGAGTATTTCTACAGTACCTCCTCAGTCTCTTCCTCCCTGGTTGGTATTGCTGCAGCACCCTTTCATCTAGGAGACGTGCAGTCTCTTTATTTTCCCCTCCAAGACTCGTTATTTGGTGTTTATCTTCCCTGAACAGCGTTTGCCATCTATTAATTGAGCAGCTTCAGGGCCAGCGTGTGTAGGGGGAAACAGCTGGATTGCCACATAGTTCAGGACCACTCCATATTGTGGCAGGCTCTTGGCAGTGGGGATGGAGATGTCTGGCTCTGCCCTGAGCTAAAATCTATTTCCTAGGTAGGCACAAGTGAAGCTTGCAAGTATCCCCTTGTTACGGGTTTGTGGTGTTTGCTTCTGCTCTTAACTCTTGCCCTTAACTCCCCTAGATAATGTTTTCCTCTCTTTCATTTTAAAGAATTTCTTAAATCACTAATCTCATCTCTCTCCTCTTTTCATGAAGTGGTGTTAAACCTTTCACACAAAGTATGTCTCAAACAGAGGCTGATTCCCAGTGCAGTGTTTGATGGTGCAGAGCTGTTCCCCAGCCATGGGCTGTGCACTGAAGGCTGTTTCAACAAAAAGGCCAAGTTTCTGCAGTTGTTTCATGTTGTTATTTTGTCTTTTCTTCTCTCTCCCGTTTCGGTACTGCTTGCTCCTGAGGCTGTGGATGCACAGCAGCCACAGTCCCACATTCTTGTTCTAGACTGCTTTTTCTTGTCATCTTTTACTGAACCACTTTTTGTTGTTATGGCTGATTTACATATTTGTCCCAGGCCCTGATGCTGGTCATTAAGCTACAGAGCTGTCCCAAAAAGATTTGTTTGATTTTGATGACCCTTTGCACTGCTCAGCTCTAACATGAAATGACTTGGTGGAAGGTGTTCTCTTTCTGCTGCAACTCTCTTTGCTGGAGCACTATAAGCCAGTCCTTGCTCCTTTTTCCTTACTGTTGGCTACTGTTACTGCTTCAGGTGTCTCTTCAGACTCTCAAGCACTTCATTCAGCATTGCAGAATTATTCCATGAAGATTTTCCTTATGTTTCTTGACTTAAGCTATCAAAAGATGTGGTTGGACCTTACTGTGCATTTTCTGTGCATTGGACAAGAAACTGGGCAGGGTCCTTTTTTCGTAGAAGAGGCTCCTTCTCAAAGGAACACAAAATCTATCACTGTATTCTCCCAGTCCTTTGGGGTTCAGGAGTGATGTGCTGTGATCCCCATCAGAACACTTCTTGTGGCTTGGCTGGATGTGTCCTTTCTGTACAGCAACAATGAATTTGGTAGCTGTGATTAAAGCACAGAAGAGGTTTGGAGAAGAATAGAGATCAGAATGGGAAGGGATTAGGTCTGCTGTGCTCATCTTCCTCTTGTATCCTCTGGGCCTCAACAGGCTCAGTTGACTCAACGTTACATAGCTGCTAAGGAGAAGTGACCAACACAAGCTCCACTGTTACTCCTTTCTTCTACAGACCACTACCAGAAACTAATTCTGGGAGAAAACAGGGATAAGAATACAAACTTCCAGACTGGAAAGCGGGGAAAGAAATGCCACATCTTATGAGGGAGTTATTTCCATTTCTGTAGTTTATTGTGGTCTTTGAAATCCCTTGAGCTACAGTACGGTGAGCCCAGAGTCACCCGTTAGCTGCTCTCCTGAGGAATGTGAAAAACAGAGGAAAACCAGCAGAAGCCAGTGAGGGGAGTCTGCAGAACAGGACTGGACTGAGCCTCCAGGCATTTCCATTTAGACCCCGTGGTTAGGAGCTAACTTCTGAAAACAAAAGCAGGAGAGACATAAAGGAGAAAAAAAAATCCATATTAATCCTTTGAATCTGTATTCACCCCCTATGAGTGAATGAGAGCTTTTAAAAAAATATATCTTTTGTCTCATTTTTCTTTAGTATGGAAAGTAAATTTTCAGCCAGAAACTTGAAAGACTTTATCAGTTTTTCCTCCTTCTCTTGAGAACAGAGTGCTCTTTCGTCAGACCTTTTATAACTTTAAATGTGAAACTCTCTCCCAGCATCATTGTTTCTGAAGAGACAATAAAAGCCAGTGCTAATGCTGTCATTTCTCACACTTCTTGCTGCTCCCTCTGAAATCATATTTGTTTATATTCTGCAGATCCTATTGAAAAGAAACAGTGGTCAACCTGTTGAGTTCCTGCACTGAGGGAGCATTTAGGCATTAGCACCTTTAAGAGGGAAGGTGATAACTGTGCAGAAACTAGTATTTCATAATCTATAAATACAAGGAATATATTTGAAAAGAACTTCACCAAAGACTTAAGTGGCAACAGCTGAAGGACCCTTTGAGCTGGAACAAATCTGAACTTTTTCCTTCTGCTGTCAAGCTGCAACCCCAGTAAATCCTAAATGTTTTCTGTGGATTTAGTGACTGGGTAGAGTTACAGCAATTCAAAAGAAATTCATGTCCTTGCCAATGCCCATTAGTCACACTTGCTGGAATTCTGTCTGCTCTGCTCCTAACACCATCTCAATGCCATCTGGATCCCTTAATAGCGTCTTCCCAACACATACATTTTCTGCTCCATTCAATAGTTTCCTGTTCAGCAATAGTTTTTCCACATGGCCATGTCCTCTTTGCAGATGGGGCCTCTGTGAGACCATGTCCTCATTGGTGATATCCACGCTGCTCCACACGCAATCACATAACGCAGCTGAGAGCGTTAAAAACTAATAAAACAAAGATAAAAGGGTGATGGGGGGCAGTTTTCACCAGTTAACACCACTGAAAAGCTCTGGACTGAGAGAGACTTTTGGAGTGCCTAGATGCTGTTGAAAATCAAACAGATTCCCCCTTTTTTTTTCTTTCTAAAATAAGAGCAGCCTTGTCTCACGATCTAAGCGCTTTTTATACAGGCTGAACACACACGGTGGGATGTCTCTGATTCTCACAAGTGTCATTGCAGGAGACCTGAAGCTGTAGGTTGTGTGTTGGTTTTTTTTTTTCTTCCTGCTTGTTCCTTCTTCTAATTTGAGCTAATGAAACATACAGTGGAGGCAATATAAAGCTCGGCTTTTAAAAGTGGGAAAATCCACAAGTCTGAGCAAATGCCTGTGAATCTGTATTCTTGCACTGAATTTGATCTTCTGAAAGGTTGTGGAGGTGTCTTGAAATTCCTTGTGCCTGCGGAGCGATAGCCTCTGGGTTAAGCTGTCTGCATCTGATGTGGGAAAAGTCTTCGAGAAATGTGAACAGATCTTTGCCAGAGTGTAAATATTTTATGTTTTCAAAACCCTGTATGGAGAAATTCGTGAATTCTCCAGAGATTAAATCAAATGTTTTTTTTTTCCTTGTATCACAAAAGTTGAGAATGGTGTCAGTTTTTCAGAAAGTAACTGATGTTTCTTCCTTTCTCGTGCTACAAGGCTGCTTTTAGATTAGGCACCAGCATTCAAGAGCAGGTTGGATGGGGCTTGGAGCAGCCTGATGTAGTGGAAGGTGTCCCTGCCCGTGGCAGGGGGTGGAACTGGATGATCTTCAAGTTCCTTTCTGACCCAAACTATTCTAGGATTCATTCTGGGCTAAATACTGGGCTGGTAGATGATTGTGCTGCACCCAGATCTTTCTGTACTCTGCTTTTTGTGTTCTCACATGAATATCTTGGGTTGTTCTCCCTACTTGAGGGTAACTCCCATATGTAACAAGTTGAGGCATGCAAATTGGGGTATCCCCTGTCTTGTGCAGGTGTCTCTGCACAGGAAAGACAGAAGGGACACGCACCAAAGCTGGTGCTTCCAAAGGCAGGACCTCAACTTACATAAATGAAAAAATTCAAAGTGCCAGGCCAGTAAATATTTTTCAATATTTGACTTCCATATCTTAACCACTAGCTTCAAATGCTTTGCTATGTTTATATATAGATAGGATTTCCCTTGCTTCTCTCTCTTTGCCACTGGGAAGAGTTCCCCAGGGGGCTGGAAAGCAAAGCTAGAACAGCACAAACTGTTTGCTAATGGTTCTTAACGCTTTCCCACTGGAGATCCAGGACACTTAACTGTGTTAAAAATAGGTTAGAAGAGGGATAAGTGGTGAAAGCACTAGTCAGTCCTGAAAACCTCCTGGTACAAAGATGTTACAGCAATGTTCTTGATCCTCAGTGCAGGGGAAGCAGCAAGTTTTGTCTCTGAAGGAGAGCCACGGAGCTCCTCGTGCCTTGGTGGGCCAAACTCCCTTGGAGCGTGTTGGGAAGCCCTACATTGTGTCTGGAAAGGAGGATATTCCGATGGCTGGGACACTGGGAAAGAGCAGGCATCCAGGGGGTGAGCCCAGGGCCATGCTCAGGGGAAAGAGGCCGTGACCCTCAGCTCCTGTGCCTGCTGCTGGTCATGAACGACGCAGTCTGACTGAGCTTGGTCAAATCAAGTTCAGTGTGGAGAAGAGGAGGCTCCAGGTGACCTTATTGTGGCCTTTCAGTACCTGAAGGGGCTGCAAGAGAGCTGGAGAGGGTCTTTTGACCATGGCATGCACTGATAGCACAGGTGGGAATGGCTTCAAACTGACAGAGGGCAGGGTTAGGGGGGATATTGGGAAGAAATTCTTCCCTGTGAAGGTAGCAAGGCCCTGGCACAGGTTGCCCAGAGAAGCTGTGGCTGCCCCGTCCCTGGAAGTGCTCAAGGCCAGGTTGGACGGGGCTTGGAGCAACCTGGTCTAGTAGGTGTTAGAAGGGGGGTTGGAATAAGGTGATTTTTAAGGTCTCTTCCAACCCAGATGATTTCAGGATTCTATGTCTGCTGCCTGATTGCTGGTGCCCCAGGCTTTGACTCACCCCTTGCTCTTCAGTGGAGGCACAAAAGGCATGAAAAAATTGTTGAATCTTAAAATTGCAGGTGAAATAGCACAAAAATGTAATGACTTGAACCTACCCTTGTTACAGCTTGCTTGTGTCTCAGATCTGAGAAGTGTTTTCTAGCGACTGCTGTGAATGATTTTTTAAAGGGCAACTGAGAGGCCTGAGCTTCAACCTCCACACGGAGACAAGTTCTGCAGGCAGATAATGGCAACATCACAGCTTATTTGTGAGGCTGGATGAGGAGAAATTTGTTCCAAATTAAAATTCAGCATGTCAAGTAGGGAGACAGTACTGATGAGAGTCCTGCGTCTGGCTCTGACCTTTCAGGAGCTGTTGTGCTGTTGTTCCTGAGAGAAAAGCCTTGCTTTTCTTGTGGCCTGTTCCACAATCCATTTAGAAAGGCGCTGTTAAGAGCATTAATTCCATTTTGAATTTCCATTTGTCCCGACCTTTTCAGTCTCCTGTTTCAGCATCCTCCATCCCCACTAGTTCTGTGTCTCTTCTGGAAGTTATCGATGATATTTTTTAATGGCCTAGACAGTGCTGAAACTGTTCCTCGGCATTTTAGAAGCTTCCATGAGTGAAAAAAGATGATACTGTATAATATTTGAAAATTGCCAGCAGGGGTCAGGCTTACAAATAATTTAAGCAATCCAAGCTGCATATTTAAAAAGGAGACATTTCTGTGCTGAACATGGTGTACCAGCCTCTGTGGAAAAGTGTGTAACTTTTGCCCGATGAACTGGAGAGATGACTTTTTCCTTGTACCTGAAATTGCTGTTGCATAATGTTGGGATATTGACAGATGGGCGCATTCTTTATTGTCATGGTGCAAAGATTTTCTGGTAGATAATTTAGATAATTTAAAAGTGAGTATTATCAAGCAAGATAATTTTTTAAAGAATATTCCAGAAAAAGGATCCTGAGAAAATTGAATGCAAAGATCAATGTTATTATGCATTAGCACAGTTCATTCCAAGAAATTAACATGTGAAAGGTGAGGGTCTTGAAGCAGCATCAAGGTTTTCTACTCTGTACTTAAATGCTAGCAAAAATGTTATATCCAATGTTTTATATGTATATATCTCCTGCCTAACAAGTTTGATAGAGTTCTCTGAAGGATTCACCAGTCATTTGTCTAAGGTTGATATGGTTGATCTAATGTACTTGACCTTTCCAAAAGCTTTGAGCCAAAGGTCACAAAGAAACTTTGTTTGATGGAATAAGAAAGAAGGTTCTTTGTTGGATTATTAAGAATATAAAAATCCCAGAGGTCTGGCTGTCCCAGTGTACTGTCTGTGGGGATGACCAGTGGTGGATGCCCCTGTGAATAGGGCAGAGCTGCTGGGGTACCTTGTCAGGAGGCTCTCCTGGCTTCTAGTGCCTTGTCTCCAGGATTTCCTGAGCCAGAGATACTGTATTATCTTTCTAGTTTGTAAAGCTTCATGCATTTTTCTTCCATTAATTTGCTTATATAATTCAAATTTAAAAGGTGGAAAATCAAAGAATAAATGTTTTCACAGTGCTGAGGGTTTTCCACTAGACCCAAGAATAGTTTTTATTGGGAACTTGTCCAACACAAAAAGGAGTTTGTGGGTAGTGAGGTGGCAGAGTTTGAGATAATATGAAATTATTCAGCTTATCAGAATGTTCAGGGTTTCAGAAGAATCTCACAATGCTTCTCGAGATGGGAAATGAAGTTGTACGTCAATAATTGCCAAACCCATGAACATAACAAAAAACACATTTACTTTTACTCTCACAACACTGAGCTCTAAATGAGCTGTTGTCACTCAAGAAAGAGATCTTACATTATTGTGAGCAGTTTTGTAAAAATATCAGGTAGGTGCTCTGTAGCTACAAATACCAATAGAATACTAGGAGTTATTGGAAAAGAAGTTGAGAATAAAACAGAAATCCTCGTTGTGCCACTGAAAAAATCTGAGTGCTGCTTACACTTCCAGCTTTTCTCATAGCAAAAAGTCTGTATAAAACTTGAAGGAACAAGGAAGCACAATAAAGATGAGAAGAAATATGGAAAATCCTTGATGTGTGAGGGAAGAGTAAACAGAGATTCTTCAGGAAATAGTAGAGGAGGCCTGTAATGTGTGGAGAGGAGAGTGCAGTACAATAATTTTTGACTTTTCAAAGCTGAACTAACGGGCACTCAGTGAAATAATCACATGTGAAGTATAAAACAAACTGAACTAATTTTTCATACACCACATAATTAAATTGTGGAACTTACTGCCAAGGAGTGTTGTGAAGGCCAAAAGTATAAATCAGATCAAAAAGGGATTTGATGCCTCATGGAGATTTTAGCTCTGGCGGTTATTAAACGTGATGGTCTAGGCTGTCTGTGGTTCAGAAGGTATCCAGCTGAATTTGCTTTATATTAGTTGTATATTTTTAATATACGTTTACAAATTGTATTTTCATCATATAAACATGTCACTTTTAATCATGTGTTTCAGCTGCCTCAGTAGTGCAACTTTGTGGTACTGAATACAGGAATAATCTGATACTGCTTGTGATTTCATGCTTTACTTGGTTATTTGTGGTGGGACCATGCAGGGACACACAAAGTCTATTAATTTTCCCTTCTTCCCCAGGCTGAAAATTGAGGAGCTGGAAGCTGAACGCAGCAAGCTGGCAGAGGAGAACAGATCTCTGGAAATGAAACTGGAGAAGCTCACTGTGCAGGTAGGAATGTGGAGGTCCAGAGCAGCTGCAGAGCCTGACATGGTCCATGCACTGGAGCTGTTCTAACAGATGTGACCAAATGCTTCCAGCATGGAACTTCCCATCCCTCAATCTGGGCAAGGCACCTTTGGGGGAGCCTGTGCCAGCTGCACCAGCACACCTGTGTCTCTGTGTTATTGGAGTGGTGCGATGTCAGATGCAATCACACAACTGCAGTTGTCTTTTACCATGCCTTTCCCTAGAACCTCCTCTTCTTGGAGCCTTAAAAGTTGCTACATGTTAAGTAACTCAACTGCTAGAAGTTGTCTGTCTCCAAATTCATTCATGCCAAAGTGGGAGTGTAAGCAGGGTTAACTGCATGGAGCCGACATGAAATTTTGAATTTCGTTGGTATTGAAGTCTCCACTCTGCTGCTGGCAGCAATGGAGGCAGAGACCACCAGTGTGTGGCCTCATTATGTAGGAGTTTTCCCAGCCAGGAGCTAGCAGTGCTGTTGAGAGGATGAGCTGGCAGCATCTTCAGACCACAGACGGGTGCAGAGTCAGAAGGATGGAAGGTGTGTTCCTTTTGCTGTGCTGTTGTGTGTGTCTTACCTTTCCCTGGGGTAGTGCTGTCCTCTGCGGCAGAAGGTGTTCAGCTTTTCACTCTGGGTAGATGCCTGAAGCCTCACCCTCCTTGAAGGAGGGCAAAGGTACCTGCAGCAGATAAGTGGACTGACTGTTCAGCTTGCTGTCACCCTGGGAACAGCTTTCCTGTGCAGAGTTGCTTCAAACTTTTGTAATGTTTCCTCTTTTAAAGGTGCTGGAGCAAACAAGAACCTGAGCCTGTTTGTTTAATCAAAGCCCATCCTGCTATAAACAGTATTATCTCTTCCTTCTATTCTCTCTGATACACTCAGCAATTTTAGTCTCTTAATTTTTCTTTCTTTTCCTCTTGTTTTCCCCGTTTTTGTATAAAATGCTTCATGGTAGAAAACTCGCAGGTTTGAAATTACTCAGATTTCAGACAGACCATTGATTTCATCTTGACATCTATTAGAGGTGAATCAAATCTTTTTTTTTTTATTACCAATTCCTGGAGACAGGAGAAGCGACAGCTTTGATAAAGCGGGGAGCTAAGAGCTGCTGAGCATCTCTGCTGAGCCATGTTTAGTGTGAAACCTGTCACCCGGGTCTCCTTTAATTAGGTTTCAGTCATCAGAAGGAGATGAAGTCTTTGGGCTGGTGTTTGGATGCTTAGGTCTCCAACAAACACAACAGCAGCTTTGGTTTCAGGGCAGATTACAATCCAGGTCATGTTTAATTTGCCTGCATTGTCTTTCAGTGAATACTGGCTTTCCAAGAAGGCCTGACCAGAAGAATTCCCTGTTTTCTTTGTGATGTCTCAAGACATCACAAGAATCTGCTTTGTTTGCTCATACTGCTCTTGAGATGCCAAGTCTTGAGTAGCAGGTCTAGGAAAGAGAGATCTGCCAGTCCCTCAAAAGGCAAGTTAGTGAATTCAGGTAGTCCCGCTCTTACATCTCCTTTGCCAAAGCTGGGGACATGGCTTTAACTCTCTCTTTAACAGGAGGTAGCTCCCCTTTCCTTAACTTCTCACTTGACTTGTGTCTTAGAGCAGTGGATGCCAAAAACAGCTTCTTTGAAAGGAGGAGTAGAGAGGAAAGCGCAATTAAAGGAATATGTGAGCTGAATGCTAAACTGTCAGTGATCAGTGTGTGCCCACCTGAATGGCCAAGAACTCCTCAGAGGGGAAAACATCAGCCTTCCCAATTTTTATTCACCTTGAGAATCAAATAGCTTGACAGGCCAAGCTTAGAATGACTCTTTTAACAAACACACTGAAAGAAGGTTTGTTACAGTGGAACCCACAAAGTTAAGGATAAGCTTAGAAATTCACCTCTTCTATCAGTGCTGAGCAAATATGCTGAAAATGTCATTAGACACTCAGATAAGGTCACTGAAATGTTGCTGGTTTGACATGTTATTTATTCCCATCTCTGAAAGAAATCATCAGGAAATGATGGGTTAAAGTAAGGTCTGTATCATGAAGGGGAAAGAAAGCAAGACAAACTACGTGCCGAAATCACAAGGAAATTTTACTGAATAGAAAGATGACTGGAAGGACAAACGTGGGAGAAGCATGGCTTCAAATCAAATAAAGGGGTAAGAGAAAGGGGAGACATTAAACAAGGTAGGATGAGGGCAATTTCTGGCAAATCTTTATATGCAGTTTCTTCTTTTTTAAAATAAAACCTCTAAGTCTGGAATTGTATCTACCAAATGAAAGGTACATGGAAGGGACATATTAAAGCTGTGAATTTGGAAGGGGCAGGTTGTAGAATTAAGGCTCTGACTGCTTTACATTGGACTGAAGTCTGTTGAGTTCACAAAGCTGCGTGTGGTGCTTGAAATCTATGGAATTACAGATAATGTTTGGTAATTAAAAATGTCAGTTTGACTGTATTGCTGTGTGGAAAGGAGTAAAGTTTCAAAAATGTTTACCTTCTCTTCACAGGATCACAGAATCACAGAATCAATTAGGTTAGGAAAGAACTCTAAGGTCATCAACTCCAAGCTTTGATGCCACGTCCAGTGTTTTCCTAAACTCCTCCAGGGATGGTGACTCCTCCACCTTCCTGGGCAGCCTGTTCCAATGTTTAATCACTCTTTCTGTGAAGCAATTCCTCCTCACGTGTGCTTTTGTATCTGAGCATTGGCATATGAATTTTGCTGATTTCTGCAAAATAGGCCACTCTGTGAGCAAGGGACCCTGATGGACTGTCCAGAGGGCAAGCGAGCACTTGGAAAGGTGCTTTTGTGTTGTGTGACTCACACTCCTTGAGCTCAGTATTAGCAGGTGAACTGACAGACTGATAGCTCTCCCCAGCAGTGTATATAACATCTGACATCTCTTTGTAAATTCTGTTCTTGTGTGGGGACAGCTGTGAATTATGCCTGAAGGTGCTTTCCACCTCCACGCACCCCATCTTCCAAAAACCCTTTCCTCTTGACACCTGGCTGCAGGCTGCATTGATTTTCCTTCACTGGTATAAAGACTTTAGCATGGATATTACTCACTGGTCAGGTCTTTACTGCTAATAAACCCCTCAGATTACAAAAACACAAGAGATGTTGAACAGTGGAGAAATGACACCCTGTTGAGGGTGCCCAGGACATTATCTTAAGGAAAACATTTGAAGTGTGGCTCAGGAGTGGGATTCAAATAAAATGAAAAGAGTGGGTTTAAACAGACAATTTTATCTCCTCTCCCTTAGCCTTCTTTTTTCCCATGAAGCAAAAAAGGGTTCCAGGAAAGCTGGGCTGTCAGTGCTTGCCCCATTGTGGGCAGAGAGAGATTTCAGAGAAAGGTTTGGTTTGTTCAGTTATCTGAAATGATCTCCACTGTCCTCCAGAGCTGCTGATGGAAAAGTGCAGCTCCATGCCAGGAACAAAAGAGACTGATCAAATCAGTGCTTTTTGGATAAAGTGGGAGGAAAGACTTGTGAGGAGTGTTCAATTAGCATTTCTTACTGCTCGGAGCCTTGTGTTTACAGGCAACCAAGCGGATGTGAAGTGTTCCTTATGCAAATACTACTCTCCTGCTTTTCCTGCTCTCCTCTACTCCTCGAGCTGAAGAAGAGATTCTTCAAGGTTGGCTGCTTCAAGGAAGATTGATTAAAGTCAGCTGCAGTTTGACTTAATTGGATCCATATGCTTGGAGAGGGAGCAGGACTAGTTAAAGTCCTCGTAATTAGTTCACAGCTGATTGGTGAGAAAAATGAAACTCCAGTTAGAGTTCAGATAAGTGGATCTATATGGATAAAAGGCAAGGAGGGGGATTTTTTTTCTTACACTGAGATGTGTTTGGGCTTGAAAATCACCTCTAGTCCCATAGCCAAGCTAACAGTCTAATCCCTTCTAGCGTGTGCATGTGTATTTATGAGGCTAAATGGAAGGAGTCTGTATTTTCTTGCTTGTTTCTGAGTAAAAGGAATCACCTGTGGATGCTGGCAGTCAAGGAGACCTGAACAGGGTGGTAGAAAACTAGGGGGGGGTCTCAGGGACTAGGCAAAACCCAACAAGGGTAAGTTTGGGTATGTGAAAGGGTCTGAATAGTCCAACTTTGAGTGTGATGCCTCTGCTCACAGTTGTTTTTGTTGTGTTTGGTCTTTCTGCCAATAAGACAGCAACACTCTTAAAAATGCAATATTATTCATAAACATTGAAGTAACTGATTTTTGCCTATTATCTCAAAGCTCAGAAAGAGTTGACTTAACTACATAGTGTGGGGACAGTCATCAGAAAACTTTCCCCAGACAGAAGCTGGTGTTTATGCTAAATTCTGCTGTCAGAGTAGAAGGGATCGAATTCCCTATTACAGTCTCCTTGAGGGAATTGCCTGCAAAAAATATACTCCACAAAGTATTGGGGGTATTTTTTCCTGCTGGCATGACTTCATTAAGGTATTTTGAGGTGTTCATTAATGCATGTGCAGGAGTTCCTTTCTAAATCTCTAACATTGCTATTGTTATCGACCATTTTACATTTTAAGATATTAATCTGGTTAAATTAAATCTTAGATTTTTCCAGGCCTTAAAGTGATTACTTTTGCACAAATTAAAACATAAACCACTTGTCCATTTTGGTGGTAGTTGTGTTGTAGCTGTAATGATTTGAAGATAAGAGACAAGCAAGTTCTGGAAGCAGAAATATAATAATTTTTTTAGTAAGAGTAACTGGCATAATTGGTACAGTTTGATACAAATAGAGTGACTGTCTAAAGATTTGCTCTGCTTGTCTACTTTAGGTCATTTTAATTGGCCTGCCTAAGCTATCAGGAACTTGTGGTGGTTGCTCCCACCACAGCAGGAGGCTCTGCAGGGAGAGTAGGTGGCTGCTGTCTGCTGGGTTAGGTTCTCCAGAAGTCAAATGTCCAAAAATGTTGAAAGTGCTGGGCATCCAGAGTGTTCACTTGTTTCTCTTTTCCCTTATCTCTGCAGCCTTTGTGATTGGGCTGGTCTCCTCCTTATTCTAGTACTGTATTTTGAGGGACTAACAAAACATTTGGGAGCTGTACCCCAAGGGAAGGTGGACAGGGAATGTTTCTCCTCTTTAAGCAATAATGACTCATTTTATGTTTAGGGCTTTGGCAGCCAGGCAGTGACTATCTTGGAGTTAAGAACCCAAGGCAAAGCTGAGGTTATTTAACAGTCTAACTGTTCATTTTGTGACCAGTGAAGAATGATGAATGAATCATTGACACTGTTACAAAATTTAAAGGGACACAGTCAACCTTTCAAGGTTCTCTGATTGACCTTAGATGCTCACGAGTCTTCTTCCTGGATTATCTCCACGCTCTCCCTTTTCACCAACTTCCTGTCCTTTTTCCTTCATCTGTGCCTGCTGAGGTCTGTGTTAGCCTCTGTGGCACAGCTGGTCCCCACTGAAAACCTCAGGTAGCCAATTTCAGCCCTTTTTTTTTGTATGTGTGTGTGGGGGGGGCAAGCTTCTTTAAATGGTTTTGGGCAAACCACTTGGCATCTCTTCAGTCAGGTATGGCTTTTGGCAAGGTATAGGAACAAATTTATGTGGGCTTCAGAGGGACTTAATTATGAGATAGAATAGCTGAAAACATGCAGCAGGAGACCCAGGAAAGAGAAGATGAAAGAGAAGTGCAGGTCCAGGACTGCAGAAGGTCATATCATATCGTGCTGCCCCACTCACCCAGTGCATTGAGTTTCATGGGAGTGTGTGGGAGTGGAAGAGGAACAGAGCAATTTGTGATCCATTCTGTAGACTCCCAGATTTTATCAGCAATAAGCTCATCTTTTACAGGCAAAGATTATCTCCTAAATTTCACAGGCAGCAACAAGAGTTTCACTGATGTGAGGAAGTGTATCTGCTCAAATGTATATTGGCAGAGACCGCTCTGTGGGTAACTCCACAGTTTTGCTCAAAACACCAATGAAAAACATGTGATAAACATCTGTGGTGCCTTGGTTAAATTTATACCATCTCTATCAGGTATTGATCCAGTAGCTCAATTGCAGCACAGACATTTCACTCAAGGGTTGGCATTTGTAATTTCTAACTGCAAAGGTATTTTCAGATAATTGGAGCTACCTTTACATTTTCAGGAGTCTCCTCATGACCTAAATGCCTCTGCTGCTTACTGCATATAGAAAACATCATGGGTATTAATTCATGACAGATCAGAGATCTGTAATGCTTGCATAGAACGCTGGAGCATATTCACACAGCAAGTTGGTTGTGATTGCAGCAGGGACCAAGTGAATCTGGGACTGTGGGTGACAACAGCACTGAAGGTGGGATGGCACCGGCAGTAACATGTCAGGTGGGGCTAGAGGAGCACATGGAGTCACCCAGCATGTCCTGGTGGCTGGTGTGAGCAGCACCTGTGCTGTTACACCTTCATTTCAATTATCACTTGAACTAATTAGTTGAAACTACAGCCAGACTGCTGTGTGGGTGTCTCTGGTGTTCACAGTGAACTGCTAAGGGGATGTACTGAAGTGCCACCCAAATGAATGGGAGGGAAAAGAGCTTCCCCATTAATGTGCCTATAAATTATGCTAGAAGGATTATACCTGTTATTTGGGAGAAAACATCATGTATCTTGTGCCACGTGGATTAGGTAGTGAAGAATATCCCAGAACCAGCGTAACACAGAAGGAGTGTAGAACTTGCTGTGATCCAGCCCTTGGGGATTACGTGACACTGAATTAGCTGGGGCTATGCAAATATTTGTACATGTTAATTCTGAATACATTGCAGTTATTAGAATTAGCAGAAATTAGAAACATTCCGTGGGAGTGGAGAGGAGAAGCATAAACGTGTCAGCAAGTTGTAGGTTTGTCATTAGGTGGTTCAAGGAGAAGCTGTTTGATGGCCTCAGTGGCCCTGATAAATGTGATGTGCAAAGTGGATGTCGAATAAAACAAGGACACGCTCAGAACAGACTTGCTAATGTTTGTTAACATCAGGGACCAGGAGTGCACCGATTCGCATTTGTGCAGGGAAGTTTTACCAACGTGCCCTTTAAAAAAATTTTTTTTAAAGGAATTCACACATTGAATATTAAACACCTGAAGCTCTATAAATTCTACCACCAGAGCTGCCACCGTATTGTTTATTTCATGCAGCACCTTTCTCAAAGTTCTGCAGAAACTGATTAACATTTGCATAATACATTTAACACGAAAATCCAGAATAAATTCATTAATGTTCTTCTGCCACTACCCTTGAAAATATCAGCAGTTGTGTGGCATCACTAAGCTCATTAGATGAGCAGAAGGGGAGGAAGGGTGAGTGCTGGATTTCCTGAACAGCTCTGAAACAGGAAAGGTCAGTGCACTGAGTGTCAGTACCTGAGCGGCAGCACGGAGACCTCGGAGCAAGCAGGGAGGGAGCTGTGGCATGGGGAATGTCCTGCTGGAAAAGGTCGCTGTACCAGTACACATGAAGCACGAACTTTAAGAGGTGCCATCCATGCTAGAGTAGAGAAATCAGTGGTGAGCACAAAATGCAGATGAGGTGCTGCTGCACTGAGGAGGAGGCTGTTCCTGGACCACATCCTGTTTTGCAGGGGCAAACACTGGGAAATTGTTCCAGTCCTGCTGTGGTACGAGGAAACTGGCTTGGAACAAACCTTAGTTTTCTGAGTGGGTGTTGCAGAATGATTGATGAGGTTTTAAAAGTCCTGCAAGACTTGGTTGCATGGCAGGGTGTCACTAAACCACTAAATCTGGGGTGTTCTGTATGTGTGCGCTGCTTTCGTGAGAGGATGGGGACAGAGATGCCAATCCTGTTGGTGTTCTTGTTTGGTAAAAAGATCAAGGATGTACAAAAATGAGTAACTTCAGCTACAGCTACACAGTCAAACTCAGAGCTGAGTATGTAAAATGCCCACCCAAAAACTTATAACATGAGCTAGTAAAGTAGTAGTAAGTAGCAACTCCAGAAGGCTCCTGTGTGTTTCACTGATTCCCAGAATCACCCTGTGGGTGAAAGCCAGGGCTGAGGAGACAGACATAACCATTTTAAAATGAGACTTCACTTTTAAACTCCTCTAATCTTACTTATCATACAGCAAAGAAAAAGCAAAGTTTCAAGAAGCGATAAGAGTGACTGTCCCTTTATAGTTTTCTTGTTTTTCTCTGTAGTCATTCGATGGCACAAATTAGTTTTAAATTGTTCTTTCTTCATTTTCCATTATTTTTCTGCTGCTTTGAATTCTGCTGCCATGTCACAGAAACAAAACAAAAATGTCATTTAGACCTGTATAGTGCAAATAACGCTTCTCAAGGTTTGTTTACTGAAGCTTTGTGTTTTTTCTCAGGTTTCTATGAGTACCATGTTCTTAAGTTACAGCTCTCTCCACATTGGGCTTTTAGCTTTTCATTACTTGTTATCATTTCAGCCTTTGTTTGATGACCCAATTATTTTCAAGTTTTTGATTAGAACAAAGTAATAGGTCACAGTTTCATGCTGCCCTTGTCTTAACAACTTCTGCTGCTGTGGTCTGGCTTTTTGCCACTGGTCTTTGTCAAATCAAAGTTTTCCATAATATTCTCCAGCAGTTTTATTCTTCTGATGAAGATCCTCTGGTTATGGTGCCACATTTTTCCTTTGCTACTTGGTATGCGGAAAACTCGACACCGTCTCTTGAGAGACAGAAGACCAGGATGTGTTACCCAGGTTATGGAAAAGAAATAAGTCAGAGTTTAGCAATGTTTTGTGTGTGTGTGTGTGTGATGAGGGGAAGAGGAAAATCTGCCTGTTTCATGTCACAGTGAAGACTGATGTTAAAATATAGATGAGGAAATGGGGAGATGCTCTGAGCTGAGCCACTATAGAGGTGGCAGCTTTCATCAGAGAAACAGGTTTTCTTCATGTGACTTCTGCAGGGGGATCCAAGCGTGTGAGATGTTGATAAGTTATCTTACATATCCCAGAACTCTTCCCTTTGATCAGACTGACCTACCACCTATTTGCCACCTGGAGACACAGATTTACATTAAAAAAAAAAAAGAGTTTTCCCTGAAGAATTTTATCAAATAGTAGAAGGGAAACTTGATGTACCTCTGTCACTCAAATGCTTGTCATTGAGCATTCACTCACCAGACCAGGCTTGGGAAGGATCAGAGCTCATGGTGTGCCCAGGGAGACCCAGGGATGTGTGTGGGGAGAAGTAACTCCCCAATGTCAGAGCATCTCTTCCAGCACACCCAGAATGCAGTCAGATCGTGATACAGTCTCTTCCTAGTCCAGATTTGCCTCAATTTCCATTTGCTGTTATTTGATAAGACTTTAGAGAGACGTAGATCCAGACTAGTCAGAAAAAAAGTAATTGTTTTTGACAGCTTTCCTACCTAGATTTGAAAGACAGGTAACAGTGGAATGGAAGACGATGCCTAATTTAGGTAGAAAAGCTGTTCTCTGTAAATGAGAGTAGATAGTTGGGATGGCAGGATAAATGAAATGCTGTAGGAAGAGTATCTTTTAAAAAAAATCAGTGCTGTCACATGAAGTGGTTCTGTGTGTAGAAAGGAGCAGAGGTGTCAGTAAAGCCCAGTTGTTTTCCATACAGGTGGGAGTGTTCCCAGGTGTTCCATCACATCTGTATTTACCTGAACACAGGGTTCAGCTCCATCAGGAACTCTGCTGCTTCCTCTAATCAGCACTTAAACCCCACATTTCCTAAATGATGCAGAAGCTCTGTGCCTGTTCTTTGCATTTTTGGCAGGACATTTAAAATGAAATAAAAATTCCCTGAAAGCTGTTGTGCATGTTGGACATGACATAAATGTTCACTTGAGATTGTGACCTTTCTGAACAAAGACTCTGCTTTTGAAAAGTGGGTCCATTGTGTTTCTGGCTCTAGTAAGATGAAAAACTTGAAAAAACAGTAACATGAAGGCTGTGCAGCAAGGATGAGCTCTCCAGAGGTCCTCTTGTGTATTTTGGTTGTCTTCCAGTGGATACATTCTTTCTCTCTGTGCTGTACTACCACAGTTGCAATCAGTAGTAATTACAGAAATTTTCTCATTTTTATGAGTAGGGGGATGTGAAAAGCTCTTGACAGCACCCTCTGCAAGGGAGCTCAGCTGTGGAGCTGCCTTCCCTCTAGATCCATCACAACTAGAGTTGCTGACCTTAAGGTTATTTCCCAAGGAGTCAGGGCTTGCTCATAGGTCAGTCTGTTCAGTGAGCAAGGAAAAGTGTGATTAGATATGTGTGAGCTCTTATGATTAATGTTTACATGGTGGAGCTGCCTGAACATTTAAATACAACACCTAGGAATTTAATTTATATTTATATATATATGTTTACAGACAATTATTAGAATGCATGCTGTTCTTTTTAAATGTAGACATGACTTGATAGATATGGGCATAAAATAGGAGCGTCACTGGGATTGTTTCAACAGAATCCAACTGGAGTGTGGTCAGAGGGATGGTAAAGGTGGCCAAACAGGGAGGGAAATAACTGCTCAGGAGGAAGAACAGACAGTGGGTGTGGGCTGTGGCTTCTTCCATGGCTATGCTACAACCATGGCAGCTGTCAGACTGTTCCCCTCAGGTTCACAGAAGTTGAAATGAAGGAGGTGGCAGCATCACAGACATTCATTAGGATCCTCTTCAGGTGGATGGTGGGAAGGAACAGTGATTGTATAACATGAAATGGTTTCCTCAGTGCTGCCCAGTGGCTGTGCATAAACAGCAACTTCTAGAGCCAAGTAGTTTGGGGATTGAATGTCAATGTCTTTTGACCTTTCTGCTTTCTCGGGGTCTCTAATATCTTCTTAGTGTGATGCTGCTGTTGACACTTCTTTAAAATGTCCTAGACCTGCATCTGTACCTGGAGGTTTTTGTGTGGTCCATTCTCTGAGCATCTCAGAGAAAAAAATACTGGACATACTGCAAACCAGACCTGTCAGTCAATTCACCAGTGTATTCCTCCTAAGCCTATGCTTTCATCCCTCCTGTCTCAGCTCTTTGGCTATTTCGTTCAACTTAATACTCTTTACTGATGTTCCATGCTTCTAGGGGATCAAAAAGATAGTCTGAGTCCTTTAGATATGTGTGAAAGTTAGAGATGATGCCCTTCTCCCAGTTTACTCAATGATAGCTTGAAAACTTGTAACTGGGCAAGGCTGCTTCTGAAGTGTTCATTTCTTTAGGCAGACAGCTCAGGAAAATGTTGAATTTGCTGCTTGGAGCAGTTAAAGCCCTTCAGAATCCAATAGTTTGCCCCATAGCCATTCCTCTTATTGTTTCAGTTTATCCATAAATCTCTCTTATTCTTGTAAAATCAAAATGAAGATGAGATGACTCTCCCCATCTGAGAAGATTTCAGTGCTGCTTGAAGTCTCCTTGCACTGGCAGAAAACAATTGAGCTTTGAGCTTGAACTGAGAGACAGATAAGATCACCAGGAGATTTCCACAGTAAATGCAGAATATATTCTTCTCTAATGGATTCTTAGTGCTGTCTGGCAAGTAATTGAATTGCTTGGGTGGGAAGGGAGAGGGGACTGGGTTGTTGTTTTATTGTTCTTTGGTGGTGGGTTTTTTTTAAAGCTCCCAAATTTTGTGAGGGCAGGAAGGAAATGGTGGTTTCTCTCTGCATGATACAGGATGTCTGTCAGACATAGGGTAAGCTAATTAAAACATCACTATATGTACATGAGGGTGATAAGGCAGAAAGGACCTCCTTGAACCTTCTTTGATTCAAGGGGCTTGTCTGTGTCTTTGCTTCTATCTACTCACTGTGAAATCTGCAAGTAATTCGTGCTCTGGGGGTAGAAATGGGGCCATTGGGTAAATCTGGCCTCTCGCTCTCTCCCCCACTGGAGTAAAGCAGAAAATAAATCCATTCTTGCTCTGCTGCAATTACTAAGACAGTCTGACTCCAGCTGGGCCATAGCAAGGATGCTGGTTCCTGCTGTCCCACTGTCGCCAACACTGCTATGCTCTGTCACCAGTGCTAGCAGAGGGTAGCACTGGCTCAGCTGGGAGGTTTCCACAGCCCCTCTCTTTCAGGGCACAGCACGTGAGGGCACAGAAGCAAAGCAGCATCTGCCTCTTTCCCACCCTTTTGTTTAAAAGTACGGAGTATGTCCTGATAAGCCAAGGGAATGATGGAGAGAGATAATAACACACCCTTTGGTATATTCTTTGGAAACACTCGATGGCCAAGAGGTGGTCCAAGCCTTACAGCCTGCATCATTGAAAAACACTGAACAACAGCAAAAGGGGGGGAAAAAAGGGATGATCATCAGGAAAATTGCTATAATGGTAAGATAATTAGAACACAGAATGATTAACATCAGCCAGTGTGCTGCATTGGCAAGGACTGTGCAAGTTGACATAATAGGCTTCTTCCATATCAAATGTGCAGTTTTTCAGCATTCGGTTTAACACTTTCTAATAGAGTTCACAGCTGAAACAGGCGTTTGGTTCTCATGTAACATTGCACAGTACCTTTCCTCTCCTGTGGCTACTAGAAAGACCTTGTTTCTCCTTTGTGTCTACCGATACTGAAGGATAAAAGCGCCGCCCTGACCATGAAGTCCTTCTACATTGTTTTGAACAATAGCCTGACTTGAGTTCCTAGGCATACTCTTCCTGTTGTGCCTCATGGAAATGGACTTCCCTTAAAAAAGGTCTCTGAAATTCCAGAAAACAGTCGTCTTCTTCTCAAGGAGAAAATATAAGGGCTTGGGCTACCCACGACTGACATTCTCTTCTAAAAAATACTTTTATAAATGTCTATTGCATCGGAAGACCCTCTATTTGCTGTCTTTACCCTACTGCTTGCAGATTCCTCCTGCCAGCCCTCACATATGTGCCCTAGTGATTCCCTTGGATTTGCCAAAACTAAACTGGTGCAGGAAATGAGATTTAGCACCACATTTAATAACTGGGTTTGTAGCCTGATTGAGTTTGGAACAGAACTTTGAATGCAGAATGACCTCAGTGAAACCCACGTGGTCAGCATCTCTTACTGGTCATTGCAGAAGAGTAGACATTTGTTCTCCTTCGTTACTACCAACACCACTGGCTCATGGACTAGAGCATTGGATGTTTTGTCTCCCTCCATTTTCCCTGGTTTCTTCTGATTAGGCTGGTGACGTTTTCCCAGGATCTGCAGTGGCTTTACCCTTGCTTTGATTAGATGTGGGCTGGTGTCTGTGTTGGGGCACTTGCAGCACCAAGATCAGATACATCCTTCATTGCAGCTGATAAAATCTGATGGTGCTCTGTGGCAGAAAATCCCCTGACCTCATAGTGCTTTTTTTTTTTCTTGTACTCCTTTACTGTGTAAATAAAAAAAGTCTTTTTTCCTTAAATTGTGGGAGAACGCAGTGCCCGAATCCCCCCTCTCCGCTCGGCGCGGGGCCCTCGGAAAGGAATTGCAGTCACGCAGCTGTGCGGTGAATATGTAAAGAGTGTTCTGTGTGGTTTGTATTTTGTGGATTATTTTCTCGCTCCTTTTGACCCTTCCTCAAATGAAATTCCTGCACTTCATCCGTTCCTCTGGGCTGGGCAATCAGCAGCTACGATCGAGGGCTGTAAGGAGGCAGTGGTCGGGCATACAAAGCAGTCGCATTAGGACTGAGGAACCAGGACTAATGGGGAGCAAGGCTGGGAACAGAGACAGAGAAATATGGCAGAATAAGATTCATTAGGGATCAGATTCAATAACTGTAAAATGATGAGAAGTTTATGATCAAAGGCTTACTTCAAGCATTTTAATGACACAGTCATTTAATCCGTTTAAAGCAGATAGATAAGGAGTTAAGTGAAATCTACAGCAGTTGCCTTTCTGAGCTGTTTATGAACCTGTTCCAGGCTACAGATCACTGTGAAAGGCACAGGATGGATGCTTGCTGTAGTAATTGAATAGTATATAATGGCCTACCAGGCTTTACAGGCTGATTTACATACAAGGTCAGTAAAACTTAATGCAAACACTTGTGGTTTGTCTTATTAGTGTGTGTGGTTCCTCTGCTATTTTTAATGTGTACACTACTAGCAAGAGTACTGAACGAAGGAAAGGGCAGAATTATTTTAAAGCCTTTTTGTATCAGGATATTTAATTCCCATGGGTGTATCTCCTCTAGAAGGAGGTTTGGTATCAGCTCTTGTGGTGACAAGATTCAGATGGGCTCCGACACTTGAACCTTGAGGTCATCTCCCACAGGAATTACACTTCTGAAAAAAACCAGGGGTGTCAAGGGGGTACAGAAGTTGTTTCTCATGTTTTCCTTCCCCTGTTGCACTTGTGCCACCCTCCGACCCTCTCTTGGGGACTCTCCTCAGTTAGTTAACTTCCTTCCCAGCTTTTCTTGTCAAACATTTATAAACTCTTTGGACAGTTGGATGGCACTTTGCTGCCTATGCCCATGGAGTACAGCTCAACTCAGTCCCTCGTTCTCACTGCCTTTCAGCCACTTGGACACCACAAATTACAGCTGGAGTCCTGTGTGTGCCTTGCAGACTGCACCTTTTTCTATTTCCCAAGTAGTCATTCTCCCCTTCAAAACTGTCCCAACACACACACTCCTGGGTCTATAATGGAGCTAACAGCTCCCACGTCCCACATTCTCCTTCCGTAGGGGAGTCCTTCCCGTTTATTAAGCCCTTAGTCCCGTGCACACACTGCTGTGGAGGAGCAAGCAGAGGGGGCTCTTTCTCTACTCACAGCTCGAGGCTTGTCGAGCTGCTGGAAGCAAAGTAGTGGCTGCTGCTGCATTGTTTAAGGCAGTGTTACAGCACAGTCTGTGCGTGATGCAGACACGGGATCAGAGCTGGTATCAAGCTGGTGGGGAACAAGGAGAATTTCCCAAGGCTCCAGGCCATCTTGTTTTCTACTTACACAGAAAGTTGCTGTCCCGCAGTGGTATTGATTAATTTTAAAATAGGGAGGTGATAAATGGAGAGTTCAGGTGGTTCTGGTAAATGTGACTGCAATGGATGAAGGCGTTTAAATCGAGCCTGGAGTATCTTCCCTTACCTCATGCTGGTTTTCTTGCTCGTCCTAGGAGGGATCTGCTGACGTCTAAGAGCAACAGCACGGTCCCATGGAGAGACCTTCTCAGCTCTTTTCACTTGTGCTTTGCACAGAAACCACCTGCATCCTCTTCCTCTAGCTTGCCTCTCCCACAGCAGCTCCCTTTCTGCTGCGATGTTTGGGATGCCTGTCACAGCTGCTCAAAGGCTGTGTGTGTCTGAGAGAGACCAGCCAAGGCTGGAGGTTACAAATCCCTTGCAGCAAGCACTGGCAGCCAGGTTGTAGATCAGGTTTTAAGCAACCTTGGGTCCACTGTCAGTCTGCACATTCCCATTTCCTGAGAGAGAATTGGAAAATAGCTTGCTTGTTTGAAAATAAGTATAATTTGTCTTCTAAAATGTTAGCACTAGCAGACAGATCTCTCGTTACTCCACTTCCCTCTTGTTCTTCAGTGTCCCTTCTTTTTTTTCCAGCTACTGTTCCTTCCCAAGAGCTTAGAGACTGAGCACTTGAGAACTCACTTGTAGGAATTAATATACAAAAAAAATGGATTTTAATCCATCTTCTGCCTCCAAGTACCTTCTTTGCGGGTGGCTGTTGCACTCTATTTTCACATGACTATTTCAGTGAGATCTGGACTAGCAGCAGCTGCCCAGATGGGGACTGGCAGTGCAGCACAGTGACTTACCCACAGTAAGAGTAGTTTTCCACTCCCAACCCTGTGTCAGGGACACAGGAACGAGTCAGGAATCTCCTGAATACAACAGATTGACTGGTAGTAATGCTCACTACTCTGTGGTAGTAGTCTAGCAAAACCCATCCCTGACAGAATCACAGGCCAGCAATAGGGTTGTCATAAACAAAAAACTCAGGACTCAGGCTCTCTTCTTTACTTATTTATAAGTGTTTGGTCTGGAAAAGTAAAACCTCCCACATAAATGTTCATGAGGGGTAGAGGCAGGAGAGAAAGCTCAGCAGCAGCAAGAAGATGGTACCACAGCAGAGCTGGGGACTGGTAGCACTGCAGAGTTTGGGGATGTGGCTGTTTTATTGACAGACACAGGTCTGGCAGGCAGGAGGTGATGCAAATCCCAGCTCTGTTGTGGGTATAACAGAGTGTAAGTGGCTTTGGTGGAATTTGTGGATAATTTCCCTGAAACCTGGTCCCTTGTGCTGCGAAGGAGAAGCTCAGGGCCTTGGCCACAGCAGTCTCTGTTGGCACAGTGTGGTTTGGAGAACACAGAGGGAGGGAAACAATTCTAAATGAAAATGGTTTTGCCAAATCCACCAGGTTTGGTACACTGTCAGATTCTGGCACAGTTAAGTTTGCCTGGACCTGAGCAGCTTTGGCCCCTCTTGGGCACAGCTGGCTGATCTCACAGACATCGAGCCCTTGGGCCCCAAGCTCCTCCCAAGGAGGTTACATGGACTGCCTGACCCAAAATTTGCTGACCTTCTCGCCTGGAAGAGCAGCACTCCTGGTTTCACTGGTTCTTTGCCTGGCAGTGTTCTGTTTTGAATAGGAGACTATCTCATTTAACAGCTTTTGAGAGAGGCAAACATATTTTGTGTGTGGTTTAACTTAATATACAGGCTGCAGAGCTGACGTGAAGGCACTGATCAGTTCTTACAGTTGAGATAACATTCAGAAAACAAATTAGAGTTTGCGGTTGGTACAGATCCAGGCAGAATTCATAAAATTGAATAGTATTTTCAAGTTCAGTGTGGACAAGCTCATTACTGATCCAGAGAAGCCAGGCATGTATTGAGGAATTAGGAATGTTTGGGATTTTTTCTCATTAGTATAGAGAGGCATCCACGTTATGGTCTCCTGTAGGGCTTTTGCAATGTGGATTAGAATTACTGGCAGTGTCAAGGAGGTAGTTGAGGGGAACCAAGTTTGAGATTAGTGGGCTGGGTTTATCTATTGCAGTGAAGTTGTCTTTCTCAGTGGGTCAGCTCATGATGTTCCAGGTCTTTCCTGAGGGCAGAACCATAAGTTTTTAGCTGTCTGGGCCTGTGCTTCATGAACATGAGGGACCACAGTCATGTTGTTGTTATTGTGATACATGCATGCTAGGGCAGACATAAAATGGAATTTCAGGGGGAAATTGTGCTTGTTCAAGGTGTTTGCTACCCTGCTCCCCTTCCACTCTGCAGTCCTTCAGGTGCCTCCCCAGAAGTGCTCAATACTTGATGGCAGGTGCTGCCTTCAGGGGGCAGCTGTGGGAGATAGATGGGGAACTGGCAGCAGGATGTTAGATGGAAATGAGAGAAATAGTTTGTTGAAGCTTTGGCTTTAATGAAGATGAACATGTGTACAGAATGATTATTTTACAAAGAATGTGTACACATGTGGTCAGGAGTGATGTAGATAGAGATGTGTTTGTGTTTTTTGACTTCTAGAGATTTCACATCTCATCTTTGTTTCTCTCTTCACCATCTCCCAGAAAAGTAGAAGTTCTTAAATTGACTTTACTCCCTTTAAATCAGGATGGAGACTCCCTAGTTTAAAGCCTCGGGACCAAGAAAGATGGCAGGTGACAAACCTGTTTCCATTCTCTGATTTTTTGCACTCATAATTACCAAATAACCCTTGTAGTTTTCCAGTGAGCTGGATAACATCTGTATGGATCAGCATCCACGTGTTCAAGTTGTCATTATGACTGTGAAAAAGACTTTTCCTTTAGGGGAAAAAAAGCACAATCTCAGTGGCTGGATCTTAAGTGTCATTCTAATTTTCCATCACCTGAGGATTTGAGCAGCTCTGCCACTCTGGAACATTGAAATGAACATAGATTTGAAAGTATTTTTATATTTAGAAGCATTGATTCTAATATAATTTCTCTACAAATTAAAACTCTCCTTGAAAAAGATTAAACTGTCAGTGATAACATCTAGGTTCTTGTTATGTCTAAGAGGAATAAATGCTGAAGTTACAGAATTGTCTGGAGGCTTATAAAGTAAGAGGAGGAATTAATGATATGAGAGAGAATGGATAAAAGTATTGGATAACAATTTTTTGAATAGGAGGAAGTGGAATGAGTTGAATTAAGAGGTTTATGGCCAAAAAGAATACTCATTTAGTCTGATATAACACAAAAATACAGTTTTAAGTGAAATCTGCACAGTGACTTGTAGTTGCTCCATAGACTCTTTTTAATAAGATATCAAATATTGATTTAAAGACACCAAGTAATAGACAATGTATTGGTTTCCCTGGTTAGCCATCCCTATTAAAAATATATATTATTTCCATTTCTCTGGCTTCACTGTGAAGCTATCAGGTTCTTGCTATGCTTTTGTTTGCTACATTAAAGAACCATTTAGTGTCAGATTTCCACCGAAGACCCTGATCAAATTGCTTCAGCCTTCTCCGTAGCAAATGAAATAGATTGATTTCCATTTATTTCTCAGTGGAAGACGTGGTTTTCAGACCGTGAATCATTCATGGAAGTCTTCTCACAACTTCCCTTTATTTTCCACAGCCCCCTTACACCTTCACACCTCACCTGGGCTTGTTATCACTGTAGGGGTCTTATCAATGTTGCCTTCAGGGACAATATTGTTTCTTTAGTCCTACTTAACGATACATAAAGATCCTCCCTGTTCCTTGGGTTTTTTCTCCCCCACAGCATTAAATTAGAGGTTATCCTTAGTTATTAACTGTGGCCAAAAGCCCTCCTCACAGGCACTGTTCTTCCAAAAAGTACCTGCTGTGTTGTGCACCTGAGACTATTCTGTGCTCCAGGATGTCTCAGTGCATTTGAATTCATGGGGAATGATTGTGCCCAGCACAATCAGATTTCTAAGCTATCTTTGTGGGCCTTGTTGTTTGCTGCAATTTTGCCTTTGTGTTATCTGCATATTTTGGTAGGGATTTATTATTTTCTTATGTATCTTAGTGAACGTGTGCTGCATACAATCAGCCAAAGAAGCAATTCTTGTTGGAAATGTCACTATTAGTTCAACAGCTTTTGGGCCATTTAAAAATTGCCATAGTCTGATTTTCCATCATGCTGGTTGTAAAAGAAAATGTGATTTTGATACCGAGGCAAATATATTACAGAATTCCTATTCTGTTATGTCAACACAGTTATCTTAGTTAACTAGACTTGAAATCTCTTCAAGTCTGTTTGACAAGACCTGCTTTCCATGAAATTGTGTTACTTGCTTTTTCTGATCTTTTCTTCTAATGGAGCTATGTATCAGCCCTGTCTTGTGAGTTAAGGAGATTCAGTTTGCTGCATTCTGGAAGCTTCATGAAAAGTGAACAAGGCAGCAGATAACTCGATCTGTATGAGGCGAGCTGGTTAATCTCATTTTTCAGTCTTCACAGTCTATTCACCAGCCAGTGCTGCCTCATTCCAACTGCAGTAAAACGTGCAGATCAATACTGCCAATGGGTGATTAGCAAGTTGCAAACTTCAGTAAGCAAATACATCCGAGTCAAGGCTTGAAGTTGGAGAAGAAAATGGAGAAGGAGTGATTGAGTGGGCTGAAATAACGAAACCAGATATTTCCTCCGAAGTGAAATGTAAGCATTGTTGAGCTCTGTTAAGCAAGATGATGGCAGAGATTTGTACTCCTTTCACAGTGATTACAGAAAATACTTTTTTTCTGAAATCACTGACATCAAATGTGCTTTCCCTTATCACCTCTCTTGATCTTTTTTTTTTTGTTTGTTTGCTGTTGACCTGCTGGAGGATAAAAATGTCTCAATTTATGCAACTGAGATTTTTATTGTTGTTCTTGAGGCCAGGTTTTGCTGGTTCAGTCAGATGAATTCTGAGGTGGTGGTCTACTACTCAGTCTCAGTTTCAGGCAGAAACTCTCTGGTTTCTGTCAGTATATTCCAGATGCACCAAAGACAATTTTGGGGTTCTGCTCATGAAAACAATTCAGAATAAATGGCTTCAGCTCCCTCTGAGACAAGGAGTGCAGCTGAAGTAGCAGTAATTTTAAGGTATTAAAACTGCATTAAAAACAGAACAGTGACTGAAATATGAAAAAGGACCAGATAATTGCTACAAAGAGTGAAAATTGCATTCTCGGTAGCAAATGTGGTCTGACCCATGAAAGTCAGGGTGACTGTGTGCTTAAAGATGCCTTCTGAAAATCCGTGGTTAGGGAAGTGCAGGAAGGCTCTCTTTCAGGTTCCAAATGAAGTTGAAAAGATGCCTCTTCAGCTCCAGCCAGGCTGTGTTTCTGAGTTATGCATGTGCTGTCTAATTAAAACTTAATGGGAAAGAAGTAACTACTGCAGTGCAGGAGCATGTTGTGGTAGCTGCTGTGTAAGGCTGAACTGTCCTCTCCTTGGTGGTTTGTTGTACAAAGGCTGGAAGGCTGGTTTCTCACTCAGAAACTCTAGAAAACTAGAATTCCTCTCCATTCACAATTTTCTCTCCTGAAAATGTTGTGATACGTGTTGGCAATGAGAAAAGTGATGATAAAAATGAAAGCCTGAATTTTATACAGCAGGAAGTACTGTGTCTTAAATGAGGTTTTGGAGGATCTTAACGGTTTAGAGGTTGACCTGGCAGTCATAATTCTGGAAAAACCTGGCAGTAAAATTTGAAATCATTGCCCCTTCACATCCTCTGTGCAAAATGTGCTGGTTGCTCTCCAGTCCATTAGCACAGTGACGTAAAACTGGTGAAATAAAATCAAACAGGAGGCAGGACAGTTGTATTTCAGACCATTAAGTCGTGCACTGTTGTTTGGACAGTTTTGTGTCTACCAAATATACTTCAAGATAGATTCGGACTGGGTTTGGCTCAATTTCGTAGTAGTCTAAGCTTGAATAAGGAAGATGTGTTGTTGGGCATGAAGTGATGTAAGTCAGGTTTAGTATGTTTAACAAAGTCATTTTGCTGATGGGTTGGTGATCCCTGTGTGATGTTCTTGAGCATTTTCCCATATGTTTAGCTCATTTTGCATTTAATTGAAAAGGGATGAATTGTAATTGAAGCTTTGCAGACAACCAAGAAGTATTTTCCCCTAGAGAAAGCCAAGAAGGTGTATTTAAGCAGATGGTTGTGCTGACATAAGTCACCACCTGGACAGTCTCACCCAACACAGGGGGTATGAAATGGTGGGGAATGCACCTTATGTCACCTACAGAGGTGCAGCTTAAATTGTAAAACCCGTTCTCATGCCAGAAGTGTTTTTCTTTTTGTCATAGGAATAGAAGGGTTTAAACTGAAACTTTGCTCCCTAGCCAAGGCTTAGGTGGATCCCTTGTGCCACCTATGGATGGCTGCTCCTCCTCTCCACTCTGCACCATCTTACCCTGTGATGTTACAGCTTGAAATTCCCCTTCTCAGCCCAAGAATTTATTGCCATATGGAGACTTTCTGGGTCTCATCAGTACAATGGGTAAAGCGAAACCAAGTTACCAGCTCTTCTTTCTCAGGCCATATGTAACTAGTGAGGGGTATTGATTTAGTTTTGATGTGATGTCGTTTATAAATATGCATGAGGATTTAGGGTTATTTAACTGTGCTTTTTAATTCTCCTTGCATTGCTGACTCTTCTAGTCGAGGGTTTCTTTGTATGCACAGCAAGTTGCTCTGTGACAGCCCTGTTCTCACTGCCTGGGACCTCTCTAATGTTTGTTAATCCCAAGTCTGTAGAAACTTTTAATGTTCAAGGAATAAAAGGACACAAAGTGATGCCCTTCTGCATAGGGACCAAGGGAGCAGAGTCCAGCTCTCTGAGAAGCAGGGTGAGGAAACTTGGGGCCAAAAGGTAATCATCACAAAGTGGGGAGAAGAAAGGAGATGTAGGAGACCTTTTTCATGCTCCTGGAGAAGGAGAAAAGAGCTCTTTTTGTCAGGGATCTTACAACTTGCTTAAATTAAAAAAAATTAACCTGGTCAAATGGTGAAAAGGGAGAGAAAACCAAACATTTGTCTATTTGCCCTGAGGAGATGGAAGAGAATGTACCCTCTGAATCGATATTTGGATGGTTTAGATACTCAGATTTCTTACTTGAGAAAGAGCAGAGCAAACAGAAGAGGGTTCTGCCTGTTCGACATATCTAAGAGAACCTGCATTAACTCCTCCTGGTGAATAATGTAGATAACTACATGGATAACAGGATGGTATGTACATGGATATATGTTTTTCTGGGACATTGGAAGCTCCGTATCTGGTCTCTCACTTTTCCCTCTACCAAATTATCCATTACTAGAGGAGTTTCCTCCCGTGCCTGGCTGGACACTGAAGTGATATTGGGGAACATGAGCTCTCCCCAGGGGCAAGACAACCTCCACGTTGCTGAGAACAGAATTAACTGACAAAAAGGTAAAACTTGGCAGTTTCACTGTAGCTGCTCTTCCCCTCAGTGTGTTGCAGGGACATGTTTTGTTTCCCTCATTCTTGTCCTCTGCTTGGCCAAAGCAGAAGGCTCGTGGGAGGCGATAACCTCTCGCAGCGAGAGGCTGCAGCAGAGCTTGTTTAACCTGGAACACATTTGCTGTAAAACCCACTCAGACACTGCCCGGCTGCTCCAGGAGACTGTCAGAAATGAGTCCTCCAAACCCTTTGCGTCTGTCACAGTTTCTGTAGGATGTGAGAGGGAACTTGACTTGCTCTTTAAGTGGAAGTGCTTCCAGCTGGAGGCTGGGAATCTGTTAGTGAGCTCAGGGGTGCAGCCAAGGCCGAGGGTGCACCTTCATCCACTGAAAGGCAAGGGTTTGCTTTGTACCCTGCCAGGTCAGAATTATACATGCAAGGACATATAACAGTATTTTTAGATGCATTAAATTACAGGATCAAAATGTCCTGGTGTACTTGGAGCCTTTAGGAGATTGAGCATTGCTGTTAAGGGTGTTGTGGTTGACCTCAGCATCCAGCCTATGCCATGTGTTTGCTGTACAAATACACAGGGTGATTGGCAGCTCTTCTTGTCACTTACTTTTCAGGCTTTTATATGCTCAGATAAACTTTGATGCTTCCTGCCATCAGATCATGATGGCTTTTACATAATTTTTAATTATGCATCTTTCTTTTTATATCAGATACTATCTTAAAAAAATACCCATAGAGGTTTTGCTTTTTGCTAATGAGATCCATTAACTGGAAAATCCTATTACATTGCAGTTTCACTTTCCTTTATAAAGTCTTTAAAGTGGGACCTCTGCTGTCACACTTCACTCTGACTCTTCCTGTCTGAGTACAAAGGGTCCCAGCCTGGCACAGCCACTTCATGTTGCTTCTCTTCTCTGGGATCTCCCCTTGAAATCCCATCTGAATTGACTCCAAAGTAGAGCTTTACCATGAAACACAGGATTACAGAGACATTAAAGCAAGATTTATAGAATATTGTTGGGAGTGGTTGAATATCTGGGTTGGATAAATACCACAAAAACACCTCACTTGTAGCATCTTCTGTCTTTCTGGTCTACTGAACAGTATCTGTATGTGCATGCTGCAGAATAATAAACAGAGCAGCAAAGAAATAGTTAATTTTTTTAAAAAAAATCTATGTGTACTTCTCTTGAAAACCTAGAATTGGTCTGACACCTCTCAACAGTATTTTCTACCAAAGTTACTTCATTTGTATGGGAAAGTTGATAGAATGTTTTTTGAAATTCAGATCTGGGAGAGCCAGCATTTCTCACCATATAAAGTTAAGTCTTATCTCTGAGAAAGAATTTTTATAACTCACACTATAAGCTCTTTGGGGCTGTTTCCAGAACCTGTGTGCTTTTTATTTTCAGTGTCTTTATCAGAGGTTTTTGAACCAGCACAGGTCTCCTCTGCACGCTACTAGACTGTAAATAATAGGAACTTTTTATGGACTTTGTTCTCTGGAAAGGCAGGAATCCTTGACTTGAAAAAACTAGTGTAGAAACCCTGGAATTCAAATCTCTAGGTGGTAACAAACCATCCTAGAGCAGACTATGATTTTCTTCCATTTCAATAAAAGGAAGAGCAGCAATTGAAAAGGACAGTGAACATTTAAATGCATTTTTTCTTCTAAATTATCCCAAGTCGATGCCATTCCATGTCTCACTGTCCTGACTCTTAACCTTCTTGTCACGTTTGTTTGCATCCCAGACCTCATCTGAATGCCTCACTCAATGCAAATTATAGTCTTGCATCCTCCAGGGAACAACACATTTGAAAGGGGTATAGAGAACAGATCTCCTTTTAAAACTGTACCTGAAGGGCTTCAGCACCACTGCGGAGACATTTTATTTTATTACTTCTATTGCAGCAGTGTCCAAAATGTGCTACATGTTGTACCAAACGATATGGTCTGGTGTTAGAACAGTGTGATTAGAGCTTTTTTGTCTGTGATACAGACTCCAACCGCCTCCCTGTCTCACTGCTAATTTGCTGTAGATGCTGCGGTGAAAGAGGCCATAGGGAAGAATATCAATGAGTGTGGGTAGTGTGGAGGATCCTCTCAGGAAGGAAGAGAAAAAACCCTGTAGAAACCTTTGTGGGAGGAGCAGCCGATCCAGGTGTTGGAGGTGGCATTACTGATGGAGTGGAGAAGGTGACATGAGATTACTCACTGCATGTGAGGGCAAGGATCTGAAATCTGTTGTGCTGGTGGAAGCCATGGAGGAGTTGCTGGGGATGAACAGGCATAACTCAGGCTGACACAGACTGTTTTTACCCTCACTGTTCTGGAAATGGGTGTTCAGGAGGCCATAGGAGAAAGGTTGCCTAAATTAAGGAGTATGGGCAAGAGGTCACATCACCTGGACAAGGAGAAAAATATTCCTGTTTCATGGAAGAAGTAGCAGGCCTTGGACTAAGAACTGGCTAAGAAAAGGATAAAAAGCTTGCCCAAATGAATTTCTGGTGCCAGCTTTCAGGGTTGTGTGTGTGCAGATGTTCACACAAAGATGATGGTGAGAGAAAGAAGGTGGGGAACTGGCAGGAGACCTGGTGGGAACAAATGAGCCTTTTCTCAACATCCAGCACCTTCTGTTTTTCTTTTTTTTTTTCTCCCAACTGTTTCTGATTTCAAGCATGCACATACTGGCAAAGCTGCAAGGAGCAGGTGGTGGTTGTTGCTTATTTGTTAGTTTGCTTTGTCTCATCTTTGCAATCCATTTTTGTTAATACAGCTCCTGTTCCACAGGCTTTAAAGATCCCTTGGTGTAGTTATCTTGTGTGACAGAGGGAGCTGGGGCGGGTGAGCGTGCTGTGCTTTGTGCACTGGGTACAGAGGGAATTCTTTGGGATGCGGTTTACTTTAGGTTTTACTCTAATCACTTTAACAAGCCTGAGCAAAGAAACAAAAAGAACAAAACCAAGAAACAGAATTTCCATTAAAATGGCATTTCCTGAGGTAGGATTAAGCTTTCTGAGACTGCCTTGTACTGGGTGCAGAAATGCCTCCAATAGCCTTTTGTACGAGAGAGTTGAGTAAACAATATGTTTTTTAAAGCTGTTAAAGTTAAAATAAAATACAGGTAGACCCAAAAGAAGCTACTCACCTGTATAGCCAGGCAGACTCTAGTTAATAAGCTACTGCAGCAAGGGCTATAGTTGTCAGGGACCTTGCATGTGCCTTTCAGGTGATAAATTCCAATTTTGCCTTCCTACTGTTTTTTTGTTCTCCCATCTTTGAGTAAAATTTCCAACGGGTATTGATGCAGGACTAACAGCAGACAATTCTTGACATAAATGCTGAGCCATTTACTGTAAGCTGAAGATAAACACGTTCAAAGACGACTTCTAATGATATGTGACTTCTCTGCTTTCATAACTCAGAGGAAGCAACGGGGTGTTTATTAGCTGTGTGCAAAGCCCATGTGTCTGTGTTTACCCACAAATACCACATGTTTTCAGGAAGGCCAAACAGTAATTTCAGAAACCCGGAACCTTGGGAGAGGTGTGCATTCCTGTGGCAGCTTGAACTGTGTAAAGGATCCATGGTCAGGAGGAGGCACTGGATCCCAAGAAGAAGCTTGCAGGTCCCCAGAAGCAGCATCAGCCCTTTTTTTTCCCACACACAGTTGTTTGTTCACTCCCCCACCTCGGTGGTGCCTTCTCTTGTGCTCAGCATCATGTCACTGCAGGTGTGGATGGTTGGGCAGAAAGTCCTGTCTCTGGTCACCAGTCGCAAGTGTTACTGACCAAGGTCCCTGTGCGTCCCCTGGCCTTCATCCCTGTGCATTTCTCTGATCTCCAGGCTCCTCCTCCACTTTCAGTGTCTTTCCTCCAGCCAGGATAGTCACCTTCTTTGCAGGCCCTCTTCTTTCTGGGATCACTTCTCTTTTTGGGAACCCGTCTTCACAGCACCACATTTCTTTCTGGAACCCCGTGACCCTGCTTTTCCCCATCTAAATAGCCTAAATCATTGATCAGCTTCTAATCAGCCTCCTAAGGCTGATTCTGGCTCACGTCTGTGTGTCTTTGGAGGATTCAGGATGTGCCACTTCTGTTTTAGTCCAGGATTTACCAAAATTTATAATCAGGCTGTGCCTGCAGTGAGGAAGTAACATCCTCTGCTGGAGAGTTCAAAAGTTCAATTTTGGACATTCACCACCTGCATATACCCAATTATCTGCTGTGTGTTAGTGTTCACAATTTAAGCTAGCTTTTGCCTACAAGAGCTAAGAAGTGGAAGCAAGAGCATTCCCTGGCCAGTTGGATGTTTTTCAAACACTCCCCTTCCACCATCCCCCCAACTGATGCTTTATGTTTTATATTTGTATACAAGAAACTTTCCCATCTGTCTCCTACAGCTAGATGCAGACTTTATTTCCAGTGTTCTTCCAAGGTAACTACTGACCCATTTAAAGCTGATATCATCTACTAAGCTCCTTAAATTGTTTCTGTTTAAATTCTCAAGTATTGAATAACTCGTTCCAGCCCGGAAACCTTGGAAATCTCTCTTTGAAGAAGTCAGCATGGAAAGAAATTCCTTAGCTGTGGAGGGAGCAGTGCGTGCTGCTCGTATTTGGGTGGCACTCACCGCGTGCGAGAGTCGCGCGAAGAAGAAACGGCCCTTTCCTTGAAGAGCTTCCAATCGCCAGCCTTTTCTCAGCAGGGGCAAGCACAAGCTGTTGTATTGCCAGCGAGCAGCAATTTAACTCAGCTGTCCATATGCTGCGCCAGAATTTATTGTGCTGCTCAGAAATCACAATCTTTTAAGGTTGATAGATACCGAGACTGTGAAAGAGATAAGGCACTTAAGCGCATGTCAGCCTCATCTATGGGTTTTGACAACTTTGCTTTAGAGAAGCATTAAACAGGAGGAACCTATGAGGAAGTCAGTTGAAAGTCTTTGACAGTGCCTGCTGACATTGTATCCTGACAGTTGTTGCCTTTTTGGGATGTATGGACTTCTTTAATTTCATTAGCGATATTAGATAAACATATTCACACCAGTGGAGACTATTCCCTTTGCTACCAGCTCTATCTTCTGATCAGAAATACCTGCAGAAGATGAATAGGCCTTAAATGGGGCTGTTAAGCACTGAATGTTTCATCAAATGTAAAGTAGTCCACATGGTTTTAAGTACTTTATTCTTACCTGTGTGCCTGTGAAAGTGAGTGGAGTGGAGAGAAAAGCTTTTATAGATCCTAGAGAAAGACGTTGCTGAATTGGGACTGTGCAGTTTTCAAACAACCAGGAGGAGAGATGCCAAAATAAGTTCATCCCTTTTCAAGGTGCTGTCACTGGCAGCTTTCATTGTTCTTCTAAACAACTTCTCTTCTAAAGGAAAAGTTTCTGTTTTCCAGAGATTAAAGCAGTCCTGTCTTCATTCATTGCTTTGGCACTTGACTGATTCTTCCCTAATGGGCAGATTACTTAGGAAGTTTTTGAGCTGTAATTTCAACACGTAGACCAACATGCTGACTGTTTGCCGATAATATAGTTTTAAAAAATGACACATAGCATCAGCACAATTATCTCCTCAGGGTGGTTTTTTCAAGCTGGGAGATGGAAGTGAGAAGGGAGGCAGCAGCATCTGACTTGAGCTTGTACCTCTGTTCTAGATGACAAATTGGCCCTGTTGCAAATTCTTTTTTCTGTAGTCTTTTGTCAGAAAGTTTATTGATAGCCAGAGTCTTACTAAATAGTTCTGCCATGTCCCAGAGTGTTCTTGGAACATATTGCATTAAGCCAATATTTGTGTGTGGCATCTGTGGTGTCTGTCTCACACAGTGACTGTGCAGTTGGGACAGGAGCAGTGGGATGGTTCTTCTGGGTGGTCCGTGAGAGAGTTTCCCTTGTGCATACCCTGGGGCATGTGCCTGGAAGGTTGAGGATAATGCATCAAAACAAAATTATTACACAAATCATAGAGCATATTAACATGTGGAGTCAACAAATCATCTCTGTAAAATGTCCGGTGCCCTTCTGAGAGCACAGAAATGTTTTTGCTGCCTTAAGCACCAAATCAGCTGGTTAGCATCTTGCTTTCCAGGAATGAATAATCCACTCTTTTGAGTGTCAACCAGACTTGGTTGTAATCAATCAAGGTATTTATTGCTTCCCCCTAAATTGAAGCTCTGTGTACATTTTTCTGACAAATCTGAATTACTTGTTCAATGTTATTCCTTGAAAGAAGAATCATTGAATGCCAGCAGTTCTCTCTGACTCTCCAAGTCATTTACTCCTCAGCAGCTCTACAAATTTCAGTTATTGGATAAAATAGGGGTAGAGAGGGGATACTGCTGAGAAACTGGTAGTAATGTATCATCTTTGTTCTCTGAGACACTGACCATGATGTGCTGATGAGCAGAATGAGCTACCAAGTTACCTACTGAATGAGCCAGGGCCAGGGTGACTTTCCAACAGAGGAATGGTCTATAGGTCATTCATGGATTGCATCCCCCAAATGTCTCATATTTCTGTATAAAGGCACCATGAGCTTAAGTGGATTTGGTCAAGTCTTGCATTCAGGCCAAGTTTCCAAACCTGGAGCGCTCTTTTCATGCTTCTTGGATAAACCAGGGATACATTACTGTTTGTTCCAAGATGCTTTTTAACTCTGTTAAAATACCTCCTTGCATGTGTTGGTTCAGCACAGAAGCAGCATCTGGAGCTGCGCCTGGGCAGCTGTTCAGGGAGTCCCAGCCCCTGTTCAAGGAACGTGGCTGTCTCTTCTGTACCCGCCTTTCAAATGCCACTGTTTGGTGTTCCTCTTCAGTGGCCCAAGATTAGAAATTATTTTATAAACGGGCAGATCTGTTTTACGTCTCTCCCAGTGCCTGAAACACCATTTTCCAGACTTCTGCTGCAGAACTGAAAGGACAAAATTATGATCAGTAAGACTAATTTATTGTGGGGAGAAGAGCAGTTGACAGAGGAAAACAGCAATTTACATTTTCCAGAGCTAAAGGGACTCCAGGAGGAGGTTGTTTGCTTTCTTCAGTCCCTGGTTTCCTACCAGCATTAGAGTTTCATGTCTTTCAAATGCTGTTGAGATTTTAATGCTGCTTTTCTGTCTGTTATATTTAGCAGTTTCCAGCCATGACTCTTCCTAGAGCCAACCCTAAACCCCTCATTTTCACGACACAAAGTCACTTCCAACCTTCAGAAATTTGGAATAACACTCCGAACGATCGAAGCTGTGATACTATTTTGACTTTCTGCATTACCTACACATGAGACTGATCCCTTTCATCAGACGTTGCCTCTGGTCTGCAGCGTTTCCATGGAAAGCTTCGTGTGTTTATTTGAAACTCCATAGGATGTCAGTAAATTTCCTGGAGACTTAAGGAACGCTCTGCTTGGTGCAGCTGTGTAAGGCAGCAGCACGTTCCAGTGGTGAGGAGGGGCAGCTCTGGAGATGTCTTTTATTTTCTTTTCTGCCACAGTGCTGCTAAGGAATCTGGAACTGGAGACTGCATCTTTCCATACCTGCACTCTCCTCACATACCAGACTTCAGGCTTTGCTGTCTGCTTTTTGGGCTTTAGGTGGTAGTTTCCTGTGGGGTTTGTACAGGACTTGGCACGCTGGGATTCCTGTCTCACTTGGTTTCTTTTAGGCATTGCTATAATATAAACCAGTTGCACTAATATTTTAGCTTTAGGGAGAAATGTACTGGTTTGATGTGTGCTGTGTAAAAGAAAGAGAAAGCTGCTGCCCCTAGCCCAAAAATGTGGGTAGCATAGCAAATATGTTAGTGATCTCCCAGAAATGTTAAATGAGCTGGATTCTGCCACAGCCTTCATTTCACTGTGGGCTTTTAAGATATTTGCCTGTCTCAGTGTAGCTTCAGAATGACGTGCTGAGGAGAGCTGGTGAACCCCAAAAATAGAGCATGATTTTTCAAGGGGGGCATGTTATAAAAGGAGAGGATAAATGGTCTGGAAGATCTGTAACAGCCAAAGCACTGCAGCTTCATGGCAGGGCTTTATAGAAAGGCCAGAGAGATGATAGTAAAGGCTAAAACACCTGCAAAATAAACAGACTGGTGCACTGTGAGTTGCAGCAATCTCCAGGTGGGCATGGTTTTCCTCACACCAGGATCCTGCTGCTGCCCCGTGCCACATGTGAGTGTCTGCAGTGATGGTGATCCCTACACTGGAGCTGGAATGGTGGTGGCAGCTGGGACAAGGAGCTGTGAGCTCTGCCTGACCTTGGCAAGGAAGACAGGGCCAGAGCTGCCCCTCCTGGCTGGTCAGTAGCAGCAGCTGTGCAGGGAGAACCAGGCTCTGCAGTGCTGATATCGAGAGCATCATTTTGCCAGCCAGCATGAACCCCATCACAAACTTTGGTTGAATCTCTTCCCTTGAAAGACAAACACGAGAGTGAGGAGTGCCCTGACCTGTCTGGAAGAGCCCTGAAGTGCACGAGAAGGTAGAGAGCTGGGTGCAGAAACAGGTTTGTAAATGCCAGTGTGTCACTGGGGAGAATATATCTAATAAGGTGGTGTTGCAGCTGACTTTGTTCTCCCTGTGTTTGACATCTCCAGGATGCTGTTTGTGTCCTTCACTTTTCACCTAAACTTCTCTTGGCCAAGGCCAATGTAAAAAAGCCCAGAAAAGCCTTTGACCACAGTGATGGAAGCTGTTATTTTGTGAGAACCCACAGACTTGTCCACTCTCCCAGCAGCCAGAGATGCTGGAGGATGTTCCCCTGCCCTCCCCTGGCATGGCCCAGTTATGGGGCTGTTGTCCATGAATTTGTCAAGCCTATTTGTGAAGCAGTTTTATGTTTGCTGCCAGGCCCTGGGGCAGCAAGTTTCAGCAGTTCACTGCCTGCTGAGGAGCTTTACAGTATGTGAATAGAGTACTTTGAACAAAAGATGTTTGGGAATGGGATCTTCTAGGGTCTCTGACCAGCAGTGACCAGCAATGCAGGATGCAGTTGCTCGTTCTCTGCTCTGGTGTGCTTGAAAAAACCCCCACATAAAGTTCTAGCACGTCTTTAATGGAAATGAAATGATAAAATTGGGATAATACCTACCTCATGCTGCTCTTGAGGATTAATTAATGTTTACAAAATCACTTTAGGTCCTGAGATTTAATTGAAGGAAAAATATTACCATATAAAATACCTTTTTATGCAGACACTGCTATAGGGTTTCAGCTGGGTAGAGTGCTGTGGCAGCACATGCTTTACTACATTTATGGTCATGAGGCTTCCTGTAGTTTATATGAAAATTGTCTCTCTGAAATCACAAATGTAACATCAGTGTTTTCCTCTCTCTTTGAAAGAATATTAGTTTGCCATCATAGGATTTGACTGACTATTTAAACTGCTGTAAATACAACTCACCTCTGAGAAGAAAGAATGGAGTATCTGTTCCCTTGCTTGGGACAAGCTGATACAACTTGCTAATGACTCCACCTTTGGAGTTACATGGATGTTGCTGGCTCACGAGTCAGGCTGGTACTGGGTGTCCTGCTGTAATTTAAGGGTGTATCTGGGTGTTCATTATAAGCTCCTGCTATCAAGAGATTTAAAATACAGTTCTAAAACTTAATTTCTGGAGTTAAATTTAACCATGGAGGTGTCAGCCAGGGAGCAAGTTCTGTTGAGTGGGGTGTTTCTATGGGGTTTTTTCTGGTTTGTGTGGGGTTTTTTTATTTGTTGTTTCTTTTTTTGTTTTTGTCTTGTTTTGAGTGTTTTTTTTAAAGATGGAGTAGAAAGAGAAACAACACTGGGTTTGACTGACTTCAACTGTTGAAATAAAACATTGTCACTGCATAAATGTCACCTTTTTTTTTTCTGCTGTAGCATTTTTTGGCTTCACAGAGCAGTGCAGGTTGGGTGGACTTAGAGGTTGGATCAGTTACTTAATGTTCTTCTGTTGTTTCTGCTACACAGGGTGACTATGACCCCAGCAGAACCAAAGTTCTTCATTTCAGCATGAACCCAACAACTTTGGCCAAGCAGCAGCGCAAGGAGGAGCAGCAGCAGCTCCAGGAGGAGTGTGAAAGGCTGCGGGAGATGGTGAGGGTGCTCGAAGGAGGCGGCTCCATCTCTGGGAATCTGGAAGGAGTTGGGAGTTTTCAGTCGCCACAAGAAGTTGCAGGTAGGCTGCTGGCTTCTGGTCCTGGAGATGCATTTATTCATCCATGTTGCCAAAGGAACTGACTGCAGAAGCAGATGGAGACATTGCAGACAGTGTGCTTTATGTGCTTGATGGAGTGGTTATAAGGAAAATGAAAAAAGCTGTGTTGATGCAGGGGAAAGTGAATGTGTGGTGGCAATCCTGTGGCAGTTTGGTTGAGGGTGGGTGCTAAGGCTAAATAATAATAATACATATAATTTGCTCTTGATAAATGAAATACCCATACAACAGCCCTCATAGGCTGGTGCTGCCGATGGAGTGAAAGGAAATATTTCCTTCCTTTCAGGGCTGGTTTAGCCCTTGAGGTAGTACAGACAGCAGGAAATAACTTTCATAGCTGCAGGGAAGCAAGTGGTTGAAATCTTTTCAGACCTGGCTTAAAACAAATTAATATTGTTTATCAGTGAATATGTGCCCCATTAATCACAGCTACATTCAATACTCCATGAAAGCAGAGTACATCTTTCACCGAGCTAAATATGTTTCACAGGATCTGTGGCTCTCCAGTACAATCTCTGTTCTCTTCACGTACCTGAATGAGACTTTTTAGTAAAGTAACCCCAAAATCAACACCTCCAGACATGCTCTCAGACTCTGTAAATCAAGGTAAGGACGTTAGTAAAGCCTGACCCATCACCTGCAACACTGTGAGGGACCAGGCAGAATCGAGTCATACTGCAGAGCCCAGGAGATCTTACTGCTGTAACTCTCCCATGCCCTCAAACCAATTTTATTAGAGAAGAGAAAAATAAAAGAGAGCTGAAGGTGTCCATGTGGAGCTAACCTGGTGTGTTCCAGCTGCACGTACGTGGTCAGTGTCCTGAGGTCAGGATCCTCCCTCAGATGAGGCTGAGAGAGCAGAGCTTTTCTCAAAGGCCACATGTGCTGGAGACTTCAGACCCACAAAAGGGCAGAAGAAAATATCTTTCACTGTTATGAAACCGAAATTCTCAGCAGCTTGCTTGTTTTCCCATCGCTCAAACAATGGCACTTTATTACTGCAGAGAATGTGTTCGTTCCGACATCTCATAGTGGATTATGGCACTATATAGCCTTAAAAATATGATGGTGAGAAGTGCAGATGGGGTGGTTTGTAAAGTGAAGAGCTGACTGGATGCTGGAGATAAGTGACAGCCTGTCACTGCTGCTAGTGGATGTTCTAACAAATGCACAAGCATGAAACACTTGGGAAACATTTAGGAGAGACCGTTGTTGTCCGTGGGAGCTTCCAGTCTGAGACCCCCACTGAGCAGTTCTTGGGGATAGTTCTTTCATTGCAATTTGAATTTGAAATGCACTGGGTTTTAGGGGTTTAAGTTGCAGTAGATGCTGCTGCCCAGATGCCCTTGTCTTATGTCTTCAAGTACCTGGCACATCTGATGCTGCGGGTCCACAGGGCTGGCAGTGCCCCATGAGCCCAGGGAAGGCAGAGAGGCTGCAGAGGTGAGGTCAGCTCTGTGTCTCTGCTGCTGCTGAATGAACCTCTGGGGTACCATCTGCAGTAATTAGACCATCTCTTCTGGGTGAACGCATTTCTCACGTGTGCCTCCTGTGATGGTTTAGTCAGAATTATTATTCTGTTGCCTTTCATGCAGTTGCTTTTAGCTGTTTGTGAGGTGCCTGTGTGCTGGGATGTTACCAGGTTTGTTGTTAGCTCAGAAGGGATGCATTTTTAAAGCTGTTTTCTCTTCTGCCTTTGATTCCAACAGGAAAACAAACAGCTCACTGGGTTTCAGGGTGTTTCCAGCCTCATGTATGTGGTCCTTTTTTTTTTTTCCTTTTACCCCAGTCCCAAGCTACATCATTCTGACTTTTGGTCACCAGCTAAGATGGGAGAGAGCATCAGCTGCAGAGCCTAGCAGGGTGGGAAATACTTCAGTGTCATTTATCACAGTCACAGGAGGGCCCTTTGCATTCTCAGAGTGCCTATAAGTGCATAGGGAAGTGGTTCTTGTAAACAAAATGGGGAGAAAGAGCTATTGGTGAAGGATGGAGGAGCCCTGTGGATGACTCTCTTTGAGACCAGGGTGAAGGCGTTAGTAAGCCAGGTTATATGGAAAGATCTTGTGTTTTTCCTTGTATTTCATGTGCTTGTTGCATCACTGTCATGTATGGGGGCACATTGCCATAAATACTCCTAAACTCTCCTCTCTGCTGCGGGAATTCAGCAGCATGGTTGGAGCATGAAGGCTGTGTTATTGGGATGTGCAAGAGACACCTGAGGATGTTAGGGCGCTGACTGCAAGGTTAGTGGGTGATTCTAAGCTGGCTTTAAATTAGCCAGGTGAATGCCACATTTGTCCTTCTTGCTGGGGCAGGGAATGCTCCTGGTGGGTTGGGGGACAGCTCACCGAGTGTGCCGTGCAAGCTGCATCCACTTCTGTGTTGACTCCATCCTGCATCCGCAGTGTGAATGCAGCAGCTGTTCAGCAGTGGCTTAACAGCATGGATTCACATGGCCAGAAAACTCACACTGTCTCCCTCTGGATAAGAAATGGAAGGTACAGCTTTTGCTGTTTTCTTAGGATCTCCACAGCTCTGCCCACAGGAGCAGCTGCCATATGCCTTCCACTTCAGTGTATTTTCAAGGTGTGAAATGGGGAGAGTGTGGCAGAAGCTCCCTCTGCTCTGTTTGTCACTGTGCAATTGGCTGCCCCAGAGAGGGATGTTTGTTGTGCATAATAAGGGATCAGGTTTCAGTGAGGTTTGTGAAGCTGTTTCTGTACAAAAATAACAAGAATTGGAGCTCTTCTTGCACCCCTTTCTGTCAGCCACAAGACCCATCTGTCTGTTTATCCAGCTCATTCGTATAACACATGCAAGAGGCAAATTCAGTTCTCTGAGCTTTTGGGGTGGGAGGTCCCTGCTGTCAGAGTTGAATGGGATGAA
>NW_020897722.1:5220301-5424156 GCF_003984885.1 Neopelma chrysocephalum
GACTGGCCAATTGGCAGAGGTGAGGGATTTGGGTGGCCAGTCAGGTTTGCTGTGTTCAGCAAGCTTATGTGGTCTGCAACAGCTACACTTGTGGTTCACAGAATTATAAATATACCAACCAAAAAAAAGGCATTAAGGACAATGATGTTGATGGTTTTGATAATAATGTATTGGCCATTATTAAATCCCTTCATTGGACTGGAGTGCAGCACGTTATTTCTGATCATAGTTCCGACTCCTGGATAGGCAATAAGAAAATTATTACTGTGGACGTTAAAGCTCATTAAATGTGACTCTATTAAAAATCAAGGTTATGCTGGACTTTAAATCTCTTTGAGCATAACCGCTGGAGGCTGCAGCACAACCTGGCAACTTGCCACGTAGTTCAGTGGCCCTCTCCTCTCATTTGTGCCTTAATAGTCTCTGTTCAGGTGGGGACCAGGGCTATTGCAGGGAGAGCTTTGAACAGCGTGAGCTACAAACACATGCCTTCCTTTTTCAAAATATAAATTTGCGCTCAGACTCGTGTTGTATTGACAGGGCAGGTCTGTGGCTGCTGCACTCTGGGCATGGGCTGTGCCTTTCTGGGTGTCGTGTTTCTCTGCCGGTGGCCGCGCGGGGCTGGGTTGTGTAAGAGCAGGGTGCACCAAGGTCAGACAGCCATCTGGGGAGAGGCTCTGAGTCCTGCTGTCTTGGAAACAGGGATGCAGATTGTAACAGCTTTGGAAAGGTGGTGCGGGGCATTGCTGCCCAGACTTGGAGTCTGTTCCAGTTTTGCATTTCTCTTTCCTGTACTCTTCACACCTTCCTCCCAACCCCCCTTCTGTATTTCAGTCTGCATTTTCTGCTTTTTTTCTTCCAGCTCCATAGGTTTTTCTGTTTTTTTCCTCTGTTTCTCTCCAGGCAATTTTTGTTTAGATCTTCCTTTCTTTTGGTCTCGTGTGGTCCTGGTGGGCCTCTTGATTTCTGGCACTGCTAGAGATGGATTTGGATCTTAGTTGCAAGCAAATATGTAGGTGGCAGCTAATGGGGAGCTGACAGAAGTAATGACTTGTAGCGAAGCAGAGGTAGAAATGAGAGAGAATGCTTCAGGTGCTCATTATCTCTATTTGTGTTCTCATCTTAAAGGTAGTATATCTGAAGGTAGGAATGGATGACCCGTGGAAGCTGGTTCCTGACGAAAAGAATGCACTAATGCGAATTTTCCATAAGCACTCATGATTTATTGCTATCCCGCAGGTACAGCGGAGCATTCCCTACTTCAGGCAGCCTCTCCCTGTGAGAAAGAGGAAAAGTGCTTTTAATATTTTTTCTGGTGAGAGACAGGCTGGCACCCCTACCAGGAAGGAAGATGGGGAAATCAACTCTGATTTCAACCATCTGTGGAGAATTTTGGAAGTGAACATAATCCCACCGAAAAGGAAAGCTGTCCATCCATCCATCTCAGTAGTTTCAGTGTCCTTTTTCCCTTGTTAGGACTAAGTAGGAAAAGGGGGTCTTTGCTGAAGGACTGGGGAATCTCACTCCAAGGCAGGTGTTTGACCCCGACAGAGATGCTACATCTGGCGTTCAGCAGAGGCTGTCCCAGCATCACTGCCATGTCAGGGCCTTGCAAAAATGTATTTAATTGAATATAAATTGGGTAATGAATTAATATTAAAATAATCTAATCTTGTTGAAGTGACAAGCCAGAGATGACAAAATTTGTCACTGTCCCAGTGTGCTTGTGCTTCTGATGAATGTGTTTCTGAGTACAGAAGGCGACAAAAAAGGAGCAGATGGAATTTAGAAGTTGCCATTCTCCATCCACAGTTGGCTGAGCTGTTGGTGCTTGGAAGCCTTGGTGCTTCCTACCATCTGTGTAGGGAATCCACACATGATGAGGGCTGCACCTGTGAATGAAACCTGAGTCCACCTGATGAAGGATTTTTCCATGACCTTAGTTGCTGGTGGGTGCACACGTGCAAGTGCAGCCTTCACTCCTCACTTTGTGCCAATGGCTCCCAGCATCCCACTGGCCAAACACTGTTGAGCCAGGTGAGTGCATGGAGGGCAGCTCTCCTTCAGTCACATACTGCCTCTTCCTAAAGCAGAAGAAGGAGTCATTAGGTGACACTTCTTTCGCTGATGTTTAACGTTCCAATTCCCCTTCAGTTTGTACTGAAGGAGTTGCCTTCATTCTAAAGAGACACAAAGGTCCAGGGCATTTTCTGCCTTCAAATGTTAGGAGACTTCAGGATGTTAGCCTTTCTGCCCTGCCTGTTTCTCAATAAATTGCTTTCTGCATATCCCAATTTCATCTGAAGTTAATAAAGAGCTTGACTTTGCCTCTGGTGTTTTGCTGAGCACTGATGAAGGTCTGTCCTCTTTCACTCCAGAGATGGCCATGTATCCTTGATGGGGGAAGAAATCATTCCCTACTGTTCCCTGCATCCGAGATCTTGCAGAGCTTCAGTGTGCAAACCACAAATTATATGGAAAGCAGCACACAGGAAGAGCATTATTAGCAGCAGTCCTTGGGAGCTGCTCCTCCTGACCCGCTCGGAGCTGCTGCCCTTCTGTGCTGACTCTGCAGCTGAGGAGCTGGGCCTCCATGGAGCAATCCCCCCACCTCTCAGCTAGTTCTCATTATTGTTTTTATGGTGCTAGTTTCTCTTCTGCAAGACATTTAGACCAGTCTGGGACCTGAATAGTATATTAAGACTGGGAATAAGCTGATAGTTTAAATAGAGCTTACTTTGATTCCCTTCCTTATCATCCATATCCTTTTGTCTCAGCATAGCACAGATAACCAGTGGTGCTGCTAAATATACCTGTTTTCCTAAAAGACTCTAGCCAGGTTGGGACCTCCTGTGCTTCATATTTGACAGCATTACAGTGGCTGGGGACAGAGTCCATAAAACCCTTTCACATTACAAGGGCGTCAGTGGATTTGGGCAGTGTAGCCATAAGGGGAAAATGCCTTGAAGCCTTTGTGTATTCTGATTCAGCAACAGTGGCCTTTGATGGTAAATGTTCTGCATTACTGAAATCAGTGCAGGCACCTATAAAGAACCAGGTTTCCTGGCTTGAATGAAAGTCTCAAGAGGGCTGGAAGAAACATTCCCCAGTTAAAAAAAAAGTTGTTTTTGTTGTATATAGTATTCGTCATCCAGATAGACTCCCGAGGTTTTTTCGGAGATAATACAGATATGAAGTCATGCAGCACTGAGTCTATTGCAAGCAGTGTGCCCTGCCTGTGGCAACATGCCATGAGTCTGTGAAACAACCAGAGACTTGCCCCTGAGCACAACGTAATCTGTGTGCTGCGAGTGGCCGAGACACGAGCGGGCCAAGGGTTGCTGACCCAACAAACCCCCAAGGATGCCTGAAGCCTGCAGCTCCAAGTGAAACTGTGATGGGAGGTGCCAGTGAGACATTGCTGGGAATTCCAGACTCTGTCTGCTGTCCAGGGAGCCAGAGGTTTGCAATAAATTCTGTAATGTAGTTCTGTTGTAGCTACCGAACGTGTAAAACTTGGTGTCAGTCAGAGGTTACTATCCAGGCTATACTTAGCCTTCACAAAGAGCAGAAAAGCTGCAGGATTTCTTTCTGCCATTCTTTTTCACCCAATTCACATGTGGAATTCTTGAAGAACTCGATATCTCTGTTTTTGTAAGAGGCAGCCTGTGAACCTGCATAATGCCTCCATACAGCTCCAGTGGCTCCTACAAGATTTTTTTTTTAAAGCATCTCCTACCCTGCTGCTAGGCATTGTGTAGAAGTTGATTACAAAGTATTTAGTAGAAGTCATGTTCTGGAGAAAATAAAGCCATTTCGCAAAGAAAAAAAAATAGTAAAATAAGTTGTGAGAGAGAAGGAAATGGAAAAGAAAATAAAAATGTATATGTGATGAGGGGGACCAAATTTAAACACAACCATGAGAACATCTGCAATGGTTTCTGTAGCAATATAAGGAAGGAGGCTCCCAAGGGAAGATTCTGTGGGCTTATTGATCCTGCCTTGAATCTGGGTGTAATAGAAATGAGTAGCACTGCAAGAAGCTACAGTTGAGGAGATGGCTGCTGGTTTCCTAGGAGGATGTGTTTTCCTTACTCAGTACTGATGCAGTAAAGAGGTGGTGTTATGTCTGAGAAGGAAGAGGCTGCCCTTGCTGAGGTGGGTGGGAAGGTCAGAGGTAGCTAATATCATTACAGGTGGGCAGAGAGCAAGGTTAGAGGGGACTTGTGGGAGCAGATAAATCAATTGGAAATGTGTAGAGAAACCTGGGCTGTAAGGGAGTATTCTATCTCCTTTTGGCTTACTCTGGCTTTGGAGTAAAAACTAGTGATAAAAGCCTGCTGACTTGGATTTCTAGTTCCCCAGTCCATCAATGGCTGAGTGAAATACTAAGTGACCATGAGGAGTAATTGTTCTCACTACCAGAAGTAACCCCCAGAAGTAGCTGTACTCCTTCATTTCTACCCAGAGGAAGTTCAGAGCCTTTTCAAGGAGAGAAATCAGTGAGCAGCAAAAGGATCCAAACTTCTTCTCTCTGTGTTTTAACTCCTTCCCACCCCACCACCCCCAGTCCTTATAAAACAAACTTGTACTGTACAGAAACTACCACCTAAAACACAACAACCTTCCTGGACACAATTCTTCTACATCCCTCTGGTTCTGTGTCCCTCTGTGCTGATGGTTTCTTCATCAACCAGAGTCAAGCCAACAGGCTGCTGAGCTTTATGGGTCTTGCTAAACTTTAGCAGTTGTTTTTTTCTGCTTGGATGTTTGAGTCAAGCTCTCACTGTTTGGTTGTGGCCTCCTTGGTGGCTGTGTGACAGTCAGGATGCTCCCATGTCTTCTCTCTAGTCCAGCATTTCTCCTGAAGAGAAGGAAATGCAGCATTATCTGCAGCTGCCCTTTGGCTCCTGCGAGGCTGTGGGATGAGCTGACTCTGACAGCAGTTTGCACGAAGTAGCTTTTGATTAGGCCCAATGTGCCACAAGGCCTCTGGATGTACACAATTGAAAATGCTCTTTCATTCATCAGCAGGATTGAGAAGAAAGGCTTGTGCTGATGTCTCAAATTCAGGCCGACACGATTTCCCTGACTTCAGAAAAACCATCCTGCCAGCGTGGTGGAGCGCTCCGGCAGCGGAGAGCCTCAGATCTCTGCTCTGCATCTTGTCAATGTATTGTTTCTCCTGGAAATTAAAGCTTGATGCCTCTGTGAGCAGTAGAGAGTGGTGGAAATCTAGTGGGGGAACTTTGCAAGGGGTGTCAAGGATACTGGGAAGTCTTAAAAAGCCTTGTGCTGGCAAGGTGAACGTCCCCTTGGTAGGGGATGTTTATTACATTCAGGAAAGATTGCAGGAATGGGAAAATATTGAGCATATTGACCCTTTCCAGACTATCCAAGATGGTGGTTTTCCTCTTGTGACAGGGTCATAACAGGAAAAAAAGGACTGAATTTGCTGTTTTTCTCTGGAGTCCTCATTTCAATTTCCAGGTAAGTATACGTGGCTGGGAGCTCAAATCTGACTGTCTTCAAAGGATAAATCGGGGCTCCTTAGCACTGAATCCCAAGTGAGGTGGGGTGAATGTGGGGAGACTAAGAAATAAAATGTGTCTCCTCATTCCACATTTTAAAGGGGGAACACTAAAAATCAGAAGCCAAAGGATAATTGTTTGCATGGACTGTTTTTCTGGTTCGCCTCTCTGTCTGTGGGAAGCTCTTTTTTTTCTGGAAAATACTGTTTTGCAGTTGAATTCCCAGTTTTTCTTTTCACTTGCACTGATTATTTAGGAGCTGTAAATGAAGTAAAATAAGGCTGTTTCAATATTTCAGAGCAGCGGCTGTATTTAAGAAGTTTATATTTGATGAGTAAGTTGATGACATTGCATTATGTGAATTTGATGTGCAAAGTTGTCACTAAAGTGTAAACATGGTGACAGCAGGACCAGCAATTCCCAGCCTAATCAAGTAAGCCGAGTCACACATTCTTTGAGCTATAGTGTAATAGAGACTGATTTACATATTAAAATGAGAGAAGCTACACAGATCCAACAATTAAGTTGATATTTTAATTGCCTAAAAGTCAGGAGATTCAAAGTTATGTTTCCTGCCTCAGTTAATTTGCCACCCACATCTATTTGTGGTATTTTCAATGACTTTATTAGGTATGAAACTAATGGGGATTAAAACACATTAAATGTTAGCTGTGAATGAAAGGAAAGCTTTGGATTTGCTGGGTTAGAAAGCAGACTAAGAGAATTGAGGATTTCTTGGCCTGTACAAACAAATTCTAGGTAATTTCTTTCTTAATATTCTAATAGACATGTTGGGAGGCAGGGAGACGAAGCTATATTCAAATGCAATGAAAAAAAATTCCCATTGATCTCCACAGACCTTGAATTATATCCTTAACTTCTTGTTTTCTTTGTAAGGAATAAGCTTTATTTAATTGCAAATTCACACAAATGCACTGGTACCGCTAAGAATTACATCAATATATGGATTGTGTCCTTGATGTTTATGCTGGTTTCACAGGGCTGATCTTGCATTCAGATAAGCTCTCACGTATACAGCTCCCTTATCTCCCCATGCTGATGTTCTGATATATGAATGCCTGTTCCCTGTGCTCACAAAAAGCTATTCACATGCCGAGCCTGACGATTTTTGTATAATCCTTCTTTGAATTAGACTACAAAAAGAATGTGTTTGAAAAGGTTAACTAATGGATACACTTTTCTCCCTGATGAGGAAAAGAAAAATGGTGAAGTGCTGAAAAATGGTCAAGCAGAGTTTTGATCAGGCTTTTCTAATCAAATACATTCTAGGTGGTGAACAAGCGGGAGAAATGTTAATCCATAGTGGATTTATTTGGAACGAAGAACATCTATTTGGAAAGCAATCAGTGTATGAAAGCAGACACTTGTAATTACTTTGCCATCTTAATCATGGCACTGACATCAGTACCATGATGTGATAATGCTGTGATAGCCTTTTGAATGTGGTGCTGACATAAGGACATCAACAGGGAGGGAGAAAAGCCTCTCTTAGCACCATCACACCTATCAACCTAATTTGCCAATGTCCTGGTATTCTGGGCAGCTTGTCTAGTGGTTATAATCACACAGTATCCTAAACTAAAGGCTTAAGACCCTCTCATAGTGCTGGCTTTGGTCTGGGCATCTTGTGCTGCGGATGTGGTTTTGTGGCAAGGAGGCAAAGGTGTCGTGTTAAATCATAGCAAATCCTAAAATGCAGAAAAGTCATGTGTACCCATTAGGGATTTCTGAGCATCTGGGAGCAGTCCATTTTTTAAAGTAAACTAAAGCTACCTGGTGTGGTGACAGCTGATGGAGTCTGCCCTCACTATTGCAGTGTTTCCATGTTTTCTCCATTTCAGTGCCAGGTTATCTGGCATGATCTCCACTTAGAGAGGAGCAAGTCAATCCAACCTCCATTAGGGAACAGCATATTCATTCTTATATACAGCCAGCTCCAGCTCAATGGAGAAAAATCAGACAGATGAAAAGCTGAAGATGAAATCAGATTCACAAATTGCCTTTTCACTCTCTGGCTCTCTGAGTGTGTTTCTGTCTTTGTTGAACAGAAGAGTCTTGATGGGTCCTGTTGGAGGACTGTGACATGGTGAGTTCTTGGGTAGGTGTGCAACGTTGTAAAGTTACCTTCTGCCATGATCAGACACCATCATAGGTGTGCAGCAAAAGTATTTAAATTAAATAGATCAGAGTCTTCTGTAACAAAGGGCCGGAGGCAGCAGCAGCAGCATCCCACCTTCACTGGAGACTGTGGATGTGTCATCAGAAATCTCACTGCTGGTGGCATCAAAGAGATGCTCAGATCTGAAAGATTCAGCAAAGAGTTTCTGAATAGGCTGGTAATGACGACGGCGTGTGATTCCCCTTTTAGACTGCCATATTGCAATGCCTTCCCTGAGACGAGGCAGAATTCAGGCGAGGGGAAGTTTCTGTCCTGTTTTAGAAAAGTGATAAAAATAAGTCCCGAGTTAGAACTGGTGATGTTGGAGCTGCGTAACAGATGTGGGCTAAAGGCATTTCCATCATCAGCCATCATGGAAAGGAACTCCAGGTCAGGTTGTTTCCATGATGAGACCGTTCCCCAGTACGTGGGCAGGGTGCTGATGCATTTGCAGGCTCCCTGCAGAACGTGTTTGGACTCCCATGGTGCTACAAGGAGTAGCAGAGATTACTCTTCACTTCCATTTCAAAGTAATTCTTTCTACTATAGGATCCTTCACATTTCACAGCCTGAAAAACCCTAGGAAAGAGGAGGGGAGCATTACCCTGTGCTTCTGTTCCAGAATCCCTAGGAAGTTTTTGGAGAAAGGAAAAATTTTAAGCAGAATGTTCCCACATATGCAAAGGCTTCATCTGCAAGGTGATGTCCTAAGCCAAATGGAGAGGCTGCTTGCAGCACTTAGGAACAGATTTAAAGCTAATGGCATCTTAGTTACGCCTCAGGTAGCTCAGAGTCCTCAGCTGCTAACCCCAACAGAAATAAATAAGGGTAAAAATTAGAACTAGGCATATCACACCTCCTGCAGCACGTTAAACGCTGCTGTTCTCCTCTGTCAAAGATGGAGTGAGCCAGGCTTTTCCATACAACCAGGGCAAATAAGCAATTAGCAAGAGATACAGAAATAGTGTTTAGGAAGGTATAAAGTTGCGCTGAGATCTATTAAACACCTCTCCTTGTTTTGCTCGTTGTTTAGAGTGGGAATGTTTGACACTTAACAAAAGCTGACTAATTCTTTGTTTTTTTTTCCTTTTAATGATTGGAATTCAGGGGAGGGCTGACTGTGACAGGAGGCAGAAAGAATTGCCATCAAAATGAAGCCCTTTTTAATTAGAAAGTCCCTTGGATGATTTACTTTCTAGTGATTTGAGTGCTGGCTGGTTTGAATGTGTCAGCAGTACTGACCAGCAGGATGCAGTCCTGTCAGCACAGGTTCTGGTTTGCTCTTCAGGCAACAAAAGGTGAAGCTGCTCCAACAAGGAGAGTCTGTGATGAGGGAAATTGTAACTGTAGCCAGCCCTGCTTGTGACTTCACCATCTGCTGTGAAGGCTCTACCCTGGATGCCAGCACTGGTGGTAGCAGGCATAATGATGATAATATTTTCCATTTCTTTAGTACCCCCTGTCCAAAGGTCTCTGACTGTGCCAGAGATAATACAAATTAAGACTCACAACACCCATGGGAAGTGGGCAGGAGTCTGCACACGAGATTTTTTTGCTTGCAGAGTCTAAAGAGATTGTGGCACTAATCTTTGGGATCAATTCCTTCCATCAGGCAGCTCTGTAAGAACTGAAGACCTTTCATACTGTTGTTAGTTTGAATCAGAGCTGTATTAGGAAGGCAGTTTGACTCACATTAACCTACTGGACTAAGCTTTGTGCTCCTCAGTGGTCTTGCTGGGGGAGCAGCAGAAGCTGGGTTTGCTGTAGCTGTTTCAGAGTTTCTTACAGTGTAAGTCTTGGAGTAGATCTTACAACTTGAGTCCAGTCTTTAATATGTGGCTTTCTGAGGAAAACTGGACGCTTAAGATGAGATGGAAATGGTCAGTGCAGTGCTCTACATGTAAAAAATCATATAATCATATTATAGTTTGGGTCAGAAGAGACCCTTGAAAGTCATCTTCTGCAATGAGTAGGGGCATCTTCATCTAGGTCAGAGCCCCATCCAGCCTGACCTTGAACACTTCCAGGAATGGGTCGTCCACCACCTCTTTGGGCAACCTGTGCCAGTGTTTCACCATCCTCATTGTAAAAAACTTCTTCCTTATATCTAGTCTAAATCAACCCTCTTTTAGTTTAAAACCATTACCTCCTGCCCTATTGCATTAGGCCCTGCTAAAGTTTGCCCATGTCTTTCTTATAAACCCCCTTTAAGAAAGGAAAGGCAGCAATAAGGTCTCCCTGGAGCTTTCTCTTCTCCAGGCTGAACAACACCAGTTCTTTCAGCCTTTCTTCACAGGGAAATTGTTCCATCCCTCTGATCATCTCCACAACCCTCCTCTGGATTTGCTGCAACAGGTCTATGTCCTCCTGTGCTGAGGAGTCCAGAGCTGGATGCAGTGGTCTAGGTGGGGAGTAGAGAGGCAGAATCACCTCCCTTGACCTGCTGGCCATGCTGCTTCTGATCCAGCTCAGGATAGGGTTGCCTTTCTGGGCTGCAGGTGGGTACTACTGGCTCACGTGGAGTTTTCATCCACCAGCACCGAGTCCTTCTCGACAGGGCTGCTCCCAATCCCTTCAATCCCCCAGGCCATATTGATACCAGGGATTGCCCTGATCCAGATACAGCACCTTACACTTGGTCTTGTTGAACCTTGTGAGCCTGACATGGGCCCACATCTGAAATTACCATAAATAACGACAGGTCTTCACTCCCCAGTAGATGTGTCTCCTGACCAGACTTCTTGTGCATGAAATCATCACTCCTTTCCTGCAGGCAGTGAGCTGAGGTGCCTGTGTACAGCATTCCATAGTGAGCCTCATGCCAGTGATGTTGGAGAGAGTGCTGAAAATTACTACATATAACACAGATTTTCCCCACCTGGATCCATGTTCTGTAGTGATGACTAGAACTCTGGGTGCTTTTTTTTATCCAAAGGGTTTTTTTGTTTTATATACAGATAACTTAGTCTTCCTTTTTCATAATCTGCATTTTCATAGGCTGTGGGAAATGGATGAATAACACTGTATGGTCCATCAGGAAGAAGTAAGTAATCGAAAAGGGAAAAATTTGCCAACACTCATGCTCCTGGATTTAAAAGTATGTTCCCATGAAGATCCATTTAACATGCTCTTCAGTTGGGTAGAGCTGTGACAATGGAGCTTTTCCTTACCCTGAGTGCAAGGTATAAAATAAAAGCTCCTAATTAAGATACACCTACTATCCACCATCTCTGTGAGGAAAAATACTGTTGTCAAGTATCCATTATATGGTGTGTAAGTGTATTTGAAGCTATTAAAGACAGTTATCCTCAGAGATTTATATGTAACAGGTTAAAACAGGGGAGGGTGGGGGAACAAACTCTTGCTGTGTTTAATTATTGCTGGGTGCTGCATGCACTTTTCTCCATTATTTACTTAATCTTAAATGCCAGATGCTAAAGGGCACCAGCATCAATTAACTGCTTAATTAGACTTGCAAAGAAATCGTGTAATTTAGTTATAGGCAAATAAAAAAAAAAAAAAAGAATAAACTGCACAGAACAGAAGCTCAGGGCTCTCTTTGCAATCATTTTTAAAGCTCCCTGCATACACTGTTTGCTTTCAGTGCTCACTGGAAACCCTTTGGAGCACTCTCGGTGCCGCTCGCCCCGTAGGGATCCGAACGTCTGGATGCGGCATCACTTGTTCATTCTGAGTGGATTTAGCCACAGCTTGCTCTATTGCTTTGCAAACCCTTTTAATAGAGGTTTGGATGAGATGCCCTTTGTTGAGGACTTGTGCTGTGCCTCGCCCTGATCCAGAGGAGAACCTGGCTTTCCCCTTTCCGTGTTCTGCGTCCCCTCTGGTGCTTGCTCTGAGTGCCCAGTCAGGTGAAGACCATGTGCTGATCCCTGTTCATTCTAGGAAGACCTGTGGTGAACACATTTTTGTGTTTTGTAGTGTGTTTTAGTATTTTAGCGTGCAGCTAACAAAGCACCCTGGCTTTTACAAAAAAAACCCTGCTTCCCTCTCTACAAAATAATAGGAAGCCAGATACTTTTATTCCATTAGTTCCCACTCTTATGAATAAGGATGTTCACAGGAGTGGAGTGCATTTCGTTTCATCAGCTCTGTCTGAGTCTTTATGTTGCAAACTGCCATAACAGTGTAATAATCAATGGGTTTGACTATAGACAAAGTTTTCCTTCTATGCAGGTGCTGATGCCTCTGACTCTGGTATCACTATTCTCACTTTACTATCAGCAACACTGTCATTTCAGTGCTTCTGCAACATCCCCTGTTTCACAACTTTTGTTTCTTTCTTGGTGCCTTGATGTTGGAAGCTGCTGATGTATTTTTTCTCAATTGTCCTGAAACCTTTCTGAAAACAAGGTGGTGTTCAGTTTCTGAGAGCTTTGCTCTCCCTCTGTGCCTGTGCTGTCTCAACACTGCTCTTTTCCTTTCTGAAAATCCGACCTAGCCCTTACAGAGTTCCTTATTTCTTCAAAGCACTGTATAAACATTATCTAATTAAGTATATATAACATGCCCTAAAGTATGTTAAGGGAAAACTGCAGCACAGCATTGAAGTTTCCAGTCACTTGATCCAGTGTAAAATCTGATTGAATCACTAATTATTTTTCAAAATGCTGTGCCTAATGACATGTATCAAGACAGGAAGATCAGAGCTGCAGCCAGAAGCATTGGGAGCCAAGGAGAGAGGGGCCGTCAGGTAAGTTCTGTGTTAGTTCTGGAGTTGGTTTGGATATGCACACTGAGGTAATAAACAAAACAACAACAAAAAAAGAGTTGCTGCAGCATTTGGATCTTTCCTGTTTTGATATATATATAATCAGCTCTACATTTCCTGTTGAAACGTTCATTAAAATTGCAGCCCCTGTGATTACGCAGCTGCCTAATTCAAATCAATGGGGCTCCTGAAACAATTTTGGATATTTTTAAATACTGCTGTAGAACTTCCTTGTTTACAATGTTATGATTAAGTGACTTTTTTTCTAAGTCATCTAAAGCATTAATAAAAATCTCTTTAGGTTTTCTCTTTTTTTTTTAATTTTTTTTTTACTCTGAGCAGCTGCAAATAATGCAAACCTTGCTTTATCTTTCACTTCTTAGCACAGCAGAATGTCTTTTTGTATTGATAACTAAATCAGAATCCCAATTACCCAGGTTCTCTATAATTCCTAGTGAGCCATAATTGACTTTTTTTGTGTTGGAATCCCAATACAAATGAATAAAATTAATGGAGCAGCAGAATAAACAGCACTGAGAGTCCTATGGATGGTGAATGGAAGTGAAGGAGCAGCTGCGTGGTACTTTGTTGCTGGCTGGGATTAAACCATGACAAACAGCCATGCCAGGCTTCCAACTCACCAGCTCTTGAAGCAACTGTTGATAATGTCTATCAGCTAAAATACTTTGATGTTATAACTCACACATGGCTGCCCAGAAGATTATAATGTCCAAAGGGTCAAGAGACTTCAATAGATCTCATGCTGAAAGGGAGGTCATTTCACTTTTACTGGAAAGATGCATTCAAGGTAATTTCAGCTCTGGAAATTCTGCTTTGGAATGCTTCAGAATGATGCCAGAGCTCTTGTCAGTTTGTTTAAATGACTTTAGGTTTATTAGTTTTCCACTTTTCTAATACCTTCAATCCCTTTTACTGTTTATTACTGAAGCCTTGGCACAATTTTGATGTGTTTAAGTTGTAAACATTACAGGAAAAGACCTAAATCAAAACATTGTGGGAGAGAAACTGCATGAACGAGCAGATGTTTACAGTCTCTGACTTCTGTGGTTGAGGAAAAGCAAACACATTTCTATAAAAACTCAGTGTGGTAAAAGCATTTTTGTTGCCTGTAGTTACGTGCTTCTCCTGCCTGTGAAGGTATTTCTCCAGTTGTCTTTTGCTTTTATTACCTCTCCCCAGCTGTACTTATTAACTCCTTCATTTAACTTCACTTGGTTATGGTCCCAGTGGGGCTCCTGGAGCAGGGGAAGGGGCAGAGCTGGCACAGCTCAGAGCTGGATCTCCTGGTTGGTTCGTCCCTCACTGAACACATCTGCTCGAGCTGGTGCTGCCAGGTCAAGCATTGGGGTGGCCAGATGTGAACCACGGCAGATGTTTTAGCTTTGGAGTGTGGATGAGCCCAGATGCTCTGCTATAAACCTGCCAGTGCTGCTGTCACCGTTATCCCTGTTCACAAGACAGGGGATGAAATTGGGGAAACTCTGCAGGTCAAAACTAGTCAGTGCTGACTGACAATTGCTGACTGTATCATTCCTGGGTTGAGAAGTAGATGAAGATTTTAAATGAACCCTTGTTCTGTGGTGCTGAAGAAGTAGGTTGCAGCCTGGAGGATGGAGAAGTGAGTATTGTTATTTAGTATCATCCTGTGTGTCCTCCTGGTATTCACAACCTATTCACCTATTGAATTCACCTATTGAAAGTTGGATGTGGACATGGGAAGGAAATGAGATGGAAGAGGACAGGAAAGAATAAAGCTTTTTCTTCTTTTAACAGAGAATAGATTGAATGTGATTTGGCCACTGTACCTTAATGGGTAATCCCCATTCTGAGCCTCAGATGAAAAGAAAAAAATCTATAAGGCTAGGGATAATGCAGGAGGATTTTTGCAGACTTTTTCTCAGATGTAAAGTGAGCTACTGAATAGCAGAGCCTTTAAGGATAACTTTTTCTTCGAGCACAGAGCTAATTCACTGATTTAGCCAAGTTGGGTAAATCTGTTTCTCGTTGTTTGCACATCCCATGCTCACAGACCTTTTGTGTGTACCATTTTTCGTTTCCTCACTTGTTCCTCAGTGTGTACTTTTCCTAAGCGACTCTGACCTGTTTTGGCAGTTCTGTTCATGCCAGCAGAACCGTCTCTGTGGCACTTGGTGTCATTGGCCTCAGTGGGAAGAGTCCATATCAGCAGTGAGTAAAATCTCTAAAACTGAAGTGAATCCCTCTTCTGGGCAGCTGCAGAGCAAGACAGCAGGACTCTCTGTGCACTTGCTCCCTGGTGTGAGATGGATCATTGGAGACCAAGAGTCAAGGTTACCTGAATGCAATGTTCTTTTTCTATACCAAAATAATCTCTTTGGTGACTAAGCACCGGGGATCTTGGTTTCTTGACTGATCTCATTCCAAACAGGCTAATCCTGCACTAAGGCAGAGTTTGGTTCAGAGCTCTCAAGAGTCAGAGAGATGGAAGAGTTCAAGCAATGCCAAGAAGATCTTCCAAATGAATGGGACAGGAAGGAGGGATGTAGAGGCTGTGTAGGGGGAATTCAGGCTGCAGTTGGAAAAGAGAAATAGTGATATTTTGGGGTAGGCTGTTCTTTGAGCCTGCTGCTGCTGTTGGTGTGATGCAATGAGCACATCGGCCTCTCGGGATTCCCAAAGTGCTCTGTGAACTTCACAGCCATAGGAAATCTGCACAGGGATTGCTTAATCCATCTCTAAGTGCATCCATGGCTAGTGTGAAGTACACTAACAGCTTAGTGCCACACAGGAACCATGCTGATGGCAGAAAGTGAGAAGTATGTTTTTAACTTGGAAGCTTTGGAGGCAGAGCAGTCACCAAATGGCATCTGTAAAGATGTGAGGGCTGATACCACAGTCCTGGTTCGTGCCCTTGTCCCCAAATAAAAATGCTCTTCTGGGAAGGTACTTTGCCTCTTCTGTACCATTCCAGGTCTGCGTTTCTTATCTTCTCTGAAAAATGGTATATCCAGAGCACAGCATGCTCCCTGCCATAACCTTTAGTTCATTACTGATTCAGGCAGTGAGTGCCAGCTATTGAATCAGAGGGCTGGGACCAAGCTAAAGGTCGGCATTGTGTCTACGCACATGAAAGCAAATGTAACCTCTTCTTCTTTCCAAAAGCACTAATCTGTGGAGATGTAAAAGTTCTTGTCTGTGAATTCTGCTGCTCTCACATCAGGGTTGTGAAGCAAACAGACAGGTAGGAAAAGAGAATTTCTCAGCTGGAGAGAATCACATCAAGGGACTGATGGAGTTTAGGAGATGTGGGCACAGACATACAGCCATTGTTATTCTCCAGGGTGGAAAAAAATGTGTTTTCTGCCAGCAAATGCAGACTGTACCTGGGAGCAATTTGAAAAGCCAGGCTAACTCCCATGGCTTGCTGGCCTCCAAGATAACACTTCTACCTGTGTCCTGTATCCCACTGCAAAGGTTTCCTGCTGCTGTTTTTTCCAGCTCATGCTTACTTTCCACAGTCTCTGTGCCTCCAGCAGCTTTTGAGCTAACTTTGCACTTAAAACTTTTCGCCTTTTGTGGTTTGAGTTGTGTGATAGAGGACTGAGTGCCTTGCATCTGTAGGGAGAGACAGTCTCTCCTTCAAGACATACATGGGCTTATATACCTCTGCTGCATGTTAAATTGGAGGATTTTGCCTCTGTTATTTGGGATTTCTCAGTTGTTAAAACATTTCAGTGCCTGTCATTAGCAAAGGGACATTAGGCTGACAGGACCAGTTTCTCAATTTCCGTATTTACTCACCTGCATCAGTTCTGCTGAGCTTAATTTTCATTATAATCCACTGGGTCACCTGTGCTCCATCAGACTGTTCTCTCTAAGGTTTTGTTTCATTAGAACTTTATTACAGAGCTAATTTTATTTTTAAAAGCCATCAAATTGAAGGCTGAGCTATGAATTTTCCTGTTAAACAGGAAGATATCCCAGGTCTGTGCTGTGATTCAGCAGATTCTGTGTTCCCAGCCCGGGCTGTCACCAGATCAGTGCTGTTGAATTAAGTAGTATCCTTGACTTTCTTTTCCTTAGCTCCTCTATCCGTAAAATGGAGACAGTGCTAATCTCTCATTTGTGTAACTCCGTAAGGTTTGTCCGGCACTACAAAGATGCTGAAGACAATAAAACTGCCAAGCAGCCTTTCACTAACAGGATTGATGATTTACACCCAAAATGCTCATTTTTGTGCTAAAACAAGATCACCTGAAAGATACTGCGGTTGGAACTAACCCAGGGAGGGGGGGCGGAGGAAACCATCTGTTACACAACAGCAGAAAATGTTTCAGGGCATTCGCCTGGGAAGCTCTGGGTGACGAGTTTGGAATATGAAGGCTTATTTATATGGATGGAGCTAATTTTCTCTAAGTTATTCATTTTTCACTTAGGGAATTACCTAATCTTACAAGAGACTCTAGGAGGAAAGATTCATTTATTCTTTGTCTCATTCAGCCCCAGGCAAGCCTGAAGATGCTCTGCCTCTTCCAGTTCTGCTTTTTTAACTGATTCTGTTAATGGAGCTTAAAGATTTTCTTCTTCTGGATAAAAAGGGTTAATCTTTCTCGTTCCCACTCACCCTTCTCCTCCTCTTTTTCTGGAGAGTTCTTTTTTTGGCGGCTCTGGCTGTTTCTATCATCTTCCCCCCCTAATCTGCCACTATCTGAAGAATTCATTACATTTCAAATCAGAGGCCTTGCTGCATACATTAGCAGGTTTTAATAGACTTGCCACGACTCAAAAAGGAGGAAAAAAAGAGAGAAGATTTAAAACTCTTGTCTTGCCGAAAGCAGACAGATTGACTCAAAAATGACTCAGTCAATAAAAGATGAGTTTTGAAAAGGCTTCCCTCCGCTCAAAGGGAGCTCGTATTCCAGCGAATTAGGTTTTTCTAAGCCCACTGTCAGAAATTAATAATACATACGGCATGTAAAATGGATTTAGCCCTCTACAGCCTTATACAAACATATCTTTGACTAGCTAAATGTGACATGACTACCAGGATTTTCCAGCCTTTATCCCAGGAGTTTGTCATCTCTCCAGAATGGTGACCTCAGTGGAATTTTTAAGCACATAAAAAAAAAAAGTTGCTAAATGAGATTTTTAATTAAGAATGTGTTTCTACTTCCCTCACCCTTTTTCTCCACCCAAACTCCATCAGAGCATTTTATTATTATTTGCAGTCAAAATTATGCCGAAAGCTCTAGTTTGAACTCTCAAGTTATTGAGTCCCTTTGCTTGACTCTTTCAGTGGCCTTCCTTTGAAGAAAGATGCTGAGCCTTCTGCAGAATCTTTCCTTTGGGTATCTTATTTTTTATAGGTCAGTAAAATATCTTTATTAGAAAAAAGAAAGGGTTCTTTTGTGATTTGAGATCTTCCCAGCTGGTCCTGCTTACCTAGTTTAAGGTAATTTGAACATGCAGGTGTGAAACCAGTCACCACCCCTGTTTATTCCTCCACATCAACTGAAAAGAATTAAAAGTGCTACTAATTTTATCCTTCTTGATGATTAGGCTAGATCCTTCATTCAAACTGCCCTTTTTCTGCATTTGGACAGAGCTGTAAGAATCCATGGAAGGTGTTGTCTTTAGCAGGTAGCCTTCTGAGTGGCTGTGGACTGATTGCATTTGTCCATCTCTGTCTTCTCATTCTTCCAAATCCCACTTTTTTTTGTTATTTTTGTTAGATATCAGAGTTCTTGACTCATTCTTGAAATCTTTTCTGCATCCTCTCTCAAATCTTTTTCCTTCACCTTTATTATTACTTACTACAAATTACCCTTTTAAGTTAACTTTTCTGTGTTGCTTCATGTCCTCTTCTCCTCAAGGACCTATTCTGTCCTTGGTTGTATTATTCTAGATATTGCCTTTCTGTTTGAGGAATGTCCTATATGAATGTATGGCAGCAACATGCTGTCTGACTCAGGACAATATCTCCTAGATGATACAGAGAAACTTTTAAAAATGTCAGTGAAGAAAAGAACATGTTAAAGTGCTCCATTTTGGACCATTATGTGCTCTATGGATGTTTCTCAGGCTTGAAACAGGCAGAGCTCATAATTTTTTTAATATGTTTATAGGTTGTATGAAAAGGATGAGCTTAGAGTTGTTGACAGTATGCACCCAAAAAGTGCAGCAATAGTTCTTTCTTTCCTACCACTGTAGACAGGAGACTCGCTCAGGTTTTTTTGTGCTTCTCTGGCTCTAGAGTGGAGATCTCTAATCACTGCTGTTTAGAAGAATTTCCATCAAAGTCACAAGAAGCATTTTTTCACAGAGCTGAAGGTAATGAGCTGGTTCAGCACTAGCAAAATATTTCACTTGGTAAGAGATTTCTACTTTTATCTCCAAGGCCACACTCTTAGTGTTTTCTGTTGTTGGTTTGGGTTTTTTTGTTTTTTTTAATATAGATTTGACATCCCAAGGTTATGATCCTGTTTTCTTGGGTGTGATTTCCAGTCAGCATATGGAATTAGCAGCTCCTGGCACATCAGTTTATGGGATTTAATTCTCCCAAACTCTCCTAGGCCAGGTTGGATGGGGCCCTGAGCAACCTGATCCAGTGAGTGACATTCCTGCCCATGGCAGGGGAGTTGGAACAAGGTGATCTTTTAAGTCCCTTCCAATCCAAGCCATTCTATGAATCTGTGTAACTAGAAATGACCTGAGCTCAAAGGGCAGCCGGTAGAACATCACCTTCTTCACTACCAATTTCCCCACTGAAGAATAAATTTGTGTAACTGGATCTCTTGGTCCTTCTTGCACAGGCATGGACCCTACTTACTCATTCCTGTCCAAGAGCCATGAGTAATTGCTTACTTGGAATTAGACAGGACTTCTGCTCTTTGCCTCTCTTCACTCATGGGCATTGGCCAAGCAAATGCTGCTTCCTGCGTCATGTTATAAGATACAACCAGGAATTATACAACAATTCCAGGAAGAGAACACTTGTCTGTCTTGCATTTGTTTAGTCCTTGGTGATTAAAATTCTTGGAAAAATCAAATATACCAGACCTAGAAATCAGCTGGATTTTTGCAGCTTGAAGAGATGCCTAAGTCATTCTTCCTTAGGGTCTTTCATTCATAACATACCAAGCTCCTTCCCAGGATAAGTCTCCAAAGTTAATGTCCTGTCAGCTTGACTCATAATCAGGAGCTTTTAGATCTCTTTTGAAGATGTGCTCCTAATGCTGATATAGAGATGAACAAAACTGAAGGCAACCAGCTTGGCTCGTCCTCTAGTTCTGTGTTTGTTTCCAGTTTAGTTCACTTTTTAATCTGTTCCGTGTTCTCTTGACTTGAAAAAGGATTTTTCTTCGTGAATATTATGTCACTTGAGGTTCCAGCTGCTATGCTGGGACATAGCCACCCAATAATCTCCTTGGGAATAATTGCTGGTGTCTTTTCAGATAATTTTTGTGAAAGGTGACAAACTGCTCTCCACAGTGAGATGTTAATAACACAGAGATGCCCTTTGTTTGAAAGCTGGTGCAGAAATTACCCCGTGCAGTTGTTGGAAAGTCAGAGTTGTGATGGTTAAGAAGTGAGGAATGGATCCATTCATTTGCATATAATTCCAGGCCTCGTGTGTCATCTGTTGTGTAAACCATACAATTTCCATCGCGGTGGGGAACGTGCGCTCATAATGCAGAGGGACAGGAACATGGGCTGGCTCTCAGCCTGGATCAGGGTTAAAGAGATGTCACCTACTTAAAAGGAGGAATAGGTGGTCTGTAGGAACTACATGGAGAGAAACAGCCATGGATATTTAATGAATCCAAGTATTAGACCAGCTCAGGGCAGGCTCTGCATCCTGATGCCCCCCTGAGTAGGCATCAGAAAAAGGGAGGAATCTGTGTCCTTCCAGGGGTGTATCGAGCTGAACTTTGTGTTTGCCCTGAATCACAAGTGAGACTTTCTGCACATTTTTCTTGTAGTCAGAGGCTGCTCAAGTGTCCTTTTGCCAGCCAGAGACACTGCAGCTCTCTGAGGTGGACATCTCTCTCTATGACACTGAAATTAAACTCTTAAAGACTCTTTAAACTGCAGCTGTTGGCTTTCTAGCATGTTCCCAGTGTAGATTTCTCAGCTTTTTTCACAAAAATATGATTTTTTTGAAAACAAATGTCTCAGGTATCTGTATTGTCTTGTGATTTAGAGTCAGAGAGGTCCATAAATACTTGTTTTACATTTTTTGTTCTTCCTTCTCTCTCTAGATGGCTAAAAAGTCTCTCTGAGTAGCCAGTCATTCCCAATGATGAACTTTACTAGAGCCTTAGTGCCCATCTTCCAAAATTTCTAATAAAATTGCATCAATATTTAATACCCAGTTATTAAATATTTAAAAATTTAAAACGGAACTGGCTTGGAAGTTAGCACGTGATGAATAATTCAGGATCGGGAGAGGAGACTTGGCATTTGGGCTGAGACAGATGTTACCTTTCCTGTCTCCCTGCCTAGAGATGATTTTGGTGTCCTCCAGTCTTGGCACAGTTTGTGGACATTACTTGGTGACATCAAGCCTTTACCTCTTGCCCAAGAGCACCAGCACAAGGTTAAGGGAAATAACCCTCCCTATCCGTAATAACTCTTCCGACTCCTGCGATGGAAATATAAGCTCCAGAGGCTGGAATAATGTGATTGAAAGCCTGGTTATCCAGGAGATGGCTCTGTTTCCAAATATCTTTCATGCTCCAGGGAAAAAAGTTTGCTTGTCTTTGTGTAACGTTCCAGTAGTTCTGTTGTTTGAAAGCCCCTTTCCCCCTCTTGCTGTGCTGCTGCTCCACGCTGAACCAGTGTTTTGTTCCGCTCCAGCACGATCATCTTTAAAAGATTGTTTTCATAAAGTGGACATCAGAAAATGAAGTAGAACGTGAAAAATACACCAATAAAAATAGGGCAGAACCTACTCTCCTATGAGAGGAGGTCCAGGGCACTCGTAAGAGCACTCAGAGGAAACATCTGGTGTGATTCTTGAGCAGAGTAAGTGCCTTTGGGTCCTGCTGCAGGAGAACAAAGAGCAGGGAGAAGGATTTGGGGAAGGTTTGATTAGTTGGCACCCAGAGTGCGTTCAGGCCAAGAGCAATACATTTGCAGTGCCAACACTTCAAAACATTATTAAGGGGATAAACAGGGAGGGGGAAAAAAGGATTGAATAGAAGGAGCGAGTGGAGGCTTTTTAGAGCGTAATTTCCTTTGGAACAAAACCCTAAAACAAACTCCACAATCTTCTCCCATTAAAAACACAAATAGGGTGGCTGCAGAGCCTTGCTTTAATCTGTTGCAGTGCCACTGTGTTTCCATCCCAGCTGGCTGTGCATTCCCCTGGCCATGCACAGCGACCGCGGCCCATTAGCGAACAGCCGAATGGGCAGGCTGACCTTTCACAGAGCTGCCTCACCTCAGGGGCAAGGCACAGGGCTGTGTGGCCAAGAAGTGAGTTCTGGAGTTGGGAATGGGGTTATAATGACCATGAAGACCAGGCAGTTCATGGGTAGAAGAGGTTTAATTCAATGCCCGGTCTGCAGGACTTCAGAGTGTGCTCTGTGCATCCCAAATCAGAGCTAAAAGACACCTACATGATGCCCTGTCCCACCTCAGCATCTGTCCTACACCACATAGTTATTTGATAAGTTACTTTAGAAATGGGAAGAACCTCCCTAGGTGTTTGTTAGTTCTATATTTAGATCTGTCTGCCTGCAAAGCTACAACATCTTTGTGTCGTGAACACAGCCTTTGCAGTGCAGGGAACAGAGGGAGACAAGGCACTGTAAGTAACATAATCTTGGACGCTGTCACTGAGTCAAAACAGCATTTTAATGAGTCTCAGCATCAGAATTTGAGTATAGAAAGTTCCTGGAGTAAGAGCAGAATGGCTTTGCTCCTAGGAAGGCTTGAAATCAGCTCTTGCCAGTGGTGGAAAGCTCCTGTTCACAGCCTCGGTGAACATCATTAGCTAATAAACTGTGAAGCACTCTCTAATGCATGATTGAATATTGTCCACCCTGTGCTGTGAATGACTATAACTCCTGCAAAAATTCTTCACTGTGAGAGGGAACAAAGAACTATTTCTGGAGCAGTTTTTCTGTGTTTGTTTTAATAGCAGATGTTGGGTGCTGTTTCAGAGGTTTAAATGGCATCTAGTGTTTTGGGGTAGTGGTAATAGTAGTGCTGTGCCAATGGAAACAAAATAATGGGCAGAGTGCAGGGGAGGTGATCAGACAGGGGATAAAATTGTCTAGTAGATGCTTCTGCAGATCACTCCATGTAATTAACAATGCATATTATATATGTTAATTATATAGTTCCTAGGATTAATTCTTTCATTAGACACTTGAGTGGTTTCAAACCACTCTTTTTCTTGGAAGCAGCTTAGTGGAGAAGTGATTCTCCTTCCTCTGACAAGTGATACAAGTTATGCCCCTGTTTTTGCCAGCAGACTTCCCTGAACTACAGCCCATGAAAAGTCCCTTTGACTTTTTTTTTAATAACTCTAAAATGGATTACCTGGAAACCAGGTAGCCTGGAAGACTTATACCTGATATTTGCTGGCTTGTTCTAGAAGCAGAAGTTAAGTACTTTCCTGTAAACTGAAGTGACACAGTATTATTTGTATTTTTAAGGTGAGGCTATTTTTTGCATCTTGAAGTTAATGACTTGCTCCAGCTCTGGCTGACATCACTTTGTTCTGGGAAGTGCTGTTGGTCTATAAATGCCATATGGAAGGGAAATGTGGCTAGAAGACTTTAATCATCATTTGAGGGGTGGAGAGATGTCTTCCTGCTTGGGTCACAATTTATGACCAGTGTGACAACCCTAATTTGCAAACTGTTTGTGCCATATCATGCTAATTGATGAAGTCCACTTGGACAATAAATAGTTCTCCTGAGGTTAATTTATCCTGTTTCTGGGGTGTGTGTTGCCATCCTCACTGAGTTCTGGATTGCTTGCAAACAGGCTGTTCAAATCGTTTAAGCCAGAGATTTTAGAGATACCCAAGGGTCTCTTCACACAACACTGTGCTACCTCCACAAGTGAACATGCTGCAGGGGTGACTGAGGAGCTGGGCTGGTCTTTTGAAAGCCCACTTGTTTTTTTCTGCCTTCCCCCACTCCGAAACAGCTCTGCCAACAAGGACAGAGAAAGCTCCAAGCAGTGCCCATGCTGGGATCCCCTGAGGGAGGCTTTTTCTCAGTGGTGGTTCATCTGCCAAGGCTGAATCCTGTACATTGGCCAACTTCAGATGTGCTTGTGAGTTTTGCAAACTTGTGTTGTAATCTCATTGTTATCAAAAGAAGCAAAGTAACACTTTACTTGATCCTAATCTGTGTTTTATGTGAGTGTAGGGACTGCAAGAGACAGTTCGTGCTTTTCCGTAGCCTCGGTGTCCTGCTGCTTTCATCTTACCATCTTACCCTTGTGGTGTCCTCTGCCACTTTATGCAGATTATCTGAGGATAAAGGTTAATTATGGTCTTCTTTCCAGGAAGTGGTACCCTTGTAAAGGCACTTGGGTCATCTGAAATGGGGCCTTCAGCCAACCGTCTTCAGTGAAGAGAAGCATCTGGGAAATTGTTTTTAGTGGAGAGTTCTTGGTCAGTGCAAGAGCCACAGCTGATCATGGTGGTGGAAACCTTTGGTAGTACTGTGCTGCCTTTGAAAACTCTCCCCTGAGCTGCTGGAAGGGCAAGCTGGTGGCTGGAGGAGGGGGCTGGGAGGTGCACTGAACCATATGGTACATACGCGGTTTAAAAATAAACCAATGTTGACTGATCAAATAAATACCACTTAGGTTTCAAATTGAACAGCCAGTGCAGTCTGTTGAATATAAAGCTGTTTTTACCTTCAAGAAAAGTTATAATTCATGGTTGTAATGTCACAAATTGCAAGTTTTGCAGAGAGCAGTGTGAGGCTGCCAGACTGTAAGGTCGAGCAGGGGTGGTGTGGGGCTGCCACGCCAGCCAGGTTGTGTGGTCCCACTCCCCCAGGGCATAAAACACGCCTATAAAATCTAGCAAAGCGAGTTTTATTTCTCAAAGGCAATGGTCATAAACTTGCCTGCATCAGAAAATGCTCAGCACTTCTCCTATTAGCCTTTATTTAACACGATACAATTTATTTTTATGTTGTGCCCTTCACAGAATATCACAGAACTCTTTTCAGACACTGCTCCTCGTAAAACTGAGGCTGGCAAAGAAAATTTCAGCTCGGGTTTTGGGCAGAGGAATGACTGGAAGGGTCCCAGCTGCAGGGGGGCTGTGTTAGGGTTGCAGAGAGTCAGATGGGAAGGACAGACCTGCAGTAGGATGCTGTAATTCAGTCTCAGTTTGAGGGTTAAGGATTGATGGGTGACATTGCATGGCAGCAGCTGGTGTGGGTGGGGGAAAATGAGGATAATTGTGGCCTTGCTGCTTGGAACCGAGAAAATACAGTTTCCTCTTCCCATCATGGACCCTTGTGTGAACCAGGTGGTTCTGGCATCCTTTCTGTAGGCTGGAAACAAAATCTAAGCAGTCTCTTGTTTAAATACAGCAGAGTTGGTTAAAATGCAGTATCCTCCATAGCACTGTTGGGTGGCATCTGTCTTGAGTATCCTGGCAGGGTCTGCAGGGACAGGAAATCATGTGTAAATACTTTATCCTGTGCGTGTTGGAGTGAGTGACCCCTAAGCATTGTCACTAAGGGAAAGTAACCTTTAATGGAGAGTTAAAAAGGACTGAAGGCTTTTCTGAGAGAGAGATGTATTAGCTGGGATCACAACTGAATTAATGCAGCTACATGGCTTGTGGCATCTTTGAGGATGGGCAGAACAAATTTGTATTTTCCTGGAAAAGACTAGTGGTGTATTTAATTTCATGCCACTTTTGGCATGCTGAGAACCATATTGTTTCCTCCTCTTTCCCTGGGGAAAAGGTTAAGCGTGAATTTGGTTTTCTTTGGTGTAGAGACTGCTATTGTTATTGATTGACCCAGCTGAACTTGGAGCAAGAGCCAAAGCTGTGGTATTTCCAGGCAGCTGTGAACAGTTTCAGATGTAAGGAGTGTCAAAGCAATGAAATAAAAAGCAGTGACATTTCAATATGAAATCAAAAAAGCCCAACTCATATTTTATTTATTTATCCAAAATAGTTTGAATTATTCATTAAAGTCGATATAAGCGTGTGGAAATACAAGGTGTTTCAAGAAGCAGCATCATTAGGGGGAAGGTAATAATTTGGCAATATTAATTTTGTATCAACTTAATGATGGTTTTTCAGTGAGGATATTTTTTCCACATCATACTCTTCAGGACAGGCAACTTTTTTTACATACTCTTGAGCTGAATACAAAGGAGATAGGACAGTATTTCCATGTATTTTTCTGTTCTCTCTGTTCTCCTCAATTTTTTTTCAGGCAAAGTAATGATCCAGTTGTTATTCCTGACCAAGGCATGACCTGCTAAATCTCACACTTGTTTTCTCAGTTCTTATTTCTTTCATTAACTTGGAGATGCTTTGGCATCCCTTCTCTGGGATGAAGGATGTTTGTGGTGTGACTTTCCCCATCGATGGCCTCTGCAACTTCTCTCACCTGTTTTGTGCAAGTGTAACAAGGTCTAAGACAGGAACTCAAATGGGTTCTCTAAATACAGAGATTCTAGTTTTCAAATGCTGTCTTTTAAAGATATCATTCAATCTAACTCTCCAAATGTTGCGAAAGATCTGGAAGGATCAAGATGTTCAAGGTTCTGTAGATGGAGATAAAATGTGTGGAAACATTAATGCTGTCACCAGAACCGTGCTCTGCTAATGCACCTGACCCACCCTGAAAGGATCTCCCTGTGTTCTGTGGCCTCTATGGCTGTGCCTTAAGCACTGCTCTGAAACAGCTGAGTTGCACTCTGTGCAAGTGATGACTTTTTAAATCAGTTTTTCCTGACTGTGCTAGAAATTTGGCGGGAATTAGCGGTATTAGGTGAGGCTTAAGAATTAGCGCCGTCACAGCTTTGGATTCAGATGCAGAGCAAACAATGAGCTGCCTCTTAGCTTAACATCTTCACTTGATGGGGGACATATTACAAAGATTAATTACTGTCCCCAGGTCAGTGCATGTGCTGCTGTGCTGTTCTCTGGGTGCAGGGAATCTGCAGTGCCAGGTCTGTACACCGGCAGATCCACGGTGCAGAGAGGCTGCGTAGGTACCCAGTGCCTAAAAATAGGCATCCTGTGCCATTTTAGACACCCCAAAGTGTCTGAGACGTTGGCCTGGGTCTGGCTGGTATCATATGCAATCTGTAGGAAATCTCTTTCCTGCAGAAGCAGGTTGAAAATGTATGAAAAATACCCTAGGGCATCTCAAATGGGTTTGTTTTACCAGTGAGATCCCATCTGACATTTCTCAAGTCTCAGGTTACTTTCCTATCAAGTTACTCTTCGTGGATCCTCCTCTCAGTGTGTTTTCTTGGTTGTGTCAGCAGAGCCCTCAGTGGAAAGCAGGGGAGTAGTCGCTGTCCTGAGTTAATCTGGGAATAGCCCTGAGTTGAATTGTTTCCTGGGGATAAGCACTGCAGGGGGTAGGCACCAGCGGTTGCTGTAGCTGAACTACTGAGGACTGGAGTTTAATTGGGCATAAAGTAAGAGTAATCTCTGTTTTACAGTCAGGGTTCAGTGGACCTTTCACTGGGGGCAGCTGCAGACTCAAGCATTCCTATGGTGTCCCTGTTCCTGCTTGTTTTTTCTGCTCTGTCCCTAAGCTCAAGAAATGCTGTTGGGGAATTGCTAATGGATCCACGGAGGGGATGACAAGGCTTTGTCCCACCCCTGGCTGGTGTTGGCACGTTTTGCTGCATCTTTAGTAACAGTTCCTGAGTTCAGCACCTTGTGCCAGTGGCTGACACAAGGCTTCTCTAATAAGGAGATAAGTTTTTCATGCAGATGAATTCCTTCAGCCAGGACAGCTGATGCAGTGATACACCAGCACTGCCGCAGGCTCTGGAAAGAGGGCCAGGAGGAATGGCAGGGAGGCAGCAAAGGGCACCCTGTAGGGAGTGAAGGCTCCCTGGTCCTTCAGTTACATTGAAAAGCTGTGGATTTATTGCATAAAAGACTGATTGTAGTCAAAGTTTTTCCTTTTTCACCCTGAGGGTAGCGGAAGGAAGCAGTTACCATCACTTAGTTACTATTGCAGAATCAGAGAGTTGTTTAACTAGGCCAGTGTTGTTGGGTGGGTGATGAGGCCGCAGCCCAACAGGTGTAAGGATGCTCCTGGTGGCCATTGGCAGTACCAAGTCTGAGAGACAAAACAGTGGAAAAGGCACTAACTCTTCATGAATAACGAAAGCTGCTCAAGGAGTTAATGAATTAGGGTGCCATCCACCTCCAAGGTTATAAAAGTTGGGAAAGGCAACCTATGAGATGCAGTAAAAAGAGGCAGATTTACTTTTCCAAGGCTAGGCTGCATTTATTAGGAAAAAAAATATCGCTGTTGGACACGGGCAATATATTAAAGGCAGTGCTGTCTCTGACAGTGACGAAATGTTATTTACCACTGCAGTGTGGTCACTGAATTTTTACTTTCATATATAGGATTTTGTCCTTAACAGTTGCATAACTGAATGAAAACTGTGGGAATATCGGGGTCAGATCTGCCCATTAACCTCCCAATTTCAGAAGCTGATTACTTGATTAATCAAAGACCAGACCCAGCTGAGATGATGGGGAAAGAGTTGTAACAATCCAAAGAAAGGCTGAGTTAATCAAACAGTGATGAGTTGCTATGAGTGGAAAGGTGGGTGGTCAGGAAAGACAGAGCCTTTTTCAGCTCATGAGAAGGGGCTGTGTGTAAGCCACAGCTCTTTGGGCTTGGAAGGGTGGTTTGGATACTCTGCTGACCTTACATCCCCCTGCAACTGAGGGGTTCTGTCTATGGCAGTGCTTTGATGAACAAACTGGTGATGTTCCCCACAACTGGCTTGGTCTCCTTAATAAAGCAAGATGCAGCTGGGGGGAGGCCCAGAGTAAAGGAGATAGTTTGCTTGTACATCACGTCCACAAGCCTCTCAGGAAGGTGGAGCTGGATTAGCTGAAGGTAAGGAGCTGACCAGTGTTAACTCTCCCTGTGTGGATGCTCTCACTCAGAAGTAAAGGGACATGTAGTTCTCTTTAACCATTAAAGAGTTCCTGTCCTTGCTGGGGGATTAAGCTGAATTGGATTAAGGCCAAAGTACTTCTGAGCAGGGGCATTCTCAGTGGCATTTAAGGCACTTTAACTTAACACATTGAATTATCCTTTTGTCCCACCCAGAGCGCTGAACTAAAGCAGTTCAGGAGGTTCGAGGAGACTCGTGTTCTCCTGGTGTGCCTGCAGCTGCTCAGAGGTGAATCACTGGCAAGCCCATGGCCTTGCAGTTTCCATCCTACATCCTCCCTGCACTATGCTTGGGAGACCAATGGAAACACTTTCCAGCAAATACTCAAAAAACCTTCCAGCTCGCTTGGGAAAAAATGTTTTAGCATGGGCTGTATAAACCCCAGCCAAACACCTTCCTCATACTCCAGCAGTCACCTTGCACTGAAGTTCCTGCTATCCTACTGCTGGACCTGAACTAGCTGAACTAAAGACATATGGGCTACAAATGCTGCAATTATGTCTCTGGTCACAGCACAGACAAAGCCTTAAAGCTCTGAATGACAAAGAGGTATTCGAGTGAGGAAGTCTATTTGTTTCCTGTTAGAAAGAGTTGGGATTTTTTCTAACCCTGGACTGCAGTGTTGATAAAACAGGCTGACTTGGGAGACATCTCTAGTGTATATTAAAGTAAAGCCAATCTCTGTAATTAATGGGATGATAAATCGAGGTTTAATTACTCAGAAGGCACCTTGGGTGAAAGATTCATGGTAATTGTTGTGTATCCTCTTGAAGGATTCACAGCACTGGTAGCTCCCTTTGTAGCAATAAAACACAGGGTGAGTGGCAGGCAGTCTCCCAGGACCTCTCTGCTAGGGACTAGTCCAGTTAAGGTAGCAAATGCAAAGAGGCAATGGTGCTCTCCAGAGTTTTTATCACAATAAAAGCCCCTTCCTGAACCTTGAGGGATTCCTAAGCAGTGTGTCAGTTTGAGATCTAAGCACTTACTGTCAAATCAAGGGTCCATTAGAGGAGATGTCCCTTATAGGCAGCTTCCTCCTGCTGCAGCCATATGGAGGCGCATTTCCTACCATTTTTCCACTTTATTGCTTCACGTAGCGTAACACCCTTCTCCTGGGTTCTGTACAGAACATAAGACGTGTGCATGTGGGGAAATGGATGCTATAGCTTTGAATTTTGTAGTGTTCTTAAAAGATGGGCTGAGCAAAAGAAAAATCCATCTCACCAAGACATGGCTGTTTTCCTTATTCTCCACTTTACTGTCCTTTGGTCTGCTGGGGCCAGGAGGAGAGGAATCTAGCTTGCCTGCTTCTTTACTCTGTCTGCTTAATTCACTTTTTAATTAACCTTTTCAATTCACTTAGTTTGGCTAGCACTGTAAATACTGCACAAGGGCTCTGCGCCGATGACATATAAGAAAGTACATGTTTTCTTCCCCTACACAGAGCTGAAGAAGCAAGTGGAAAGTGCAGAGCTGAAAAACCAGCGTCTGAAAGAAATTTTCCAGACCAAGATCCAGGAGTTCCGCAAGGTGTGCTACACACTCACGGGGTACCAGATCGACATCACCACAGAGAACCAGTATCGACTCAGCTCCATCTATGCCGAGCACCAGGGGGACTGCCTGCTTTTTAAGGTAGGTCTGCACACCCCTCGCTGCACCTGCTTCCTTGAGTTCATGGTTTTCAAGGTGCCAGTTTGTATTTGCTCTTTCTCAGTGCTTAGACTGGAAAGTCACTGCCCCATGGTATGTGCAGAGTGTTCCTTGTGAGGGAAACAAGGATCCTTTCTTCTATTAAAAAATGAAAGGTTTGACATCTGGTCTCCCACTTATATATCAAAGTCTGGATAAAGAGAAGAGACTATATATGCATAATACCTTAGGCATCTGGCCTCGCACTTCACCTTTTTATAGTACTAGTTACATACTGCAGTAATAAAACCGTATGTAACCATCAAGGTTTCTTCCTTACTTCACTAGAAGATATATGTCCCTACATTTTTTTTGCTATCCTCTAACTTGTTTGCCTGTCATCATCTTGTCTTTATGTAAATTGGAATCCCTTTTGAGCAGCAACTCATCCTAGTGTGTGTGAAGTGCCATTTATGTGAACAGCACAGATGAGCAGCAATAACAGTCTGTCTTCTGTCAGTTGGGTACTGTCATTGGTCTGGCTGGGTGGGCTGATGTTGGGTTCTGACTTGACATAGGTGCTGTTTTTCTTCTGTGTTACCTTCCAGCAGCACAGTTGGGCTGATGTGTTAAGAGAGCTGAGGTGTGACATTAGAGTCACGAGGCTGTTAAGTTCCATCTTTACGTTGGTTCAAATGTCGACAGCACAGGTTTGCAGGTCAACAGGAGAACTTTCTTCTTCTCGGTGGCAAATAAAACTGCACTTAAATTCATACCTGCCTCCCACTGATCCCCCTAGGGCAAGTCTCCTTGAAGAGAAGGAAGAGGGTTTTGGAGGTGTTCAGTACAAGAGGGAACTCAACAAGCAGGAAATGGGAAAGTTCTGTTTCTAGGCTATGTGCCACATGTGGATTGCTGCAGGATTGTTTCTCTAGATAACAGGACTAATGCTTTCCTGTTCTGCAACTTTGGAGCCTCAGGAAAAAAAAAAGAAAAAAAAAAGAAAACCAACAAATAAAGCAAGTGAGGGTATGTATAAGACAGCACCTAGGATCCTTAGTAAAACTAGGAAAATAACCCCAAAACAGTTGTATTGCTTGGCCTTATGGGGCTTCTGGACTAACTGAGGCAAATGGCAGCAACAAAAGAAAGCTCAGTGCCCAGGGAGGAGGATAATGCTGTTGGATTTAAGGTGCTGCCCTTGAATCCTGAAAACAGTTCTCTGTTGGGATGGTGTGATGCTGCTCTAACACCTCCAGAGACCTGTGCTCACACCTGTGGTGTTAAATGCTTAGTGCATGAAACTTCAGCAGACTCCTGGAGATGTCTGTTGGATGCCATGGCCAGACAGGACAAGTTGCAGTTCTTTGTATGTAGCAGGAGAGATGGCATGCTTGGAGAAAGTTAAGAAAATGCGAGAAAATTGTGTACTGGCCACATGAACAAGAACTGACTGGCAGCTCAGGAACTTGTCTCCAGTAGGACCAAACTCTCCTTCGTGGCATAACAATGTAAATAATTTATATGCAGGAGAGTGCATAATAAAGTACAGATTCCTCTGTATAAACTGTCCTCTTGATTTCTCTTCTTCACTGGAGTCTTTATTCCCAAGTATGTCCTGAGGATGAAGGTGAGTGTCACTAGGTAGAGCAAACCTCACATTTCCTAGAGCCAAGGATGGGTTGTTTATTGATTCTTGGAATTCTCAGCCTCTCTTACCTCTTTGGACAGGAGAAGCAGATTTGCTAATTAGAACCTGAACAAGAAAATCTCAGACTCTTTCTCCCTGTTCAGTAAATCGCAGACAATTCCCACCGTCTGCAGCTTCGAATAGTAGTAGAATATAAACAACAAATTATTTCCTTGCTGAGTCCAGGCAGCTGGTTCTCATGTATGTATCAAGGTTTGAATCCTGACTGTGGCTTCCAGTAGGGTTATGTGTTTATGCTGTGGAATTTCTGAGCCATAGCAGACTGTGGGTGTTTGTGTGCATTTCATTAACCCGAAGGGGTCACAAAGCAGGGAATGCTATTTGTATTTATTCCATTCAAGCAGTTTATGGAACAGAGTCTATATAATTAAACCAGAGAAGTCCCCTGGCAGTTTACAAGCTTCTGTAGCTCACCTGTAAACTTCAGAGCATGTTTCAGTAGCACTGCTGGTGGCATTTAATTTTAAGTGAGGCTTCAGTAGCAGGGATGCAGTAGGAGCCACTGTAATGCAACCCCTTCAAAGCAAAATGAAGATGAAAGATATGCTTGGTTTCCCTGACCAAGGTGTGCTTTTACTGTAGTGGAGCTTATTATCTACCTGTTGTATGTGTCCAGCCAGTTTGCATTAATTGGGATTACAGTTCCCGTGAAAGGGTTAATCACAGTGCCGTGCTGTGAGTGTCAATGACTGCATCTATAAATGAGCACTGAATTCCAATGAAACCCTATCAGTATTTATTGGCGATCCCTATTGATGCAACAGATGAGCTCATCAGCTTGAAGGATGTTCCAGTGATTTTCAGACCCTCTGTGAGTGTGTGGGCAGCAAGGAGCATCTCAGGCTTCACAGCTTGCTCCCGCTTCTTTACTCTTTTTTATTCTTTTAATTAAATGCTGTGGAAAGCAGTGTTACAGATTCCTCACCAGGAATTTGGTTTCTGATGATTTTTTTTCTTGTGGGCTGTAATGCATTATAGTTATTGGGGCACTTGACAGTTTTGTATTCCATTGCTGTTGCTGGTACATTGAATGTGTCCGACTGTGACACAGACTTTGTGTTCTTCGTGATGCTTGACTGGTGTGTCTAGACCAGCCCACCCGTCAGATATCCAGGGACGGCATCGACTTCCTTTGTAACAAGTCATTAAAGATATCTGTTAAAACAAACAAACAAACATTGCCAGGGAGCCTCAGAATCAGCTTAGCCAGCTCGGAATGAGGAGGTGGCACATCAGGCTGTCATTGCTTGGCTGCATGTACATCGTGCTGTTTACCCTTGTCTCTGGGTAGGTCCTGAGTGGGAGTAAGGAAATGAGGTCTTTAGAAAGGCAATGACAATTGTTTCAGACAAAGAAAGTCCTTCAGTAAACAGAAAGACTGGTCAAATTTGAAGAGGAGATGATTTGGAGACACTTGTACAAATGAACAAACAGTGGAGAGAAATTAAATCACAGGCTTTTTCTTTTTGTGTGCCTAAAGACACAGTCCCAGCCAAAGCATGTGAAGCCAATCAATTTAAAAGAAAAAGAGTAGAAATCCTTTTATTTGATAGACCCTGTGGCTTTAAGGAACTACTGAGAGCAGGAGCCTAGTACATCTTCTAAAATGTTGAGATATCTTTGTGGACAAATAATAATACCTAGTTTTACATTAAATGGTTACATTTACCTTAAATAGGGACATTCAGAGCTCTCTGCTTAGAGGTGTAAAGGCATCTTCTTACTACAGAGGTTAGCCAATGCTGCCAATTTTTTGGGTTGTGTCTGCATACGGTTTTGCCGCCACTGTACCTGACAACATTTGACTCCATCCTCTGGAAATATTTGAGAATGAAGACTTGAATGAAGAAGAGACAGCAAGAAGCATGCTGAGAGAGAGCAATCTGTTCTTGATTATTGTCTGTGCTTCAGGTAAACTGTTTCCTGTGTTGTGGCATGAAAGTAGGGCTGGTCACTTTGAAAGGATCTTGGGCTGAACAGACGATCGATCTGATCCTTTGATGGCTACATCACATTTGTCATTGCAGTCTTTCTTGTCTGAGATGCCTCTGCTTTCTCAGAAAGGAGTGCTCAGATTTCTTAGTAATTCATATATAAATTATTTGTGTCTAAATTGGTTGGTAAGGAAGTTAAACCAGTCAAACTTTCCAGTATCACAGCAGTGTTATGTGCCCGAGGTCCTAAATAATCCGGTCCAAAAGGCTGCCTTTAGACAGATATTTTATGTATCCCTCAGAGCCCAGCCTTGCCAAGTACAAAATTCTCGCTGCTTCCAGGTCTCACCCATGTTGTTATTTTCTGTCAAAATTATCAAATGAAAACCCAAACAACAGCAGTAGTTCATTGAAGAGCATTCCCAGGTTGATAGACTGTTTTCCTTGAAAGAGAATACCCAAGATACCAGGCAGCAAACAAAACCAGAAGCATCTTGACATAGCTCGAGAATGTGGCCAGCTCCAGGGCTGTCACTTCTTGCTGCAAAATAAAACCTTTATTGGTGTCCTGTTGGATTGGTGATATGGTCATAAAATCCAATAAAATCAACAGCTTTTCTGCAACCTGATAAATTAACAGCTGGTGTGCACGCAGTCTTGGCACACATCTTTAAGGAGTTAAATACAGAATTAGTGTGCAGATCTGTAAAGGCAACTGTTGCTATCAAACTTCAGGGCCACCTGAAAAATAAACACTTGTTTCTGATGTGGGTCACTGTGGGTGCAAAGGCTAAACATAGGGGTGAAAAGGATATGAGCTATTCCCTTCCTTTGTATGAAAGAAGGGTGTGTTGGAAGGATAGAGACCACCTTTAGCTTCCCAGTTCTCGTTTGCTTGCCCCATGGCTTGCACACCTCGCTGTCCTCTTGCTTCTGTATTGACAAGGTGTGTAAAAAGCGACAGGGCAGCAGTGAGCACAAGATGTAGGAGTTAAATTCTCTTTTCTTGAGGAAAGAAATGAGGCTGGATTGAATAAGAAAGAACTTGGAGGCTATTTTTCAAACACAAAGTGATGCTGACAAACTGCCAGCTGAAAGGGAGAGGCAAAACTCCTGTGCTTAAACATGCAGAGAGAGTCAGGTCTCCTGAGATTCCAGCACAGTCTGAGTATCAGTTTGGCCAGGGCGCACTGGTGAATGATGTACACCTCAGATTTAGCAGGATGGTTAATGCAGGGATTGCTTTTATTCTCCCAAGTGCTCTTGTTTCATCTTGAAGCTGACAGCACTGTTGGGAGCTGTGATTTTGAGTCCGCGTGCTTGGCATGTGTGCAGTTTCAGTTATTCCTCCTTGAACCCAGCAGAGTATCTCAGAGAAGCATGTCCTGGCTGTTTGTTTCTCTTTGTATCTCTATCTTCTCCCCTCTCCTCCTCCTCACCCTTGATGAGTCTCGAGGGGAGAAGGAAATCACAATTTTGATGGAGTGCTATTCTTCCAGCAGCCGTCTCGCACTCTTGCACACACAATCAAAACTAACAATGGGGCTCATCGGTGGAGCAGGCCAGGCAGCGAGAGATTGATTAGAGACTGTAGGCCTCTCTTAACTCCTCGTTCTTGTTAATTACAAGTTATTTTATTTTTATATTTTGTTTTCAATTTGCCCATTGGTTGTTGGAGACCTGATTTCTGCTCAGCTCCAAGAGCGCCTGCCATTGCTGTGTGAGCGTGATGCCTTCCTGACGGATGGTTGCTGGGATTCCTGGAAGGGTCAGCAAGGACCCAGCATAGGTTGCATCAATCAGCAGCCAAATCCTGTATTTGAACTTCCTACTCATCATTTTCTTTCAGATATTGTAGCAGCCTGTGTTGTGTTAGGACCTAACTTTAATTCTTGCTACTGTCTTCATCTTATTCTGTCCTTTCTCATACTTTTTTTCTTTCTTACACAGTTTTTCTCTTACTACATATGCTTCCCTGAACAACTGCCTATTCCCTAGTGCAGATGCTGTTGTGAGGATAAATGGGCTGGGCTGTTGGGGAACACAGAGCACCTCTGGGATGGGGAATACACTTCCCTGTTACCCACTGGTCTGGCGCAATACCCGTTTCCAGCGTGTTGGCACCACTCATTCCCCTCCCTGCCGTGCCTGTGGGTCTGCCAGGGTAGACCCAGCCATGCAGGTAATTAATGCTGATGATGATGGAGGATGATTCCAGTGACTGAGTCTTTCCTGACTAGCAGGAGGTTGGTACTTGTGAGGAAGGTCAGAGTTTTGTCTTGCTGATGGATGCGTCCTCCCTTACACTGTGAGGCAGATACATGATCTGTCACTTCACATAAGCAGGCCTAGTTTTGGACAGGAAACATGAGGTTGGCTCTCAGCTGCCATCTGAGATTCAGGCTGTCCCTCTGCAATTCCCTATTTACTTTGTGACCATCATGTTGGCCACCAAGTTGTTCTTGCAGTTTCCCTTCTCTTCTTGAATTCTCTCAGGCTTGGTGCTGTGGCCACCTCCCTGGGGAGCCCATTCTAATGCCCAACCACCCTCTGGATGAAGAACCTTTTTCTAATATCCAACCTAAACCTCCCCAACACAACTCCAGGCCATGATTCTGCCATAACCATAAGTAACAAAATTACCGGAATACACCCTTTTAAAATAAGTTTGCGTTTCATCTCCCTCTAAATCCCCTTCATTAAAATAGCTCTTATTTAATAAAATGGGACTGACAGCCTGTGCTTCCTAGGGAGAGTCCTGTGCACCAACATGGAGCACAGGTCACTAATGAGAACTTAATTAAACCAGAGCATCCAGGCTGGTGTGGCAATGTGTGTGGCCCTGGAGGGACATATGGTGGGCATGGGGCAGGTGCTGCCTGTGCCCCAAACCAGGCAGCCTCTGACTCCATCCTTGTGCCATTGGCAGAGCTGGGCAGCCCTGCACAGCCCGAGCCCCAGACAGCACAGAGGGGCTGCTGTGTCAGTGCCAGTGAGCAGGAAGCAGAGAAGGTCCTGGCTGCTTTACCTGCTATAAAAAAACCCTCTCCTTCCTTTCTCCCCCCTACCACGTCCCCAACACCCGCGTGATTGCAAATTGCTGGAGAAGAGTTGTTCTTGTCACTGGCTGTGCCCGGTGTCCCCATGGGAGGTCTCGGGAGAGCAGGATGTCTGTGTCTGCCTGCTGCTGTGTTTGAACAGCTTACAAAGGACTGTGTGGGCTGGCAGGAAAGTGTTTATGCACTGTGAGACCAAGACAGTTGTTAAATAACGGATAAAGCAGAGGGGACATAACCAAAACCCCTCCTGGATTCCCGTTCCCATCTCTGCTGATAAATCACCACACGGCTTTGCTCTAAGGTCACTCAACCTCGTGGTTTTCTCAGTCCCTCTCACCTGGGTGCAGGATATTACCATTTATGGACTTCCACAGGGGTGTGAGAAGCTTTTCAAAATGTCCTGTGGTGGGGAAGCTGTGTGTGGACGGGTTGGAGATGTAACCAGGACAGCCAGCTTTTCTTATACAGCAGTGGATGCAGGAAATTGTCCCTCAGGCGTGGGGTGCAGCTGGTGGGGGTCGGGGACTTGGAGCAGCACCGCTGTCCCTTTCCATTCTGCAGGTACCCACCACTTTCGACTGGCACTAAATCTCTTCAAATCATTTTATTTATTTATTTATTTATTTATTTATTTATTTATTTATTTATTTGAGTCTCTGGTAGTTTCAAAAGATGTTCTACTTAGAGCCTGTGTGATCAGCACTCTTTAAGGAAAAGGCAGTGCCTTGGAGCCAGGGTGATGGGGGAATACCAAGCCTCGCTGTAGCACACATGAAATGGGTGTTTTGCAGAGCAGCTTTTGATGCACGGCTGTTGCTGTCCCTGGCTGCTCTGTTGTGACTTTGCAGAACACACAGAGCCGTGTCAGCAAACCACAAGCCGCTGGTCGCTTGCATATGGTTCTGTTCAAAGCTGCACATGAAAAGGAGTGAAAATTGCTGGAGGTTTTTATCCTTTTGTGGGGGAAAAGTCTGGAGTTTCTGGGTACCCAGCATCTCAGCTGCCTTCCCTGGCTGCTCTGCATTCTCAGTTGTTTGTCTGTCCTTTGACACGATTTGGGGACAGGCCCCCTCTAATGCTTTGGGTCTGTTTTGGGCCTCTGTGCAGATGTGGCTCTGCTCTGAGGCAGCACATCCAACCACAGCAAGACTGTCGTGAAATCATCTTCTGTGCCATCCCTGTGTGACAAATGCTGTCAGGGACTTTAGCACCTTTCCCCCACTTGTAATTTGCATGGACACCCTTGAAGTCTCTCTTTAGCTGGCTCTGAGGGGTGGTTGGTGGTGCTTTTGTACCACTCCTTCACCTTTTCCCTGTATGTTCCGGGAACAGGTTTGTGAGAGGACCTCTAGGAAATGCAGTTAGCTCCAGGAAACAGCTCTGAGGTGAAGTGCAGCTGAAGTACACCCACCAGCATGTGAGTGCCCAGGTCATGGCAGCACAGCTCAGCCTGCACAAAGCCACCAGCAGGAGTGGGTGGCAGCTGCTGCTTCTCTTCTGTCTTGAGTAAGCAGCACCTTGTTTAAATACAAATATAATTAGGGCCTATCTATCACTTTGGGAGTTTATAGCTACTGCCCGTGCTTGACTGGGACAGATTTTCTAACCTTCAAGGAGGGGAGAGGGTGTGCTTTTGTGTGTATAAAAATTGTTCACAAGTATGGAAACATGCCACAAGATTCCTATGCTTGTGTGGTCTTGGGACATCTGTTGCCTCCATCTGAAAAGTGGGTCTGGGTTCATATAAGGGTCTTCTCCTTTATTCGTTGTGAATTTAAATGCTTGTGCTGTGCCCTGATTTAGGATTTTCAAGTCAAAACGTTTCAGCCTAGTTTGGGTAATGAGGTGGTTGGACCTTTCCCACGAGGTTTGGCGGGTGAGTGTGAAGGGATGCAGTGGGGGACTAGCAAGGAGCAGAGAATGGGGTGTTGTGGTCCCCTTTGGCAGCCAAAGGACCACCATCAGGGGTGAGACAAGAGCTGGAATCTCACAGCCTTACAATTCCTCTATCATCCTTGTATTTCTTCCACACTTCACAGTCTAAATGCTCAATTCTTACATGGTTCTTAACCATGAAGTTACTATTGCATAAACATTTAATGTGCTTTCTCTCAAACTGGCTTGCCAGCTTAAGATAAGAGCCCATATTCCAAAGCTTTTTAGGCAGCTCTTCTTCATGGGATCCCAGTCTCTGCTATGTTTGGGTTTTCCCCAAGACCTTAATCTAAACAGGGGTCTCTTACTTTTTTTTTTTTTGTTTTTTGAGAAACCACTTGTAGAAAAGCAAAAACACTAACTACTGTGAGTGTACCTTCTGCTTTGCTCCAAGATATTCCACCACTGTTTGGAGGCAGTTACTGCTGGAGAGGGTTGAAGCACATCAGGCTTTCAGTGGTGGCATTTCCTGAAGATTTGATGCACTTCACAGCATCAAGGAGTCTTAAGCATGATGTGCCATGCAGGCTCTCCAGACCATAACATGTCCCATCAGTGGTGCAGTATGGTTCTCTTAATGCTGCTGTTCTTACTGTGGTGCTCTGTCTGTGGAATAGTGGCAGAATGCAGCAGTACCCTGAAAATCCTTCTGGAGAGCTTTGTTGTGGGGACTGACTGCTGGGATTCTGGTGGAATTCTACCCAGTGCTACAGAGCAATAGTTCTAGCAGCTCAGCTCTTTTCATTCTGTAAACTTAAGGAATTTAATACTTCACATGGATACAGCTTAATAATTTAATATTAGGGATAATATTAAGGATTTAATAATGTATCAACTGTCTTTATTCGTATTCATGGAAATGGTAAAAAACCCTCTCCTGTTCTCACATTTGCTTCAAACAGACAAGTACATGAATTGTTGTAACTCCACACAAAAACCATTCACTCTGTCCCATGTGAATGTTAGCACTACGAGCAGGTAACTTAATACTATTTTAGGCTTTTGGATTTAATGTGTGGATTTGCCACTTGCATGAGAACGTCCTTTGAGAAAGAAGTACTGAAAAGTATTTTATGTCAAATCTGTCTTATAAGGATTCGTAGCTAAATCACATCCCTGCTTTCTCCTCTACAGGGGAAGCAGGGAATTTGAGAGCTGAGGATGACCTCCAGCTTTGGTAACTCTCAAGATTATCTTTTGATGGCATCTTTAGCTTCCAGAAGAAGACAAGCCTGTCTGCCTGTGTCTTGGAGGGAATATATCAAACTGAGGCTTGAAAATTTTAATTTGTCCCTAATCTGTTTCAGCTAAAGCAGGTAGCTGATAGCAGTGGATCTATCTCAGCCGTGTTCTGCGGAGCTGACATAAATTTCAACCTTTAAGTGAAGGGTTTGTCTGTCTTAATGGAAGGCTCTGGGGAGCGTTTCATGTGCTAGCTGTCACTTTGCATTTCTAGGATGTATCCGACTCTGGAGAGGGGACTGTCTGCAGATGATTTTTATGTGAAGCAAATAGTGGAGAGCAGCACAAGGTGGGGTTTATAATCATGTCAGTGCCTTCAGTGACTGCCACGTGTGGTGTAGCTATGATGAATCTGCAGCAAGGGTTACCATCAGCTGTCGGTTTGCTGGTCCCTGTGAAGTTCCTTGTGTTTGTGGGTGTTGAAAAGGCCCAGCTGACAGTTGCAGGGAGGCCCAGAGGTTTTGGACATGTGTGTAAACAGCTGTCTCTTGCTGTGCTTCTCTGGAGGTTGTCAGACATCTGTGTCTGTCTCTGTCAGGCAAGAATCACACCATGTTGTCCTGGGAAAGCACAGGAGTTGTCCTTGGCTTTTTGGCAGAGTTGCTGCAGCCCAAAGTTGTTTTTCTTCATATAATTCCATTAGAGTGATGACAGTTTCAAGTTGGAACAGAAAAAGACCTGATGAAAGGACCACTCTGTAAGTAGGGAAGATAGACAGAGTGGAAGCAGTAACTAGCAAGGTAATAGACGGTGATGGATCTATAATCTCTGAGGCTGCTGTGTGCAGTAAATTCCTAAATAGTGTCCTTTCAGCCCTAACCTATTTATTTGCAAAGTGCTAAATTTAATTTTCCTTAGTCTGCAGGAAAGCAGCATCCCAGAAATAAACCTTTAGGCCAGCCAAGAGGCTGTGCCAAAGTGCTTGTTCCAGCATTTCCATTTCCTCCTCGCTCTGCGCAGAGCGTCAGGGCTGTGCACCCCAGCACATCATCTCTCAGGTGTGTTGGTGTCACAAGGCTGGAAAGGTGGGATGGATCCTGCTTTGGAACCTGTTCATAAAGGGGAGGTTTAATAGCAGGTTCAGTAAAACCACCTGGACTCTGTAAGAGCAGGATGAATGAATGTGTCCCGAGGTGGGAAGGCTGGCACATGAAAGCCTGCGAGGGAGCTAATCCTACACGTACTGATGCTCTGTCTGCCCCGTAGATACAGGGCTGAGTGCTAAAGGCTCAGCTCAGAATAACTTCAAGAGTTGAACAGCACATAAAAGCCCACGTATTCTGAAACCTCCACAAAGCCGCATCTTGAGGAAGAAAAGCACTGAGTTTTCCAAGCAGCCGACGTTCTGCACATTCACCCTGCAAAGTTTCAGCAAATGCGGTGAAAAGTAGGTTTCCGTGCGTTGCTTTTTGTTCCTGGTAGCGCTGTGCTGGTGATACACTCAGCGTGTGTTCTTCTGGAGATAGCAAAGAAGTTTTTCCCCCCAAATTCACAGTTCAGTAGAGTTTTAGAAACTTTTTTTTGCAGGCTTTTTGCCCGCTTTTTCCTTTTTGCGCTTTGATGGGAAGGGCAGCTCTGCTGCAGACCAGGAAAGGACCTTTCTGAGCGGGTACTGAATTTGCAGTGGGAGCCTCTGTTTTTCTGGAATGAGGTCCGAGCGTGGCTACTTTGTGATCTGACACCCTTTCCTCACCCGTTCACCAGATTCCTTGGGTCTTGCTCTTTCTGCTGATAACGTGGGTACAGATGAGAAAATAGACATTTTTGGTGAGTTGAGATGGTCTCTGAGGGCCTTTCTCTGCTATTCTTTCATTTTAACCACAGTGTCACAGAAAATTTCATTAGCCAAGCCAAAAGTCTCTCAGCCCACAGTCTTGATTGATGTACAGCACTGATTAGTATTTACATTCTTTGGAGATTTTCCTCTACCCAAACAATCATGTAGAAAACCACGAGTACTTGAGCCTTGGAAGAACCTGGGATTTACTCTCTGCACTGAATTGAGCATTGGTAGAGTATTAAACTGAAATGGCTCCTCCTCCACCAAACCACAACCTAATCAACTTAAAACCATGTTTTTCTACCAGATTTTCCCCCTTGAGCCAGTTCTACAGGGAGGCTTCTCATGCAGGGGGTAAGCAGGCAGCGTACCAAAGGCCTTCAGACTGCAAAGGGGCATCTCCAGCTTGCCTGAGCTGCTTCCATTACTCAGGGACTGAAATTTTAATCATTGAATTAATTTTTCAGAAACTGAAGTGCAAATCTGTACCCCCAGCAGCATTAATAATGAATGCAGGGAAGAGAGACATTAGGAGAAAGAAAGGCTAGGAAATTTGGGGTTGCGGAAGGAATGTTTTTGGGGGGTTATTATTTTGAAGACATAATATGTGGGTTGTATTTCCTTGTCCCTGGGCCTTTTTACTTGTCTTGCCTGTTCTGTGTCCCAGAGTCTGCTTTATTTCTGTCCAAGGCATCTTTCCAATACTTTTCCGTCCTGCTTCTCTTCACCTGGATTTTCTTTTCCAGGGTGGATAGCTGACTCTGTACACACAGGGCCCCACTCCTCATCTCCAGAGCAGTCCCTGAAGCACTGGAGGGCTCTGGTCACATCCAGGGGAGTGAAGCAGCTGACTGCAGGTCTCACCTGCTTGTCAGGTTTAAAGAAGATGAGGTCTGAACTACAGCCAAGATGCCAGAGCTTTCTGCCTCGCTTTTGGCTCCTTCCTTCCTTCCTCTCTCAAAAAGCACACAGGGTTGGGGTTTTTTTTTCCTAATTAAAAGTATTATATACCAGAAGATTAATTAGAAATGAAAGTGATTTTTTTTCCCCTCCCTTTTCTGTCAGTGGAAAAGGCCTGTGCCAGGCAACTGCCGGAGGGAGCTGGGATTTCTCCCTTTAATGGATTCCAGGCAATTTGCCTCTGGACATCTATCTTATAAATAATGAATGTTTGCACAGATTCTCCCAATTCTCAGACAGCGCAGGTGGTCTTCATTTCAACCATCTCAAACAGCTCTGGAAACAGCAGGGTGTTCCCATCCTCGGTCACCACATGAAAGGACAATAGCTCACATTGCCCCTCCCTGCTCCTTGCATGCATCATGAAGACCCCCTGTGGTTATGGATTTGTATCTTTGTTTATTTGAAATCCCATCGAGCCATCACGGCCACGCTCTGCACTTCCTTCTCCCTGTCACAGCACTGCCAGCAGAACCTCCCGGTGCTCCGATGGGCTGAGGTTCTCGGAAGCGCGTAGGAATGTTGCCAGCAGACAAGACTCCATGTGCACATGTGCATGATTGCAGGACATTTTCAAGGCCTTTGTGCTCCCCTCCAAGGCTCACAGTAAGAGGATCATTCTTTGAATTGTTGTATTAATCTTCAGAAATGAGGATTTGGTTCAATGGGTGCTCCGCAGAGACTGGCCTAGAGGAGAAATCCTCTCCCAGAAGGGAAGCTGTTCTTGAGTTAAAAGCACCCCAGAGTGATTTATGCAGCGCAGGGGCTTTAAAGTGGCGGTGGTGCAGGGATGAATCCCAGCCCCGAGGAGGACGACACAGCCTGAGGGTTTCTCTTCATACTGTGCCACTTGCCCTGTTTATTTCCTTTCCGTTCAAATGGAAGCGGTGACTGCAGGAAGATGAAGGTGAAGGTCCCCAGCTGCAGAGAGCTCCCGTGGTCAGCAGCCACCTGGCTCAGAGAGAGGCTGGGGATTGCTCCAAGAACCTTTTCTGTGGCTCTAAATACAGCAGCTAATGACACCTTCCACTCAGCAGGAAGAAAACAGAATTACTAAACTTGCAATTTGGCACAGTGGGAGTGTGAGTTTGTCCTGCCAGTTTCTTGTTGCTATATATTTCCAAGACTTTTTTTTTTCCCCTATTTTTTTTTTTCTCCCAGGCAGGTGGAATCCAAATCAAGGGGTTCATTTTAAGGACTCAAATTATGCATATGGAAGGCACAGCCCCAAAAGGAAAAGACTGATTGCTGCTTATAAGTCATCCAGTATAAAAAGGACAATGTGCAGGTTCTCTGGGAAAAGCCACATGTCTTGGCCTTATGAGTAATGTGTGGTGATGTCCCACTAGGAGCCACATTCCCAGTTTGGTGTTGAAGGGGATGTATATATTTCCATCTAATTTTAATCATTTTGACTTATGGTTTAGCTTTGTGCTAGGCAGGCTGCACAGAGGTTCCAGGAGAATACTATTTTAGATGTCTTTGGGGGCAAAAGAAAGAAGACAACTGAAGGCAAGGTTAGAAATAAGTGAACATTTCCAGTTGAGCAAGTTTTACGGTCATGTGCTGTGGTAATTGAAGGTTTGCTGTTAAATGCTACAAATCTGTGCTGGAGAAGAAAACCTGTCCCCAGTTTGAGATTGCTGCAGTGTGAGGAGGGAGAGCTCTTAGGGCAAGAGGTGCTGTTTCGAAGGAGCAAAGGTTAGCAAGGCCCAGTTCTTTTGGGGTAGGGTTTGTTTTGTCGAGGAGCCATTCATCTCCAGGTTCATCCTGAAGATGCATGAAAAATTTAGAATAATTTCTCCAGCAGTGCATGGAATGGACCTGTCGAGCTGAGCTTGCCCCGGTGCCGTTAGGGGTTGGGGAGTAAAATGAGTGAATACTGTGGAGGTAAAACTCTGCCTTTCTAGTTCCCCTTCTACACCTCTGTTGGCTTGTTACCAAAGCTCTGTTATAGCACAGACAACCATCACCAGCTCAGAGTAGTGAGATGTGCTCAAAGCTCATTTCTGCAGCCAGCATAGGAGTGCTTGGAGCAAGCAAAGGCGCAGTTTCTGGAGCAGGGACTTGCTTTAATGTTCTTATCAACTGTTTTGCAGTCTTTGTTAAAAGAGGTCAAAGCTCATTCCCCTGGGTGGGGACTTCATGAGCACAGTACTTATTATTAGGGCAGTACCATATCTTGTAATTAGGGATGTAATTCCCATCTCTGTAGAGAGCCAGCCTGTAGCCTGGGTACCATTTAAGAGTTTCATGAGATGAATTAAGTAAGGATGGATTGAGCAATACAATGAATTTCAACAGAGATCGCTCGCCTGAAGTCCTGCAGGTGTTTCAGATGAGATATGAAAAGTAAATACCTTCCCTTTTTCTTCCATAGTAGGCAAGGAGAGTGGCATTGTTTCGGGGCCATGAAGTAGTGATCCTCTGATGACTTGGGGCCTGGTTGTTTGAGAGGTTACATCATCCCCTGGTCCCTGCTAGAGCAGCTGGAAGAATCTCTATTTCTTTTTCTGTCTGACACTGAAGATTTTTACCTGCAAAGGACCTATGTCTTAGAAAATTGCTGTTGCAGTACATCTGAAGAGTCAGATTTTGGCAGGCTTCAAAGTGTGATGTAAGAGATTCTTACTTAATTTAGCACTCTGTTAACTTTACTTTTTTTTCCTCCTTACCTACATGGGTAGCAGTGCTTGTGTTATTCTGCATGGAGTTCTACAGTTTATGTGCTGTGTATAAAATGATTTAAATAAGTGCAGATTAAATCAATCAACCTTGGAAAAAAGGGAAAGCAATCAACTTTGGGCTTAAAACAAGGAATAGGTGAAAGGCTGAAAGAAAAGAAGGACGAAGAAGATGAATTGTGAAGAAAAACAGAAACAAAACTGGATCCAGTGGTAAGACAGAAAAAACAAGGGAAGGCCAGACATGCAAGTTAATGCAATGTATTTTCCTCTTTAATTATATTCATTTGATGTAGATTTGTGCCAGGCACTTTACAGCAGTGTTAATGAGACGAAGGAAGAGTTGATATCCATAGTGGTTTAAAAGATAGAACTTGAGTCAAATTGCTGCTGTTCTCCGTGGGCATGGATATATTTAGCATCACAGCACACTGTATATAGGATGTGGTACAGACTTACACGAAGGCTTTTGAAGGAAGAGCTCAAAGCACATTGCATTCGTTCCTACATAGTATTTCCCAAATTCCATTTCCCAAAATGTTGAGAGCTACAGTTGTCGGTTGTTGCTGTGTTCGTATTTTCATACAGCACATGTCAACATGGAAGCTGAATCACATGTCCACTGATGAGACTAGTCTTGTCATCTCATGGAATTCTTGTTCTGCAGCTGTCTTTGGAAAAGGGGTTTAACTCCACCATGTTATCTTCAGGTGTAAAGCTCTTTACGGTGTCTCAGAGGAAGGAAACACTAATTCACCTTTTAAATGGAGCAAATTTGCATTTGCCTTCCCTGCTTTCACATATCATCCTCCAGATGGATGATAGCTCATTGCCCTCAGCCCCCCATAATCCTGTTAACAACCTTGCTCTAATGATGCACAAAGTGTTGAGAAGTCGTGTGCTGCACTCTTGATTTCTCATCAGTGCAGCTTGCACCCCTTCATCCTGAAAAACCACAGGATAGATTTAACTGGGAAAAAGGAAAAGAAGAGGGTATTCCCAGGGATTACAGAAAATGTGCCTTCCTGTATGTATGGCTCAAAGAAGTGTAAAGCTCATGCACTCATAGACAGCTATGTTACCAACAGGTAGGAAAAATGCTCAGGAATTATTCACACTGGCTCCTGGCAGGAGCTCGGGGTTCCATGGGTTATCCACTGAGGCAGAGATGAGGTGAACAATAGGGGTTTAATCTAAGGAATGTTTTCCCTGCCTTCAGCACGTCTCTCCAGCTCCCATCTCCATTCCCTGATTGCAGTGTAATCTCGCTCATTACTCCGTGACCGTAACCTCCTCTCCCCAATTCAGCAGTGAAGAACCAGCAGCCAATTTGTGTCCAGAATTAAGGTTCTGACCCTCTCCACTTCCCTCTGCGCTCAGCAGCTGTGGAAGGAGGTACACAAAGGCTCCCTACTAATTGTTAGAGAAGAAAAATTTCAGACCCTGAATTGTTTGCTGAGCTATTCTGTAGTTTATTTTTCTCTGTGCAGCAACAGTTTTCAGCAAAAGTGGACGACTGAATGCTCCTGGAGTTTATTGGAAGTGCCTGGTTTTAAAGGAGATTGAAATATTATGGGTGTCAGATGGGAGATAACTGGTCACTCTCCTCATGAGGAGATCTCATTGTCCTCAGTGCATTTCACCTGCTGTTTGGGAAACGACAGTCATACCTAGAGCTGTGGGTGACACTGCCTTTGCTCGGGCTGCTAATGCTTCAGGTGAATTGCTTGTTAGGGAAGGAAAAACTGTAGATTTCTTTTTGGAAAGAATGATAGGATTATTCCCCTGGCTGAAAAAACCTGCAAGTTTGGGGCACAGTTGACCCATTTGTACTCACAAATGTACAACAACTTTGTAGATGGTAATGACTTCTGTCAAACTCTTTTATTTGTCACTTTGAACTATCAGCTTATAGAAGAACCACAAAGACTCCTTGTTGGTAGAAAGATGGCTTGAAGTTGCTGAATCATTACAAGCATCTTAATGCAGAAGCAACTAATCTTTTTATCCAGTGCTAGCTTTGGGCTCTGCTTTCCCTCAGGACCTGGATGTTGTAGAGGAACAAGAAAATTAGTGCTAAAAAGATTACTTGGCTGTATGTGAAACGATCCTCTCTGCTCCCCACATCTCAGAAGGCTGCTGCTTGCAATGCTGAAATGTTGCAGTATGGAAAATATAGGTGAGATCTGGAGGAGCACCCAAGATGTCCACAAGGACACAGAGGGCACTTCCCATTGCTTTTCGTTTACTAGAATATGTTGTGTGTACTCAAAACTGTGGGTAATTACACTTCGCAATGAAATCTATGAACATCTGTTCCTCTCCCTTTCCGTGCCAAGTCCCAACCTTTGGGAGACATGTTGTCTCCACAACAGTCAGATAGCACATTTGCCCCCTAAGCTAAGTAGAGGTTGCAAGGCAGGAGAAGAAATCTCTCAGGAAAAGGATTTTTCTTTTAAAACTTCCAGTGACAGCCTCGCAGGGAAGGGAAGAGGGGTGCAGACGTGGTGGCAAGAGCAAGATGTTGATAGGTCTTGCACAAGGAACACTGGATCCTGAACTCAGGGCTTGATGGATATTCTCCAGCTCCTCCATGTTTCTTTTCTGTCTTCTGCTTTGGACTTTTGCAATATCCTTTGAAAGACAACAGCAGAAACAAAAAGTCAAGTGTTTGAAGAGTTACCCATCTTTTTTGTGCCTTTTATCCAACGTTATAAAGTCACAACTTTATACAAATCCCAGAACCTGTAAAAGGCTTGGAATGCTGATGGTTATTGATACAACAGGATGTTCAGGAGAGGGAAAGTCCTGACATGTTTGAGGATGGCTTGCAACTTGGACCTTAGGGTTAAGCAATTTTAGAGACACCTTCTTTGAAAGCCATGACCTTGTCCTTTCAATTTCAGGCTTCAGCTTTATTGCTCTCCCAAGGAACTCAGACAGTTGATTAACTCGTAACTCACTAGTTCTTGACATATTAAGCAGCAAATTTGATTCTAATTAACAGCTTTTATTAACCTGGGTTCCCTCTTCCCTCCTCCCTTTCACTCTAGAGAGTCCTCAAGCCGTTACAGGTTTTAAAGTAATTTCTAATTTTTTATTTATTTATTTATTTAAATTGTGAGTGTGTGCAGATGTTGGAATGTGCAGATCAGTGGGAAGAGGATGTGTGTCTGTCAGAAGAACATTTGGGAAGCAAATAGGGTCACCTGAAGGAAAATGAGGGGTTGGATTGTGAATGGAGCTGGTGACTGGCCACAGGGTTGGCTTGACACTGAAGAGGAAACCGTGAAGGGCAGGCTTTTCTCAGCTCTGAACAGTTGCTTCCCAGCTGACAGTAGACAGGCTCCACCTCAGTGATCCACCCAGGTGTGCAACCTGGCGTGAAAAGTGAGAAGGGGCATTGCTGGAGCTCTTGGCCAAATTGGACGGCAGCTCTTCTGCTCCTCCGGAGCCTGCCAGCGCTCTGCTGCCTGAAAGATCTGCATGGAAATCACTCTGCAGGGATCCGAGGGAACTGAGAGAACTGGGTTTGGAAAGGTATCCTGTACATAGTGTCCGTAGTTATCCTGTATGTATCCCAAAGAGGATGTGCTTCCAGCCAACGCTGATGAAGCGCGCGACTCCCTGGGGAGCCTCCACTGCAGTGCAGAGCTGCCCGGGTCTGAGCCGTGGATGGGATGGGTGAGGGGCTGAGAACAGCTGAGGAAGCACCTCTTCTTCATCACTGAGATTCTCTTTGCTGTTTCACTTGTTTCGTGTTGGTCAGCAGATGCAGCAGCTTGTTGGCAAGCACGGAGCCAGAAAATCCAGGGATCCCCCGACTGTCATCCAGCTCTGCCACTGACTGCCTCACTCTGTCTCGTTCCCCATCTGTGACTTGGGAGCTGTAATGACTCTGCTAGTTTGTCCAGGTGTTCCAGTTCTGGTGTGCAAGTTCCTATTGAAGTGTTAATTTTTATAGCTTGCAAGGGAGAGGGAGGTTTTTCAGCCTCGTTCAAACATAGGGAAATGGTTTATTTTCAGATTTCAAAACACACTGTGGTGTAACCCTGCCTAAGAAACTACCGTGGTATCTTTATAAAAGATGCTTTTCATAAGCTTTGGTAAATGTAATTCAATACTATTACTCTGAATGTATCTAATCTAGTTTTGGACTTTTTGAACTCTTGATCTGAGAGGGAGCCTGTGACAGTGAACGCCAGAGGTCAATGCAGGCCTTGAGAAAAGAGGGGTTTTTATATCTATTTGAAATTGCCATTCAGTTCCCCTGGGTATCGTTTCCCTTGCATCTTGCAAGAAAAGAGTAAATATCTTCATTATTCTGTGCTTTCTCAGGTTTCTCCTTAACTGCTAAACAGCTGTGTTTCTATATTTTCTGTAACTAAAGCAAGTGAACCTCTCCCAAGACAACCCACAGCGAAGATGAAGTGTTTCAGTGTTCCTAAGAGGCAAACCAGCCAAGGTCAGCGCAATGACCCCCAAACCAATCGTGTCATATGCAGTCTCACCACATCTCAGCTCACTCTCCTATGCAAATAGCTGAAGAATATGTTAGACAAAACCTGTCCTCGGGGAGCAGCCAGTGTAATCTTTCGCTATGTTGAATATTGATCATGTGTTATACCTCCTTTTTTAATTTCGTTCAGTTAATTTCTGGATTTGTAATAGCACTTTATCCCCTGCTCCATTGCTCAGGCAGTTTTCTTGTAGCTTTCTTGGCAGTACTTTGTCACAGAGGCTTTGAAAATTCAAATAATTAAACCTAATCCTCAGGGATTCTTTTTCTTTCCCCTGAAGAATTTTAGGGAATTCTACTAGATAGGAAGGGAATGGTTTCATTTATTTATTTATTTATTTATTAGCATTGGTTTTGCCCGGGGGTTTATTGTTTCTTGTTTAGTTTTATTTGGTACAGAAATAAGTTTTAAGACCTTGTATTCTCTGGATCATTCCTGAAAACCTTCTGGAGTCAGGCTACAATATTGCTTCTTTCTTGTCTCCTGGTATACACATCCAATTTTAAGGCTAATTTATTTTTTAACAACTTCAATGCTTTTAGGTCCTCAAATATTATCCTGCCTTGGTGATTCATGATCCTCTGAGGATAAGAGATGTGGTATGGGAGCTTGCAGATGATTTTGTGAATTGAGCAAAGTTACCAAGTTACAGGAGACTTACATGGTGAAATGACACCCAGGATGGCTTTAACAGCAAGGAGGTAAATATGTGTCCCCATCACAGAGGACCTGTGGAATCCATCTCCTCTCTGGAGGGAAGACTGAACTCCCTTCAGCATGTTCCTTTGCTGACTTCAAAAGGAGGATGAAACTAGGCTTCATTTTCATGTTTCTATTTGTTATGTTGGCAAGATTTAGTTTGAGTAGAGTCAGACAAGAGGTCTTTTTTATTTGGACTGCGTAGAAAATAAATCAGGTGTGATCCTTTCATTATGGCTCTGTGATGCTCGTGAAGAGCAGTGATGGATCGTTGTCTCTGTCTCTTCTTCTCTGCCAAGAAGAGTAAGAAAAATAAGGCTTCCCTATTGCAGTCCTAACAATTCCCAGTCCATGCATTAAGCGGAAGGCAAGACTAGGAAGAAAGTTACCTCCAGGGGTTCCCTCCAGATCTGACATACCAGCTAGGAGGAAACTCATTACAGATACTTTGGTGAGAGGGTGTAGTGAGCACACAACTCCCAGGATGTGTTTTTAAAGGGTCTGTTTGAGGTTAATGCTGCACTAGATCTCCTCTTTTGTGCTAAATTAGACTAATATTTAAACAGTCTTTTTATTAATTTCTCTGTTAATTCCAGTGTTTATCATCTACCAGTGACATGTCTAAATCTCTGTGTGTTTTACTCTTGGGGTTTCCCTGGTGCAGGGGCTCGCAGTGGCCCTATGCCATCATGTGTCTCAACATAACCTCAGTGCATGTTGTTGAATGCTAGAGATAAACATAAGTATTAAGCTGTAGAGAGGTCAAACAGAATAAATAATCTTCTGTTTATCCTCAGCTCTTTTCTTGAGCCATTTGAAGTGAGGTTGCCGTCCTCTGTTGAGATGATCCTGCTCTATTTGGATTGCCACCTGGTTTTCTAAGCTGTCTCATTTTATTGTCTCCTCTGTGTTTCCCATCTCTTCAGGACCTGTTTGCTGCTCCCTCTCCCTTCCCCCAAGGCCACAGTTCTACACAGTTTAGAAGCAGCTGCATTACTCCAGCATCTGAAGAGTATTTTAAATGGAACTGCGCTTAACAGTGATGCTGCCAGCACTTATTTTGATCCTTGCATACACAGACATTTTGTTATTTTCAGGATGTTCTCTTCATGACTTAAATTTAAAATAAGCAGTTGTAGGGCAGGGGGGATGTCTTGTTCCACTGCACCACTTGGGGTAGAAGATAGGCCTTCAAAGTGCAAATATGCAGGACTATAATGTTTTATTCTCTTAAGGTACCATGTTAGTTTCCAAAGTTAGGTAACTTCTAAGAGCTTGTAATATTTTTTTTATGAACAGCTTTAAATAGAAGTCATTAGACACTGTTGTTCAAACTTAATTAACTGTTCTCCTTACTGAATTACAGCACAGCAAAGAGTGACGGCACTGTAGGATGGAGAAACATCTTACTAGATTTAAAAAAAAAATAACGAGATTTAACACTTAATTAGAACACAGGACCTTTGGCAGCCCAGGTATCAGGCTATCTTCTGGGACATCAGGCTTTGGGGAGTGATGTATCACTTCCCAGATTACTGCAGTTAAACTGCGTGTGCTTCAGGCATGGTTGGAGCACATGCCCTTGCTTCGTTCACAGAGCTGGTTTGCCGTACCCCCAGCAGAGGCAAAATGTGATTGCAGCATGTGAAAACAGGTTTTTTCACGCTTAATCAGACAGTATTGAATAAGAGATAGTGGTCAGGATTTCACCCTGTGCAGGCTGTGGTCACTGGGGACCCCTTGCTGTGGTTGCCAGTACATGTTACCGGTGTCCTGTCCCATCACCACCAGCAAGGGAAGGCAGCACAGATCCTGTTCTCAGCCTCAGAGGGAGAGGTCTTTCCTGTGGCTAAGCAGAGGGTCTCAGTTGTGTCTGCACAAGGAGGTGGTTTAAAACCATGTGTGTATTTAACAGGAGCAGCAGGCAGTGTTGATGTCTTTCAAGAGTATAGTTGTGTTGAAGGGAAATAGTTAAATATTATAGTTTCATAGAATCACAGAATGGTTTAGGTTGGAAGGGACCTTAAAGACCATCTGGTTCCAACACCCCTGCCGTGAGCAGGGACACCTCCACTAGACCAGATTGCTCCAAGCCTCATCCAACCTGGCTTTGAACACTTGCAGGGATGGGACATCCACAGCTTCTCTGGGCAACCTGTACCGGAGCCTCACCACCCTCACAGGGAAGAATTTCCTCCTTATACCTGATTAGGTATAAAGGACTTGGAGAAAATAACATAACTGGAAGATGGATTTAGAGGGTGTTGACCCACACAGTTATCCAGAACTGGGGTTTAGGCAAAATGAAGTTGCCTGGAAACCTTTTCAGGATGAAATCAGGCGTACACTGTGTTTGACTTTTGATATTTAGAACAAAAATTCTGAAAGCAACTAAGCCTTCACATCACATTCAAAAGGCTGGCGAGGTTTTGACAGTGCCTCGTAGTACTGTGAGGTCTCACTGAAGTGTGAAGGTGCAGCTTGGGGAGATGGTATGACCAGGTCCCATTGGGAAAAGGTCTTCTTTTAAAAGAGCTTCCAGAGATGTCTGCTGTGCATCCATCCTGTTGAGAGACTGAAGGAAACACAGCAGGGTGAACATCTTTGCAAAAAGCAGGATTCATTGAGCTGTATTAAAGTAATGTTGGCCGTTAGTAGTGCCAGCAAACACTTGCTTCTGCCATGTGCTGGATCCATCTCTCCTTTGTCCTGTGCCTTTGTCTGACCATCACAAACCAATTTGGTTTCTTTAACTTGGCTTTGGAGCCAGAGCAAGAGCTTACTACAGCTCTTTGGAGTAATTTTTACCTCCATTCTAGCCGACTAGATTAGTCTGCAGATAATGCTAGGAGTGAATAAGAGCTTCAGCTCCAAGGGAGCTGGAACATAATTACACTAGATGAAGGGTACTCTCCGCAGCTCCTCCAAGAGAGCTGAGATTAGACTGTAATCATTGTTTGTAAGCAGACAGGAATAAGGGGTAATCAGCCAGGCAGCCCTTTAACGTTATTCCAGGAATTAATATTACCTTCCTGGAGTAGCTCATCAATTCACACTTACATGAAACTGCAGAAATCAACAGGTCTTGTCTTCCCATCATGGGAGCTGCCGAGTGGGGCTGGGCCCTGTGGGGCACCAGCTTGGGGTTCTGTGGGTCAGGCTGGCGTGTGCAGAGGAGCTGACGTGGCCGTGCAGGAGGGAATCAGTGTTCCCGGGAAGGACTGCGGGACTCAGCTCTGCAGGGAGACAGGCTGCTGCAGTCCCTGGGTGTCTACAGAGAGACTGGGTAATGCAGGAGCAGGAGAGCCAGCCGGGTGCGCTGTGCCGAGGAGGGGAAGGCGCTGCTTTTTTTCTTTAGCAGTCTTCTTTAGCCCGCAAAGCTGCGGCGGCAGGAGGGACGGCGCTGGGAAGGAGTGGGGAAGTTTTGGGTTTGAAGAGAATCTTTGCAAGTGTGCTTGGTGCTGCTTGAATCCGGCCCTAATTATAAAGCCTGCGGGTCCCGGCGAGCACAGCGAGAACATTGTGTACAGACACAAAGCTAACACTAGGCAGCGAAAGTCTTGACATCCCTCTGATGTGAAACGAGAAGAGAGGGAATAAAAGAGCTTGCAAATCCAGGCAGAAATCATTAGGAAAGTGAGTCCACAGACCATGAAGGGTCATTTAAGTTTCAAAAAATAGAAGTATTGCTTCCACCAGAACTTGCTATGGCAAACCAGGTGGTAGGACCGTTCCGGTATGAGTGTTAGCCTGCCCTGCTTCCCTCCCTTCAGCAGTTCTCACTGCCAAGCCCTTTACTTCCATCAGTTTTGGAATAAATCACCAACCAACCTAACGATTATCTCTTGCAGTGTTTTACATACATTAGTTATGTGCTTGGGCTTTTTAATGATGCTGCTACTCTGACAGCTCACTAAATATGACACAGCTTTATGGGTGGCATTGCTAATACTTTAGCAGTCAAAGGTTAGCTGCTATTATTAACGACATTAGTACTGGCTCTTGGAGGAAAAATAAGTGGAGATAGATGCTTTCTCTGGAAAGCTCACAGTCTAAAATCAAAACCCAAAGGAATGTCGAAGGAAGGAGCAGCTCATGAGCAAATGGACTAATGGTGATTGTCACAGCGTCGTGAGTTTAGACTTGTGGCTGTTGGTTCATTTGGTTTGTTAATTGGAGTAGAGGTAGGTCAAAGGGCACAGCAGGAACCTGGCAGCCAGCAAGAGGAAGAGGGACAGAGCCAGCGCGTCACCTGCTGTCTTGATCCACTGCCAGTGTTCTGTAGCTCTCTCTGCAGCAGGATGTCTGGAAAAATTTGGAAGAAGAATGTGTTAGTGTCTGCATGGATTGCCCCCAAAAGTCTCTTCCAGGCTCTTCTCTAGCATGTGGAAAAGCATGGGAGGATTCATGGGGGAAACTGTCCTCTGGGCTTCAAAGCTGCAAACCCTCCTTGGCAGCCCAAGGTGTGTGTGTGGCTGCTGAGGTGCACCTGCATTAGGGGAGGGCCATGCAATGGACCGATGAGTGGTAAAGAGAAATGAGTGAATTGGACACCTGAGTGAGGAGAAAGAGGAGCCACTGGAAAAGGATTTTGATGTTAATGGGTAAAATGAGCTAAGCTGAGGATGCGCAGCCATGAATTCACACGACACGGGCATAATTATTGTAGCCCAGATCAGAGAGGAGGAGCTGTCTAAACTCATTTCTTTTTGCTGCATTTCTCATTTAGATATGTTTTCTTATCTAATGGATCTTCGCGCAGCCGAGCTTGGGAATGAGAATGGCCCTGTTTGCTGTGGTGGAGCAGCGAATAGAGCAGAGAGGTGGAGTTTGCTGATGAATATCAGCTTCTAGAAATGAATTGTTTTTCTTGCTCCTGCTGCTGCTTTGCTGAGGGACTGGGGCATAGATCTCATTTTAGAAATCTCATGGTTGTGACTGTCATGTTTCTTAGAAAGGACAGTAGGGGGGAATAAATCCGTGGGATGAAGGGGGATGATGTCTGTGGTGATGCTTTTGTCCTGTGCTCAACACCAGCCCCGTCACACTGAGGTGTTCTGCCTCAGCTGCCTGGAGATCGGTGTCAGTGCCTCCTCTGATGGACTATTAATACTTCCCAAAGCCCAAGTAGGCTATCTAATAGAAGTCATAAGTGCCTTGGTGCTTTGCTGCATGACTGGAAGATTTATTGCTACAAGCAGCAGAAAGGCATCTGGGGAAATAGAGGGGTTGGTTGCTTAAAGAAATTTTAATATCACAGGTCCCAACGTTCCAGTTCATCTTTACCAAAGGAGTTATCAAATTAGAAGGTCCAGTGGGAACAGAGAGAACATGTTATCAACACTGTTATAGTGAAGGATGTGCCAGCACTTTTCATGAAAACCTTCTGTTTTCAAATGACTATAAATAGTTGGTTAAATGCACATAAATAGATCCTACCTGGGGGTAAATACTTGACTTTGAAGTGAGCAGACGGCTGCTTCTCACTTTTAACCTACATAAAATGAGGGACAGCAGTATTGCCAAATATGAGTGTTGAAAATTGTAAATGCAATGTAAAAATAACAATATGCTTTGAGATAATTTTATTTGCCATCTGGTTTTGAGCTGTCGGTTATACTTGCATCATGTTTTCTCTGCAACTGTGAAGTTTCTTTATTTTGAAACAAAAACAGAGATTGCCATCTAGTACCTTGACTTCAGGATATGGAAATTGAAGAAAAGTTTTTAATCAAATCTAGCCTTGCAAAGCTTGTCAGAAAGGAAAGAATGCTGGCAATGCTGGGGCATTTAGAGAAGTTTATTAATCTCTTTTAGTTTTATGTAAAAGCAGATTAACCAAACAGACTTAATGAATGCAGAAGACATCTCCATGCATTCACAATGAATGTCTGCAGGTAGGCACTTGGAAATTAGAAAGCATTAAGTTAAAACACGTATTTTCCCTCAACAATTGTACCCTAAAGAATTAACTTTCTACATCCTTATAGACATTTGCTACACTCCTATAGCCACATGTAGCCTAAATAATCTGTGGGTTTGTGATTAAAACTGTTTTAATATTTATTTTCCTAGGGGATTGAATATTTAATATCCTTGTCTCTGTCTTGTTTTTATGGAAAAAAGAGGGGGAAAAAAGGCAAACAGAAGCTGATGTGTACAAAACTGCAGCCATTGTGAACTGGCAGAAAGACCAAAACTCCTTTTATTTATTTTTTTTTTGCTTCAACTTGTGGACATTCAGTTTGAGTGGAAGTAGCTTTGTGCAGTTTTTGGAGAGCTGAAGCAGCTGTATGAACCATTTTCACATGGGACAAAATGGTTGCCTTGCTGTATAGAAATGTATGAAATGCTGGTTATTTTTCCAGCTAGATAGATGTGGCACTTGGAGACATGGTTTAGTGGTAGACTTGGCAATGCTGGGTTAATGGTTGGACTCAAATGATCCTAAAGGTCTTTTCCAACCAAAATAATTTTGTGATTCTGTGACTGAAGTGGGGTCCCACCACAGAAGCAAGAGAGATGTTTAGAGCTGAACCTCTTTGAAATTGTTTCCCAAATGAGACGAGAGTTGTTGTTCTTGAGTGGCTGCGGGGCATCGCTGTGCAGACTGAAGGCAGATGGAAGAAAATTGTCATTTCTCATTGGGCTGAGTTATCCTGCTCCTCCAGTTTGCATTTAATCTAAACTTGGTCAAGAGGTATTTCGGGGAGAGTCAATGGCACTTTTCCTGCTGGCACAAGGACAGCATCCACCTCCCCAGTGGATCCCAGCTCACTCAGCGATGGCAGGCGGGGATTTTGGAGGGACTTGCAGACCATGGGGACTTAAATTCTATTGTGCAAGAAGGCTGCAGACCTTGGCTGCAGCCGAGGCACAGATTTGGCTGGCTGCAGGCACGCTGTGGCCTGGAATGGGTGTCTTTTCCCCGTCTCCCCAGCTCTGCCAGGCAGCCAATCTGTACACGGAGCTCATGCCCACACAGTGACTGCTTTGGGTTATTCATCTACTGTAACAGGCTCTGCTGCCTCCTCCCACCCCAAGCTAATCACTTTGCAAAGCTTCCAAGGTACACCAACTTTGTGTGGCAGCTAACAAGCTTAGCTGATGAGTTCTGCCATCATCCTTCTCCAGAGCTAATCAGCTTACCAGTGCTCCAGAGCTAATGGGCCTGTGGGTCACAGCAGCACCGTGAACTGCTCACACACGCGTTTGCCACATCCATCTTTAATTGCATGGCTGGTGCTCTAATGGAGTTTCCTCCTGCATATGCTTCGCTTATTTTTCCAATGGTTATCACTTGTTATTTTGCAGCCAATTCTTTTTTCCACAGACGCACAGTTCATTAAAGACTTATTTTCATGCCATGGTTGAGATTTCAAATATCAGCTGCTTCCCCAGTCATCCCACCCAGACTGGGTGGTGGCCAAAATTTATTTACAAAGGGAAAATTACACTTGGGGTAGCACATCTCATGAGCACTCTGTGCTTTTACCAGTGCATCCCTGAAATAGATCAGTTCCAGCAGGGAGAAGGATTGAGTGATGTCAGCTCTCAAAAGTCAGGATTTCACAAAGTTGAGAGTGGAGGAAAGTCATAGGCATGAGAGTTGCTGCAGTGGAGGTTCTGCAGCCGAAGAGCGACGCTGCCGGATTGTAGCCCCGTCATCTTCAAGTGCAGCAGCTGAGAGCTGCACCTGCGCCTGCATCCCTTCCCTAATTTGAAGTGGCTTTACAATCATTTTGCTAGAAAAGGTATTTTATCCTTTTCACTCACTACGTGAAAGCAAGTGGAGAAAAGTGACTGACAAAGAAATGCTGATGGTACGTCTCGAAAATGCTGACTCTGCGTTTGGTGAGCAGCCCAACGATAAAGGGAAATTTTTCCCCTTGTATTTTTCAGCTTTTATAATGGCAGGGGATGGAAGCAGGTAAGGAGTCTTCCTGACACTTAGTGTTATGCTGCAGCATGTCTCTGGCTCGGCAGTGTCCCAGCCTTTAGGTGCCCCTTGACAGGAAGGGTTTGGTGATGAAGGTAACTGGTGAACACAGTTACTTGTTTCCCCTCCGTGCTCCATCCCCACCTGCACAGCAGCACTTTGTGCTTGGCAGCGGGGACAGGACACCCATCCTGGTCCTCACCTGCCCTTAAAGTAGAGCAGGGGCAGAGGGGGCAGGACCTTGTCCAGGAAGAGTCACTCAGGAGGTTTCACTGGCTGTGAGTGTGCCACAGGAGCTACCCTTGACTTAGGAAAACATAATGAAATGCTGCTCAGTGACTGCATTGTTAATAACATGATTAAAAGGAGGTTCCTCTTGACCATATCCTCTTCTTGAAAGCAAAATGGAAATGGCAGAAATACCATTTTGAAAGTAGGATGTTGTTGTCTGTTCTAATTTTCATTAAATTCTGTGCTTCTGCTGCACCACAGCCGCGGTTGCACAGGTTAATTAACATATGTTGAATGGAAATTGAAGTCCTTACATTGTATTTTTTCAGCTGGGTTCTCTCCTGTTCTCCTCTTCCAGTACAAAGAGCAGTGCTCTTTCTTCCTTTATTATAATAATGTGGGTATTTTATAGACATCTTTTATGAGCTTCTTGGTTTTTGTCTCTTCATACAGTTTTTCCAGAATTTCTGGAGGCTTCATGAAAGCCTCTTTCTTTGCTCTTTCTAGTGCTTTTCAGTACTCTCCTAGGCCTATCTTTAAAAAAGTGCACAATGTTTTCAGATAAGCATAAACCACCAATTAGAAAAGTTGCATTACTGTGTAATCCAGACTGTTCCCTATTTTCTCTTCACTACTGTCCAGTACTTTATCCAACTGTTTTGGTAACTCTTGGAAAGAGCACTACTGAAACAGAGGCCTGGTAATTCTCTGCCATGAGCCACATCAAATTATTTCTCTTACCATGTTTTAATGCCACAGAGGATTTGTACATGTATTTAATAATTTTTCCTTGCTCATTTTGCTGGCACAGGGGCATGGTCTGCCAGTCCAAATTGATCAGCTCCTTTCCAAGCCTTTATTTAAAAAATAGGTTTGACAAAAAAAGAGTGATTTGCCTTGCCCAGGAATCCTTTGGTTTCTTGGCAAATTCCACACATATAGGAAGGGGTCCTTAATGATACCTGACAAAATTAATTAGAAAAACCCCACTTTGTGGCACTTTTAGTCAATTGAGATGGAGTTTCTGTGAAACCTCAGTGAACATTTTTGAGGAGGGGAGAGATGAGGTCATGTTGCCCCTAGGACACTGACCCAGCCCATGGAGCCATGGGTTTGATGTTTCTTTTCTCTCTTAAAAATCTGACCTCACTTCTGTCTCCCCATAGGAATGTGCCAGAACTAGGGGGTCCCAGCTGAGGAATATGGGAGTTAGTGTTCCTCTTGTGCTGAGGTCTGGAAACCCAGGATGTTCTTTGAGTAGCGACCGAGAGAGGGGCCCTGACCACCCTCTTGGAGGAGATACATAGGGCTTGTTTCTTTTTGGTCCTGTGCATAAGAACTGTTGCATTTCATGTAAAATACCTCACTGAGACCAAAAAAAGTTGAGCAGCTCTTTGGAAGGGTTTAGTTCAGAAGCAGGTCGGCCTGGCCGCCGAAGTGGGATGGCACAACACGACGTCCGTGGGGGAGTCTGTCTATTCTGCACGGAGACACCGAGGAGGTGGGCTGGCTCTCAGCCACATCAACAGATTGCTCCTATTTTGCAGACTGAAGTCATGTCTGAAATAAATACATGCACTTGCTGCTGTGCATCCTGCACAGAGTAGTGAAGGAGCTGAACGGAGATGAACATTTCTGGCTGGAAATTTCTGATACTGTCATGTAGAGATGGATTTAAAGCTCTGGGACAAATATTCTCCTTCCATTAGAACATCGTTAGTGACTACAGCCTTTCATGTGCCTGTAGCTTCGGTGTGACTGTACAATCACCATCAAGTGAGCATGTTTTAATAAATCCAGTCTTTTAGTCTTATAATTCTGGGCTTACCATATACCCATCTACTCATGGTTTGTGTCTTGACATACCTTAGCATCAGTATCAGATGTTCACAGGTGGTGAGAAAGAGAACAAAGAAGCACAGTTTCTATCCTGACTGTGTATTTCTCTCTCTGCTTCAGCTCTGAGCTGTTTGCTTAGAGCTTGACACCTCCTCCATCAAAGGTTCCATCTCACAGACCTGGTAGTCACTGATGGTGGTGAGGAGCACACCAGGAGATGTTTCCTGGGCTTAACATGGAGGGTCCCTGGTGCTCGTGTTCCTTTATCTATGAAACCAGCAGTGAAAGGCTGGGGCTGGTGGTGCCTTGCACAGCGGGTGAGTGTAATTAAAAAGATCAACTATGCCAGTTTTCTGACTCCCCTCTGCTTGTGTGAGGAACAATAGTGCTAAATGATGATTGTAATTCATTACAAATGCACCCTAATTAAATTACCCATCAGTGGCTGCAAGATTAATGATATCAACCCGGGTTAGAAAATGATTAAAGTTAGGCTTGTCACATTTTGCAGTTATTATATGGAAGTTCATGGGGGGAAGGGATGGGGCAGAGTATGAGGTGTTATTAGGTGATGCCTCTGGAAGGCAGCTGCCCTGTGGCTAGTGGTGTTCCTTCAGACTTTGCTAGTGCCAAACCCTCTGGAAGTATTTCTTAGGCCTGTCAGGGGGCGTCTGGGGCTGTACCTTTGTCAGGGAACATTGTTAATCTCTTTGTAAGATGGACAGGAGGGTCATGTAGGGAGTCTGGCACAGCAAGGAACTGAGCCTAGATCTCCCAAACTTAGGCTTAACTCTCAGAGTTTAGTTTGCTGAGCTGTCTTGCCTTTCTTCTTTTTTAATCTTTATTTCTTAAAAGTACCTGTAAAAATAGTAGAGAAAGACCATGGGTGACATAAGGAATAGTATCAAATACAGCAGAACATCAGCCTCTCTCCCCTTCCTTAGAGACATTTTACATTGCAAATGGCTCTCAACAGCAAATATTTACAAGGGGAAAGACAACTCGACAATATAACCTTGCCTCCAGTGAGAGAAGTGCAAAATTCAGGACATTTTATAAAAAGAGACAAAACAAGGCACTGACTTACCTGATCATGCAGCACCGGGAATGTTGCTGCCTCTGCACTACTGGAGGAGATGCCTCTGGAGGTGCTCCAGGCTCAAGTGAGGGTGAGGATTGATGGGTGGGATGTGTTTAGGTGGCTGAGGAAGAAAAAAGGATATATTGGCATAAGGACTGTCTCTGAACAACCTAGGACAGATCGGCTGTGCTTGGCATTGGTTCTGCCATTAGCTGGCAAATAAGCAAGGAGGAATTTTTTCAAAGCAATTTCATTTTCCAATATTGTACATCCTGTCCTTAAATGCCTTCACTGATTGGATTGGTGGGGCCAGTCCAGAAATGGACATTGTTTACCAGTCGGGGCTGGACTCTTAATAGATCTTCTCAAACTCTTTGAGAAGCAGCTCTTGAATACTCCAAGCAGAAATAAATTGAGCAGTGAGGTCAATGTGCCCTTTATATCCATGCAATGGACCTCATTAAAACAATTGTACGCAACAGCTTGGGGTTGGAGCAGGAGAAACAAATGGAATTCCTGGAAATGAGAATAAACCAGGGCTTGAATGAAATAGTCGCACGTGTCAGAGAGGAGGCAGCTTTGTCTTTGCATTGTGCCCAGGTGAGTTGTTCCCTTTGCCTGGATGTACCTCTACTGAGGGCTTATGAAACACAGGAGGGTGCAGGAGCGGGTGCTGGTACAGCAGGTGCTGTGAGATGAGACAGCGCATCCTCTCCCGTTCCATGGAGTCTCCGGCACTGCTGTGGCAGGCAGATGGTACTTCCTAGCTGTGCAGGCCTAATTAGTTCACACTGAAGTTACTGGAAGACATTTCTCTGGGGAATGGATGGTTACCAAGAGGTTAAAACCCTGCTTGGAGAAGGGGAGATATTAATATTGAATGTAGTCATCTCTGGGTTTGGATGACCTTGCTTCTGTTGATAAAATGATGTATTTTCCAGGTTTTTTGCATATTCTCTTCAGCAATGCTCATAATATTGAAGTGATTTCCCTTGAGGAGCATAGGGACAAATAACCTCAAAGAGTTTTCCTCCATAAAATCATCTGCCAAAGCTGTGTCTCTCTACACTAGATTTGTAGCATGGAAGTTTTAGAGGCAGAGATAAATTTTTATCTTTACTATGAGGGTGGTGAGGCACTGGGACAGGTTGCCCAGAGAAGTTGTGGATGCCCCATCCCTGGAAGTGTTGAAACCCAGGTTGGATGGGGCTTGGAGCAACCTGGTCTAGTGGTGCTGTCCCTGCCCATGGCAGAGGGGTTGTAACTAGTTGGTCTTTAAGGTCCCTTCCAACCCAAACCATTCTGTGGTTATGAAATAAGCCAGCAGCAAGTACCTGTACCATGGGCATCGGTGGATCCAAGAGAGAGCAGAATAGGGATTGCTGTTCTCCAGACTTGCAGATTTTGCACACATTAGTGCAGGGATGATAGCCAGATGTTGGCTGTTGGATCAGACCCGACGTGGTTGATCAGTTCTGGGAAGGTGGAGGCACCACCTGCAGCACTCGGTGTCCTGGTCACGTCTCATCTCCTGTTGGAGAGTTCAGAGCTGCTTCCACAGCCCATCAACATGTAAATAACTATCTATTGAAGGAGAGCAGCCAGCTGGCTCAGCCATCAGAGGGGCCTCACCCACAAATTTTGGAAAATGCAGGCAAATTTAGCTATTATCAGAGTTTTGTGGCCTAGTTCTTTCTCTCTGGAGGGTTTTCTGACCTGGCTATGTAGCCTTGAAGCTGCATATTGCTCTGCTTGTTATTTCCTTACAAAGCTAAATGTGGTTTTCCTCTTTTCTTTTCTTGTCTTTTTTTTTTTCCAAGTGTTTAGACATGTTTTTATTTAGGACACAACTCTTTTTGTCTTTCTGGTTTTGCCTTTCCCAACCAACTCCTGCAGACAAGGTTGGGATTCAGGGAAATAGCTGACTCACATGGGCAGATGTCAAGATTTTCCTTTGTAACTGAGCCTATGAAAGGGGAATTTTCCTTTAGGCATTGCAGAGAGAGAGCTCTGCTGGCTCTGACAGTCACTAGGGGAGTGGCAGTGGGAAGGAGACGTCCTTTAACTGAGGAGGTGGGGTGAAACTGGGGAGTTTCAGTGGTGCTATAATCAGTGGTTCAGATCTAGCCTGGGCAGATAGAGATGAGAAATTACATCCTGCCCTCTTGATCAGTGACCTATGTGAAATGAGTTTGGGTTTAGTCCAGTTCTCTGCAGATGAGCTGTTTGCAGAAAGCAATCAATGCATCTGGCATGGACAGGCACCCTAACCAGCCCCCTCAGCACAGGGCAAGGATGCAAAGATGTCCTGGAGACCAAGATGCAGTTACCCAGAGTCTGGGTCAGGGCTTTTGCTGTAATCTGCTACCTTGGTGCATCTTGCACCTTCTCCGTGATTGATCTCCACCTTATCAGCTTCCAAAGCTTCTGGCTGGTGCTTTGATGCACCCACAAATTGGAGAGGACAAAAGATAGAGGGTTTTGAACCCATGGTGTCATATAGAGCTCAGCTGTGTGGTGAAATAAAGTGTATGTTAACGTGGATTGTGTCTCTCGAGGTCATATGCCCATATCTCCCCATACCTGCCCCCCTGCACTCCACCAGAATGGCTCTGGGAACAGCTCATCTTGGTCTCCTTTCTCAAGAGCAAAATAACCTGAGGCAGAGCAGAATCTCCTTCGCCTGGAGCTCTTTCACTGACCTCTGCTCAGGCAGTGATCCCACCCTCAGGAGGAGGTTATTGCCTCTTTCAAACATTGCAGCCTTGAGCAGGAGATGTTCAGTGGCCCCCAAAGCTGAGCAGTGCCTTGCGAGGACTGAGTCTCTCCAGTGTGGAGATGTTTCTTTTAGAATAAATAAATGCCTCTCTGATTCAAATGATGCATATTCCAGGCTGATTAGTAATCTGAGATAGCAGCAACACATGGCACTGGCTGACTGTTTCCAGAGACTGATCCCTCCAGGACAGAGCTAAAGAGCAGCATTGGAGGAACCAAGGAGCAGGTGAGCATGTGGATGGTGCTCCCTCCCCCTGTCCATGCCTGTAGTCCTGCCAGCTCATGGGTAGTGTCCTGGTTCCATAGCCTGTGATCAGAGTGGTTGGCAGATGGGTCCCAAGTTCAGCCTGATTAGTCCCGTTCAATCAACAAGGCCAAGGCAAAGTTGCTCTATGTCTCATCCCATATGGTGGTTCCTGCTGTCACTGTTCTTGTGGGAAAAGCTCTGAGCAGACTCCTGATCTCAAGTCCAGCCCCTGTTTTCCACTCACTAAATAAAAGAGAGCGCTGGAAATACCAGAGTTTCTGTCAGGTGCATGGTTGCACCCAAGCAGTAATGTTTGACTCACAATACTACTGTAGGTGGGAACTGGAACTGCTTAGTCCTAGTGGTGGTTGCTCCCTTGTCACTTGGCAGGGACAAGCTCCCAGTGGGAACTGCTCTGACACCCTCCAGATGTCCAGGGACCAGGCCCTGCCTCAGATCTGTGAGTAGAAAGGTGACATAGATTGATGAAAATTAATTCAGAACAGATTCCTGAACTGCCATTCAGTGGCTGAGGAAGAAATGGAGAAACTAAACTAAACTCGGGCAATTTGCATAACTTAACTTGTTCTGCCTGTTTTCGGTTGGAAGCTGTCACTTGGAGTTAATCCTTTCTCATGTAGATTCCTACACTTTTCTCAACCACAGCAACAGGCTGAGGAACTTGCTTTGTAAAATTGTACCATGTAGGGTGCCAACAACACAACTGGCTCCCAGGGAAGTTCAGAAGAGTGCCTGGAGTTGGTCTATCCCATCCCAAGGGGATGTGGGGAGAGGGAATGCAAAATTGGAAGGGCTCTGGGTTCAGGACTTGTGTAATGACTGGCTGTGATCCATGTGGGTGATGTACACAAAGCTTCTGGATGTCATTCCTGTCATCCCTGTAACACCTCTCATCCCAAGCATGTCCTGAACACCTCCCTGATTTAGCCAGCCCTAGGAGCATGTGCTGACCTCACAATCTTCATTTCTGGGTTGTTCTCTTTAGCTCCTCACACTGGATCTGGATATTTCCTCATGTGCTGCTATTGTGCTCTGGCATGTCATAATGGAGAAGGTCTTCTCATGATGCTCAAATGCTCCAATTAATCACCTGTGGCAGTTTTTTGCCTCTTATTAGTTTGGAAATTCAGAAAAATGCCAAGGGGTTGGCACAATCTGTTGAGGTGGAGCATGTCTGAGTCTGCTGAAGAAGAGCTGGCTCAACCATAGCTGGTTTTGTTTGTCTTCACAGTTGTTACCACACATTCTTTATGATCACATAACTGAGATCTGAGTAGATACAATTTCTGGTTTTCCCTCCTATTTTGATTCTGGGCTTATTAGCCCTGACAGTTATTTATTTGTCCTTAGTTGTAGGCTGAGGCAGCTTTATGGATAATGTGGGAAGCATGTCTTTTCTAATTAGACCACAGTCTGTTGTCTGTCTGCCTCATGGGCAGGACACAGCATGCTGTTTTACTGAGTTTATAATAGCAGGAAGCCCTGGTTGCAGGAGGTCATGCTGGACTTATTTTTCTGAGAGGTTTTAGAGCAGCAACTCACAACATCAGTGTTCCCGAGACTAAGCAGGAAACAAAACCTATGGAATGTATTCTCCTCTTATTTCCCACAGTGAACTATTTAAATTATATTGGGGCATGATGAGGTACAATAGGAACTGAGAGCAACCAGACCGCAAGCTGGCTTTGCAGGAACTTATTCCAACTTATTTCCTGTGTCTCCTAGTGAGGTGCCAGCACATGTGTAGCATCCCAGCTCTGGTAGGAGTTGTTCTCAGAAGTATTGCAGCAACTAATGAGGAAAGAACATTGGCTTCATGGAAGCTCACACCTTTTCTTTTCTCAGCATGATCACCTGTAGAACGTGCGTTATGTCACCATTATGAGACCGGTAGCTTTATATAGTGTCCTATCTTGTATAAAAAGTGAAAGCTGCTCTGTCTTGCTCTTTGAATTCCATGGCCCATGGCAGGGGGGCTGGAACTAGATGATCTTTAAGGTCCCTTGCAACCCAAACCATTCCAGGATTCTATGAATAATTTTCTTGCATCTTTCTTGACAGCAGCAGACAAACTTGTGCAGAGCAGCTCCAGGTTCTTTGCAGGCAATGAGGGAGTGAAGCTTGTTCTGATGGCACCAGGGAAACTGGGATGGAGAGACAGCTGTCAGAAGCATATTGCCAGTCTTCCTCTTCTGATTTTGACTCAGGACAGAGTGCTTGGCAGAGCACTCATCCCTGCCTTTTTCATTTGCCCCTGATTTCAGCAAAAGGGATGGTAACAAGTCGTGTTCATTACCAAACCTTGCAATTCAAGATAACTCTTTAAATAGCAACTTTCCTCGTTTTTCTGTCCCTGGCTCAATGCCCAGGGAAAATAGTGGGTTGAGAATATGAAGCAACAACTTTTCTTTTTCCTATAATAGTCCTTTCAAACTATATGTCTGTTTAGAAACATTAATCATTGTAACTACAGGGTAAAAATCTCCTGCCTGTCTTTAATCTTACCTGTGCAATGAGATGGCAAGAGTGAGCTGTTGCATCCTACGGATGATTAAGAAGGGCCAAGCTTTAAATAGTTGACTATATCTCTTTCTCAATTTGCTTTTCTGTCAGCTTAAATTAGAGGTGGTCTTACCCATTCTGTTGCAAACTCTCCGTGTCCTGTGATCTTTTCGGCTGTTGCAAACTATGCAGGGCTGGGCTGGGTTAGCCCTGCTTTTGAAAACCTGCAGTAAAGGTTTGTCAGAAGATTTTGCAGTAAAAAAACACCCTTGTCTGAGGCAGCCATGGGCTGCTGTCAAGAGATGTTGTGTTGCCTAAGGGTCTGCCCTGCAGAGGAGATACAGAACTGCTTGTAGATTTTGGTTTCTTGTGGTATTTTTATCAGTCAGGGTAATTCTTGACAAATATTGATGTAATTTCAATGTAATTACCAAATGTAGTTGGTATTTATATCTCCTTTCCAACTCACTCTAGCATTGGTAGGTGGTGTTAAACCGGCACTGCATGATTAGTAGCATTAAGTGATACTTCAAAGTGTTTTCCAGACAATAACTAATCCAGTTTGGTGCTTATGAGGGGAAAGAGATCCCAGGGTATTATTTTGTAGCACTTTAAGTTTGTAAATCCCTCCAGAATCTTTGAGAGGCAAAAGAAATCCTGTACACGTGATAAACATGTTATAAAATGGTACGAGATGCCAGCCAACCTTCCTACATGGCTTGGATGTCTCTTGCATGTGTTGCAAGCTGCCTCCTGTGAGCCAGATGTTCTCGTTAGGGGTGAGGAGAGGAGTGTGGGCAGGCAGGGGTGGAGGCTTCTCCTGCTGTGCAGAGAGTGCACGAGGCAGCTCGTGGGCCGTTCCTCGGAGCAGACGGCCAAGGCCACGGCGCGCAGTGGATTACCTGGGGCACTGCGGAGCACCTGGCCTTGGCTTCACAAAGAGGGTTACATGGATGGCTGGACTAACACAAATGGTTTTGACTCGTGCAGTAACTTGCTCCTGGATGAGCGTTCACGCAGACTGGATGCATGGGAGGTTTAAATCCTTGGCCATGGGTTGCATTTGTGTTGTTCTTCGGTGCAGCTGGGGACACGCCCAAATTCCTAGCGAAGGGACAGTAGGGCTGAGCAGCGTGTGTTGTCTTCATTAAACTTTGACTGCTTTATGTCCGTTTTTGCACTATCTACTTCCATATCCATTCCCTTTGAAACCTGTATTACCATTGGTGAAAGTTTCTGAGGAGCAGGAGTAAATTCAAGGTTAGGTATCAGCCCTTATGGAAGCAGCAGCTCATGGCTGCTCTGTATCTCAGCATCTTCTCATAGCCCAGGAGTGGCTTCCTTTGGCTTTTCTTTCTTACTTCGTTGTTAGTAAAGGAATTAAACACAGCAGGTTATTGTCCTTTACTGCTGGCTCCATTTAAACAACCTGCTGGTGCTGCAGAGAAACCCAAGCACTCTGTCCCTCTCCCATCTCCTCCTCCAAGTGCTTTTATCTGTCAGTAAGCTTGGGATAAAACCCCAACGGTAAGTGACAGCCGCCAAGCCATTGCAGAAAGTCAGAGGTTGGAAGGGAAACACACTGATTAAAGAAAATGGATTTTAGAGAAGCAGAGGGGAGGGCAGAGTGAGCACGTAGAGGAGGAAGGGAACTGAAAGCCGGTGACAGGAGCTGGGCAGAATAGCTGGGGCGAATAAACAACCAGTCGGCGCGTTCCACCAGCGTGTCTGATTTGTTCTTCTCTTCCGAACGGTTTAGCTGAGACCTGCAATTTGAAAATAAACTTTTCCTTTTGTTTTTTAAACAGTTCAGTGCCCAGGAGAGCATCAAATAGCTCCGGTTTCAAATCAAAACGAGACTGCGGTGGTTGTGTTGTCATTGTACCTGTTCCGCTGCTGTGGTCTTTGGGAGGAGGAGGCGTCTTTGGGGAGCGGGTCCAGCCAGGCTCGTTGCTATGGCAAAGTCTCTGCTGATGCCTGCTCTCCGCCTGTAATTGCTATTCAGCAGCTGTTTCCAGTGGTCGTCTGGAGGAACTTGCACAAGTTATGGACGTGAAAATCCCTCCCTGTATGTTGGCCGTGGCTGGAACTAAGCTGTGACAAGAGAGCTGCCTTAGCTCCTAAACTCACCAGTAATTAGGTTGGTTTGAGTGGTACTTTGCTGAAACTTAAGGCTTTGGGGCTGGGAAAGGAGAGCGGAGGGGGGAGGAAGTCGCAACTTTAAAATCAATATTGCAAATGCGATGCAAAAGAGTGTAATTAGCATGTTTTGCAGGGCCTATTAATTCCTCTGAAATGCTGTTTATTAGGCAGAAGAACTTGGGAGCCCATCAGTGGATTAAACAGGTTCTGTAATGAAATGTAAATGGTGTAATTGGGCTTGTTCTGAAAGTATTTATTCTTCACCTGTGACCCGCTTGATTGCGGTTTGACAACACGAAGGAGTGTGCATCTCTTCGTTAATGACAGCTAATTCCCTGGAGCTAATGGAGTGGGACGCCCAGGCACATGGCACTGGGAACGGCAGGTCGTGCCTGGAGCTCCGCAGTGATTGGCACCAATCCGAGCACAATGTAACTTTAATTACAGTAATTCCAAATCTAAAGCAAGCATTTAGCTGCTGGAGAGAGGCTCTTAATTTTGCAAATAGATGCCATATAACGGGCTGACCTTTTATTAGACAAATACTGGGATGGGTGGGAATGCTGTCCTCCAAGATACAGGTAACGTTATTGGCTCCCATTAGCTCGGTGAAAATCACAGAGACGCCTTCTCCCTGCCAGGTTAACCATATGGATTTCCTTCAACGAGCGACATAGTGGAGCCAGGAGGGAAATGTGGTGCTGTGTGTTATTTAAATGCAGTCTTTGCATCAAGGCATGAAAATCTTCTGCTGTTCTTCTGCCTTCTGTGTGTGCTTTTGTCAGTGTAGACCACTGGGATTTTTGTTGTTGTTTTCCCTTTCTACAAACCCTCTTTATCCAAAATGTGCAGTGCTAAATATCTCCAGGCACACACAGGAAAGGTCATGCAGCTCTCTTGGAGCAAGAGAGCTAAACACTCAGTTATGCCTGGCATTGTGGCATCCTGAATTAAGTGCTACCATCGGTTCTTGTTATGCTCCCTCTTCCATAGGGTTGAGAGGTATATGCATGGCTACAGCATCCTTTCACTCATACTGGAGGGGATCTTTCAGAGCACAGACCAGCTATCCTCTGGGAGCAGAGGGTGCTGTGCTGGGAGGAAGGACTGCAGAGCACAGTGTGGCAGGGACTGGCAATCCCCTAGCTCTTCCCAAATCCCTTAAGGCCTGCAGCCTCCAACCTTGCCTTCTGTTAGCTCAGTCTCTCTCTTAAGTAGTGGGCTTGTTAGAGTTGAAATGAACTGAGGTAGGGAAGCTTTTATCCAAGAAATGTCCAGGTTTGTGTGTATGGATTTAGAGCAGGTCCCCAGGGGAATGCTGTGGGCTGCTGTGTTTAATGTTTGGCACAGAAGTAATACAATTTCTGCAAGCAACGACTTTCTGTTTCATTATTTTTCCTCCTCTGCCTCTTTCCATCTACAAGCTGAGAGGCAGAGAGGTGGGAGTGACAGCATGGTCACAGATCTCTTTACATCACTGATCTCAGGCCTGCCCCCGGAGTCAGGACGTGCTGCTTGTGGTGACCATGGAGAGGGCAGGGTGGGAGGCAGCTGTTCTTGGGGGGGGACAGCAGGGTCAGTAGACATTTGGCAACCTGAATGAATGAATGAGAGTCACTGTGTGGGATACTGGAAGTGATGGGGTGTTGATGCTGCTGTGGAGCAGCAGCCAATGCAAGGCAGTTGCCTGAAACCAGTCCAGCAGCCATGAGAACAGTGGCAAAGGGGAGGGAGCATCCTTGCGAGGCCAGGCACATGCTCCTTCCCAGCAGATGGCTTTCCATGCACAGTGCCTAATCCCAGCAGAATTAGCACCTTCTCTGGATGAGCTCGTGGTCCTGTTCATGTACAGCAGCCTCTCCTTGTGCTGCATTTATGCTTTGTGGAGAGTCAGGCCGCTGGCACACATCTGGAGCAGAGGCACAGCAGCCTCTGGCTGCAGCTTGGCTGCCTTGAGCAGGTTCTCCTGGTGTCAAAAGCATCCCATTCCCCAGCTTCTCATCTGGAAGATGCAGCTGTGATGGGAATCTTGCTGGGAAGCGATATATGGGAGGACCATGTTAACATTGCAAAGAGGAGATTTCCTTTGCAAAAAAAGCAATAATAATTCTGGTTATTGTTAGAAAAGTCGAAAACTTTCAGGTTGACCTACCTCTATTTCTTAGGCTTTGTTAACATGCCAGCTCACATCCTAATGATGTTTCCTCTTTCTTCTAAACCTTCAAGGCTGGGTGGCCTCTCTGAGCCCTTTCTGCTGGGTGTGTTCTCAACCAGCAGTCACCAAAGCCTTCAGTGCACAAAGTGTTCTCTGAAATAGTTTTTACCAGACAGTCCTAGACCACAGGCAGAAACAGGGCAGATTGCGTGTGGTCTGTAGTGCTGACAATAAACCCAAAATAGAAATATTGTCCGTCTCCACTGTAATAGCCCAAGTTTTGGAGTTATTTAATTTTGTGCCTTCCAGATGCGTGCTTCTGGCCGCTGGTAAAGCCCAGTCTGGCTTTCTAAATTCAGAGCCTTTCCTTTTTAGCACATACAAAGATTGTATTTACCTGCACTATCCATATAAACCTTGGAAGTGTTCAGATGACTGGTAGAGATGATAGAGTTGCCTAAGAGACAATAAAAAATGTAAACCTGTGGTACCAACAGTTTGTTTTTCTCAGCTACCTTAAGTCTTTGTATGTTATCTGTTGAGCTACAGATTGAAGACCATAACCTCATGTTAAATAGAGAAAGATACTCAGGAATTTCTTCTGAAGCACTTTTCAGCACATAAATTTTAAAAATCTTGAGAGCTTCAAACTAAGTCCTTGTATTCATGAAGTCCAAGAGCATGGATTGCTCTCTGGGGAAGGCTGTGCCAGATCAATAGTTCCCCAGCTGGTTTTCCTTGCTGTTTTATCTTTGGGATGTGGGAAAGAGGGAAGATAATGTGGCTTCACAGCAGCTGGAGGAGAGCTGGCAAATGTTTATGTCAGCCAGTCTAACTTGAAGTGCAGCAGCAGGATGGGCAGGTTCTGGCTTTGCACAGGAAGCCTTGGATCCAGGGGAAAACTGGGCATTGTTAACATGGCCAAGGAGAGCTTGGAAGAGACTTCAGGCTCCTTATCCTTCCGAATTCTTCACCTATTTTTTCTCTTTGGCGTTCATACGGCCACTTCCACCTTTTTTCCTTTCAGTCTCCCATTTTACATCCAAATAAGGGAGCCATCCCATTGCATGTGTTCCATGCATATAGAAAACTCTATAAAATAGCTTTGTGAGCGTAGGCATTGAGGAGCAATTGAGTGCTTTATCTCTGCAAGCCCATCCTGGCTGTCCATTCAGCCCCATTCATCTCTTTTTAGGGTTTTTCTCTATCATCAGCCTGAAGGCTTTTCAGGGAAGGGATTCTGCCTCTATCATGTTGCCACAAATACCTGTTGCATTTTGGGCACTAAATAAATAATAAATATTGGGTCCTAAATAAGTGATAAATCCTGCCTGTACTGGAAAGCCGTCGAACAGATTAATGCTGCTGCTATAAACAAACAAGGCTTTGAGCTGGGGAGAGCTGCAGGTTTTTCGTGCCGTCTGTGCACAGGGTGAGTGGCAGCTCCCGGTCATTAATACAGGACTTTGATCTCTGAAGTAAGAGATTATTCCCCTGTGGACCTTTGACATGAGGAACTGGTGATAGACTGACAGCAGTAAAACACAGCCATTTGAGAGGCTCCTTCAGCATTTTACTGAGATTAGATCTCCGAGAGGGGCTGTTAGAAAGGAAGAAATGATGGAATGGCAGGTTATGTGACCGCTGTGACTCATTAATATATCAAAATTTATGTCCAGAGTGCTCTCACAACTGGTCTGAACCAACTCTTAGGGGCTGGTTTCTCTCTTCTCCCAGTGCTGATGTTGCCTAAAGGCCTCAGTGGGAGATATGCTGATTCTCTTAACAGCCTCCTGCATTTACTCTGACTCTGGGCTCAGTTTGCAGAGCCTTGGCTGTGCCACCAGCACGGACTTCAGGTTCTTTCTGCACCTGGGACAGTCTCTGTCTCTGCAGCTACCTTTGCAAGAACTGACAGCTTGTGGTGACACAGACACATGCATCTGACAGCCTCCTGCCACGCTGGGGCTGGGCTCTGGGTGTTTTACCAGGTTGTCTCTGTGAAATTATCAGAGCATCAAGACAATCTCTGGGAGGTGATGATGGAGGAGCTCGTTTTATTGAACTTCAACCCCTGTACCAATAAATCATACCACAAACTGATGGGAGAAGTTGTCTTCTGCCGGTGTTGGCACTGCCAGAATGCAAGTCAATACAGACCCGACTTTTTCACCCAGAGGTCCCCAGGCCAGGTCTGAGTTCTGGCCAGACGTGACAGAAAATCATTGACACTGAGCAGTAGTTTTTCTTTACAGGAAGGGTTTCTTCCCTTTATCTAGTTCCTATTAAAGAACAGATGCAGGAACACCACAGAAATCATCCCAGCCTTGTGCCCTGCTGTCAGTGGCCCAGGATCCACTATGCTAATCTTTTTTTATCTGACGAGGAGGGGACTTGAGCCTTCCCTGTCTATGGGACACTGGGGCATGTCACCCCTCATGGTACAGCTGAGCCCAGCTCTCCTCCTGTCTAGCCACACTTCCTCTGGGATGGCTCATTTCTTTCTTGCTGCTTGACATTAGATCCTTCCCATCAGCACTAAATCTACCTCTAATTAAATGACTTGAGTAGACCAGGAGGAAGCAATGTGTGTGCTGAGCATAGGATTGTTACTGCTTGTAGGGAGGGGAAGCTCCGTGGGTGGTTACTGGGGAGGAAGCACCCTTGGATCCTGCCCTGCAGATGGGATAAGCAGTGTTTGAGTCCCACTGCTTCCTGAGTGCTGCTGAGAATGGTGCACACAGCCTTGGGTATTGTTTTGTGGGAGAAGGTGCTGAAGACAGTAGAGAAAATAAACAAAGGGCAGGAATTATGTTTTCTAAACTCATCTTTTAATGTCTGCTGACAATTTTTCCCCTGCTTTTCTTACACCAAGGTGAACCCAACCTTTTCTCCCAGGTCTGCCTTGTTCCCAGAAATCAGACTGAGATAACAGGGAAACAGTGTGAGCTCTTCCCAGCCCCCTCAGCTTGACTGCTGTCTCCCCACTGTTTTCTCCTTTGGTGCAGCAAGGTGGATCCTCCTCCTCTCCACCTAGAACTCATTCATCAGGGGCACAGTACTGTTGACAACACCTCCTGGTTTGTAGTTCCAGTTTTACGTTTGCCTGTTAGTGGTTTTCTCTCACTGCTTTCCCCCAGGTATCTGCCATGGTGCCCACTGTTCCTCCCACCAGATCTCCTCCATGGCATCGTGCTCACTCACCACTGGTACATCCCTGTTCAGCACTAACCACAAGCATAACGAAACCCCAATCACCACTCAGTTTAAAGCAAATCAAAATGCACCTGCAGCAGCATTCCAGCTCTGAGAGAGGAGATGATCAGTGATGAATGAAGTCAGCCAGCGGTTAGCACAAGTCAGAATGAGATAGTTCTTGAGGAGAAACATTTCTGCGGCTGTGAAACAGTGCGGGGATGGAGGAATCAGTCTTGAGGCAACAGCACAGCTGTTCCCATCTTCCTTTCCCAGCAAGTGACTCACAGAAAGATGCTGCTGCTTGGAGATCCCACTGGTAGCAAAGCAGTTTTGCCCTGGAGTTCTGCTGCTTTGTTTGTGCTTGCAGTGATGCTTGGAGGGCATCGAGAAGTGTGGCAGGGCTGAGCAGTGGGACAGGAGTGTTGCAAAGGGCTGGAAAGCAGAAAAGGATGTGGTGCATCCGGGTTTGGAGTGTTTCACATAGGAGATGTGTTTGTGTAACCTCATAGCGCTGAGAACTAAAAAAGCTTCATTGACAGAGCAGAAAACCAGCTCCTGTTCAGAGCAGGATTTGAGAAGAGGTATCGTATGGATGCAGAGGAGAGCACCAGCCTCTGAGTCCTCCCACAGAGAAGATGTGAAGCAAAAGGAGGAAGGGAAAGAGAAAACACTCTTTCAGGCAGTTTGGCAAAGAAGAGAGCGAAGAGAAGGCGTGTATGAGAGAAGTAGGAGGAGAGGGGAGAAGTGATCCAAGAGTTCCCATGAGCATTAGGGGAAGAGATGGCTGTGTAGGTAATGTGCCACACAAGGAGGAGAGAGCAAAGCAGCCTTAGGAGGAGAGAAGAGCTGGTTAAGGGCCTTCAGAGAAGAAGACAGGCTGATTTAGCAAGCAGCTTAGTGGCAAAAAGCAACGTGCAAAGTCAGCTTGAAACCAACTTCCAGCATGACCTCCTGCATCAACCCATACCAGGACAGGAGGAGGCAGGAATGGTGACATATAAAGATGGGATGGACAGTATGAAACATGTGGTACATGCAGCTCTATTTTATCCAAACATTATTTTAACCTGTTTTCTCTGAAAACAGAGCAAATCCTTGGTGGCCAGTCTCTGTTTTTCCTGCCTCACCTCAATATCTAAAACCAGTGAGAGGCTGGAGAATTTCCTTCTAATTAACTTAACAAAGAGTGGGTTAATAGATAGCTTGATCATAGTCTGAGTTCCTATATGGGAAGGAGATTTTGGCTAGTGAAGAGCCCTTTAATCTATTGGACAAAAACAGAACAAGATCAAATACTGGAAGTAGAAACCAGAAAAGATTAGAAAGAAGGAAATGCTTTTGTTACAACAGGGGTAATTAGCCATTGGAACTATTTATCTCAGTATGTGGGGGATTCGCCGTCACTTTGAAGTGTCTAAATGAAGATGGGATATTCTTGTACAAGAAATGTTCTAAGTCAGCTGGTAATTATGAGCTTGATGCAGGAACTTTGCTTAATTCACCAGCTTGTGCTTTTCATCAGTTTTTAGATTGGCTGATTCTTATGGTTCTTTTGAGCTCCGCAATTTGTGAACCTATGAGAAATCAGGGATAGTGCTGACGAGCAGAGCACCTGAGAGTGCAGACACTGGTACTGGGAAGTAGTGGAATAGTGCAAAAGGCTCTTCTGAAGCAGGAGAGAAAAATCTGGGGCAACAGTTACTAACAACTCGGTATTTCTCCTGAAAAGAAAATGGTTTTCCTGTGTTTCAGTAGGGATCAGGCTGCAAACCCACCTTAGGCAGGGTTTTCCAGAGGCAGCTGGAGATGCTGTCATCTCATCAGACTCATCATACCATGTGGATTCTGTCACAGGACTGACAAAGAAGTGGCTTTGTTTGTCCCAGCTCGTAGCATTCATCTTTCAAGCAATTCCCAAACATAATTTATCCACTCACTGGCATACCTTACTGACTTCTCGTTATCCTCGCTCGTTTTATGGTTGAGGACAGTTGTGGGGGGTGGAGATTTCATTCAGGCAATTAAGGAAAGAAGTTATCCGAGCTGGGCTTAGTACTCGGGGCTCCAGAGCACCGTCTCATTTTAAAATTACTAATGGAGTGCTAGGAAACGTGTGTCTGCTGTTGGCCTGAATTTGATCTTCCTTTCTTAAATAAGAATAATAAAAGAGGGAAGGGGGCTGGAGGAATGCCACAGCACAGAGCTGGCTCCGCTGGGAGCCGGATGGGGAACGCCAGAGGCTTCAGTGCTTGTTTGTGTCTCTGGCAGCCTGACCCCACGGTGAGGATAATCAAGTTGAAAATTAAATCAAATTTCAAATGTTAAACCAGCCAATTAAAGGCGCAATCACATCAAAACATGCATTTTTAAAAAGTTTTTGTTTACTCTGTCATAATTAATTTATTTAGCAAGAAAAACTTTTGTTTGTACAAAATACTTGTTAAATTGATCATGAGCGGTTCAGGGAGCGAAGATGCAGCGACACAGGGGCATAGCAGAGCAACAGTTAACCAAAAGTTCCCTAAAGATCTGTCTGAATAAGTTTTAAGGGGAAGGTCCTTCCCCACCATGAACCAAACGTGATGTATCTTTTTTTCCAGCTGCGTGACTGGAGGCACGATTGATGTTTGTGGCCTGTCCATTAACCTTAAAAGTGTCTTTGATCAAACAGCTTACCATCTCTTTCCTTTGATTTCCCTTGATGCCTCCCTTTAGAAGACTGAATAGCTGGTGAGTTGGATACTGGACTCCTTGAAGTTATCCCTTACCTGTGTGATCATAGCATCAGCTTATAGCATGTGAATAATTTTCTCTTTTTTCCTGCAGCACAGAATCCCTGAATTTCAGGATCTTTTCGTTATGTTTAGGCAGGTTGGTGTTTATTTTACCTGTGGCCTGTTGCATAAGCTGGCATATTTAGGAGGAAATTTTTTTTTTATCTTGACATTCCTCTTGGAATGTTACTGTTTGAACATCTTCCAGTAATGAAAGAAGGTGGACTACAGGTGTGTCTTTCACTTTTTCCTATATGAGATGAGGGTTGCAAGGTTCAGTGTATCAGGACATTCCAGAAAGCTTCTTGCTTCCTGCTGGTGCCACTTCTTGGTATGCCACTGGTTATTCTGCCTGTCTTGAAACTCCATTTGAGGAGTGACAAGTGCAGATTTCTAATACTAAAGCAATGAGGGAGTAGCTGCTGAAAAAGCCTGACAAAAACATGAATCTTACAGCGTGGGAGGACCCAGAGAGGGGCATGGGCACCAACAGATCAACAGCTGAGAGAGGAAAGGCAGAGCTGGGGTTCCCAGCCCAAGCCCCAGGTGGATGCCCTGCTTTGCTTTGGCTGTGGTTTACAGATCTCCTGAATGGCAGTGGCCAGGAGACAGTGACAGTGTTGTCCTCCATGGGGCTGGGGATGACCCAGTGGTGCTGACCTGGAGAACCACTTGTTCACACTTTGTGATTCACGGGGTAGCTGGATCCATCTAAGAGCAATTGATTGGAAAGTGCTGAGGTGAAGTCCTAAGAGAGAGAGTTTGCTTTTCATCATCCAGCAGTGGTAAATTTATGAGGAAAGGAAGAAATTTGACATTCAAAGACTTGAATTCCTGATGCTTTTTCCTTCTCCCAGCCTCCTTTTTGTTCAGGAATAGAGAAGGACTGGAAGCAGCCACTGCAAGTTTGCAGTTGCCTGAACTTTTCGTTATTAATTAATCCCATCTTTATTCGCACAGCACTCTCTTTGCCTCAGACTGTGGGTAATAAACACCGATCAAGCAAGCAGAGATGATAAATTATCTATTTAATAATTAACAAATTAGTCCTAACAGATGGAACCAAAACAAATTTGTCTGTATGTGCACACAGCACACGGCTTGCCTTCCCCTGTTTGTCACACTGGGACATCTCCAGAGATTTCAGCACGTCTCCACTGATCTCAGGTTAGTCACCCTCATGTGCTACATGGGCCAGTCATGAGTTTATCTCTGGGTCTGCTGTGGCTCTTTCCAGATCTGACATTCTCCACGTGCCAGCAATGAATGAATGAGGCAAAGCAAGATGTCACGGAGGAAGAGAGAGATGGAGAAGAGAGGGAGATCCCAGCATTTTAGGGTTAGTTAGGATGTCGAAGCATCCCTGCAGAAGGATCAGCTGTCTGTTGTGATATGTTATGTTGAATTAATAGAGATTATAGTTCCTGTAATTCTTTCTACTATTATCTAGCAAAGAATAAAAAGTCAATGCACTGCCCAGTTAAATAAACATGAGGCACTACAGTCATATGAACATAGTATCCTGTGAGCTAACTGTGCATATATTATTCATCTCCAGTTATTATTCATGACCTTTCCCTCACACTGTCATGGCTCCATCACTTGTGAATTTATAAGTTCATTAATAATGAGTGTCAATTAATAATGTATTTTCATTATATCCATTGGGTATATTTACAGCATTCATAATGCATTCAAATAACTGATTTGAGGTGTAAAAATAAAACCATAGCTCTTCCATGGGCCCTTACCTTTTTGATTTTGAAGAGTTACTATTTTTGTGAATAATCCTTCCTGCTCCCATTGCTATGTGGCCATGCTGTGTAATAGCCTGCCATCTGCCACCATCATGCTTAAAAAGGCTTGAATCAAAGCAGGAAATATGGTTATTGTGTGAGATTAGAAGAAGATGATCCACAAATCCATCATTATTGAAAGCGACACCAAAATGGTGAGAGCGTGGGAAAGGTTTGAAGTTCAGCTGCTTCCTTCTCCTCTCCCCCACCAGTTGCATGTGGTTGGAATTGAGGAGCACAGTCAGGTGGAAAGAGGCACCCTGGATCCACCCAGGCTCCGGGAAGCACTGTGATGCTCTCGGGAGCACGGAGATTTGCTGGGGGTGTTGCTGTGATGTGTACCTGGGACCAACATGCCGTAGCAGGTCACACTGTTGTGCTTTATTTTAATTGAAAGACGCCCACCTCATTTCCTTCCTCATCTGCGGCACTTTAATCCTCTGGTTTTTTTAGAACCTGAAAGTTTTTGCAAGTTCTCCTTTCCTGTTTTCTTTTTTTTTTTTTCTTTTCAGGAAGAAAACTCCAAAATACTTTTGTTTCTCACAGGCATCTTTCCTCTGGCTCTGCCCAGGGAAGCACTGGGCACTGGGGTGCAGATCATTAGCTGGCTTTAGACACCGGAGTCTAAACATTGGAGACTCTGCCACAGATAAGCAGTTAACATAACTAATCCTCTTTCAGTTCCACTTCAAGTATGCTGATAATTCTTGTTTTATTTTGTCAGCAGTACTTTGAGTTGCATTTCTTGGGTTTTATTTCAGTGTTCATAGCCCATGGTAACACTCAACCAGTAAATAAAATTCACCTTTTATCTGTTCCCCATTATAGACATAGGGAATTGTATTTGTATGTGTGCTTTTAAACAGATCCAGGAATATTGAGTGCAATGAAGATACCACCTTCAAAGCACATACTTTCTATCCAGACAGGACAGGAAAGGCTGCCTCCAGCCCCATGGAATTGGAAACGCTTAATATAAGAGTCAGTTAGATATCAGTGAGAATGTATATTATTTTCTCTTCTAACTAATAGGATTTTTGAATAAAGCTAAAGCTGATATGTCTGGCTGAGTCCCTGCCCTTTGTGAGAGTTGCAGCTTCACCAAATGACAAAGGGTTGAGCTGTGTGAATCCTGGGTATCGTGTGTGCTTGCTGGAAACAGCTGCAAAGAGATGTAAAGAGGGAGGCAGGTGAAGAAAGGCATGAGCAAGGGACAGTAAGTGAACTCTTTTGTATTGGCTTTAATCAAAACATAATGAGGAGAGTTAAAGCATAAAGCAGGGGAGGGATTTAGCTTGTGTCAGCCTGGAGGAGGGAGCCATTAATTTCACTCTATCATTTTGAATTGCTTTCTAGAACGTTTACTCATCCATCTTTTCCAGCCAAGCACTTCACTCTGCCTATCATCGTTCATTCCTTTGGATTTAAATTATGAGTTTGTATTACTCTAAGTATCTCTCTTTGCTTCTTGTTTTTGTGTTTGCTTATTGAACCCATTTTGGACCCCCAGAACAGTTTCATGCTCCACTTAAGTGGCCCAAGTTAGCTGGTAGCCTGTGCAGACACCTTTTCCTTTGGACAGCATTGTCAGAACAAGCCAACCGGTGACTGATGTGACGTGGAGTCAGCGAGTGTGTACAGTGGATAAATGTGCCTGACGCTTTGTGATAGAGCTGGTAATTACATTTCACAGTGAGTGGTATTAATAGTGAAAGGAGGCTCTGCCAATGCTGCATGAGAATTGGTAACAAGAGAGGCTGTAGGAAGAAGAGGGAGTCATTTATTAACCTGATGAATTACAGAAAAGTGGACTTTTCCTCAGAATGCAGAGGAACTTTCCTAGACATGATGCCTTTGAGATATCTCAGGGCCATTGATGACATTGATGATACTGAAACCTCTTTTCTTTCTTTTTACCCCATTTCTGACTCTTATGACTTCCATCTCCCTGCTTATGCTCAAATACTGCATCACTTGGCTTTATGCTGCCTAGAGATGGTGCTTGGCTAGGGATTCACAGATCTTGAGGTCTGAAGGTGAAAAGTTTTAGAAGATTTTTCAACCTGTGGAAGAAAAGGTGAACTCTGAAAAGGAAGAGAGTCAGCTGTTGGTGTCAGATAATTATCAGGCATATGGGACAAATGTCCTGCAAAACAGGATTGTCTGTCAGTGTGGTCCTGGGGACAGATCTGTGCCTATGTAGGAGACATTCCCGTTCTGGCAGACTTACCAAGAAGCAACAGAAGCTGTTCTACTTCAATCCTCCTAGGCAATTTCTTACCAATTCTGTCTTCCATGTAAAACGTCTTTGAGGAGGAAAAACAATCTCTCCCAAACTTTCCATTTTATGAAAGGTCTTTTCCTCTGGATCCTTCTGCTCCTTACTTACTCACACCTCCTCTACATTCCAGCCACTCTCTTGATTTTCCTGAGGTTTGTCAGCGTTCACTGCGTACCCAGAGCCGTGTCCCAGGTCTGGACTATTTCCCTTCCAGCCCAGCAGCAGTGCAGGAGGGACAGTGCAGGCCCAGCCAGTCCATTAGTGCTCAGAAGGGATCTGAAGTGCCTTCCAGCAAAGGCTTAGCTGTCGGCACAGCCGATGCACAAAGCTCGGCTGCTGGCTTGTGCAGTTCTCTCCTGGGGTTCTTAAAAGGAAAAACGTGCCAGCTCTGGGAAGGAGGACAGCACAACGATGGAAACAAGCCTGAGCTGGAGAGAATTGCCAAGATTTTAAGGTATTAGAAGTGCTCCAGAACCAGAATGATTTAACGGTGTGATTACTTCTTAATGCAACACTCTGAAGATTTTTTTATTAGATTTCCCCCTGCCCCATTCATTCCTCCTAAGTGCTGTGGAAACAGGCGAGCTTGAAATAAACACCTGGGGCTGTTATACTATATCACTCAGTTTAATTAACTTTTAAATCATATAATGTCACCTGGATACCTTTCTAAATTCTACAAGCCTATGAGATAGCAATAGCTGCAGCTCTATTCAGTTACCACCTTTGATAAAATCACCTTTTGGAGGCTGCAGGGTTCCCCTCTGCCCTTTCTTCCCTACAGATATTCTCTCCTTCAAAGAACATAGGCTGGAACCAAGTGACTTGTAGCTTAAGGGCTTGAAAATACGTGTTGTTGAGACAATGTCAGGTGGTATCCTTGTGAGTTGGGGTCAGTGGAGCAGCTCTCTGGTGTCCAGAATAGCTTTTCATTGATGGTTTCATAGACTCTGTATCCCTGTGACAGTTTATGCTCTTGGTCATGAGATGGCCTTACCCAGTGAGTGACAGACAGAGGGGACCATGCATTAGGAAGAGATTAAATGTGTCCTGTGGTGATTAAAGCTGCTTGGTAGGGAAGTCTTTAATATTAATTTGTGCTCTTTTCTGATACAAGTTGCCTTTGTACTGGTGATTCTCCTACCTTAAGAAGGTGCCAACTATGCATTTTCCCAATGTGGGATCTGTCAGACCCAGTGAATATTTATGGTAGCATCCATCCATGTAGCATTTTCAAGGCATTTAGAGCAGAATCACAGGGAAAAGAGCTAAAACATGAGATTGTCTGGCCCCTTCCTTGGCCCCAAGGAGGGAGCAGTCCAAGGGGTCTGTGTCTCAGGCTGTAGGAACTGAGCTCAGTCCACCCTGTGCACAGGAAGCTGAATCTCAGAGGAATCATACATTAACTGTTTGGGCTAATCCTTTAGGCTATTCATTATTCAGGAAAAAAAAAAAGAGAAAGAAAGAAAGAAAGAAAGAAGTTATTTGTACTGATGGAGAAGAGGAACACAGAAGGATTAGGAGGCAAAAAGATGAAGGTACTGGCATTTGCTGAGCGCTTCCGAGTTCAAAGTGCCCCAAAAGCACTCAGTAGAATCCACATTTAAGGAAATGGTTGAGAGAGCCTTTGAGACATCTGAGCAGGGAGCCAAGAGAAAAAAACAGATGAGATGAGAACTAAACCTGGCAATTATTGGCATAGAAATTATGATGGCTGAATGTGGGAGGGGGAAAATTCACTGAAAGAAAAGATCAAGGACTGTCCTCAGCATAGATGTGGCAAACAGGGTTTGTGGAGCAAGAAACAGAGAGGTCAGTATTGGGCTAAAGGAGTGCATGGATACAACAAATAGGAGGAGAGAAATTGGAAACTTTAAGGGTTAATAGACCAGATACAAGTATGAAAAGACCTGCTGGTGAGAAATAGAAGGGCTGGGAAAGGCCACTGGAAAGGTCTCACTTCTGGTAACCTCTGAGGTGGAGGTGGAATTGATTGGCCGTGCAACAATGTCGCTGCATCCGCTTCATCTTTATTTAAAGTTGTTCCTTTTGTGTGTGAGCTCTTTCCTCAACCTCAGCAGTGTGAGTGAGCTGGGCTGCCGTCAGCTCTGTACTGCCCTGCTGTGCTCCTGCCCCTCCTTTGATGCTACGTCCGGGATATTTCCCTCCAGCTCATCTGATTTGCAGAAACCCAAGTGACTCTTCAGCTTTTTTCTTTTCTTTTTTCTTTTTTCCTTTTTCTTCCCTGTCCTCTGCTCTGAATGCATTAGAAATCAGAAAGCTACATAAATGCAAGTCAAACCAAAGATTCCTGAGACCATGAGTGTGTAGTGCCAACGTCATCCTTGCAGGAGTATGTGGGATGGTCATTACAAGGCCCTTGGCAGCTGAAGTGATGATGAATTAGCAGGATGTCATTAACCTCCCAGGATTTCTCTCTGGCAGTCAATGTGCAAGTTAAAAAGCTCCACCATTTCCATAAAACAGGGAAGGAAGTGGGTTGGGGCATGGCAGATACTTGGAGTGAGCTGTACTTCAGTGATGCAAGGGAGGAACCATTAAGTTCAGATGCTGTATTTTGGTATTTTGATCTCTTTCCTTTGCAGCTTTTCTGACCAAGTTCTCCATCTTTTTCCCTCTGTCTGTGAAATGGGAGTGAGCTGAAGTGGCCGTTTCACACTGCTGTGTTGCTGCGAGTCGCCTGACATTGGTGCTTTGTTTCATCCCAGGGAAGGTCAAACGTGGTGCTGGGGGAGCAGCCAGCGGGAGCTCCCTGGAAATAATCAATAGAGGGAAGGTGGGGGACGAGTGAGCAGGACTGAGCGATAACATCTAGCCCATGTTTAATAAGAAGGGGAGAGAGAAGTGCAGGGCCAGGAAGGGGGGGAATGTATTAGGAAAGCCGAGACGTGGCGAGAAACTGCATGATAATGAGGCATAGGTGATAGCAAAATGATAAGTCAGCAGAGCTGGACGAGGTGGTAATGTCCAGCTTTTCAATTCCAGGCAGGTACTGCTGTGTTTGCAGCTGTGGCTCTTCAGGAGCAGGAGACATGCGCCTGTGAATGTGAAACCGAGCGCGAGGCGACGGGGAGGCAGGAGCTGGGAAACGGCGTGCCCTTGCTCCTTGGAGCTCAGGAGGTGCCAGGAGGTAGCAGGATACCAGGACCCTGAGCAAGAGGAAGGGAGGAGAGGGAGCATTTGCTCCTGCAGCTCTATTAGGCCCATGGACCAGGGGCCTGTGGAGTAGTGCTGTTGCCCCTCGCGTGGTGTTGTGCCGGGTTGTGGAGGTGCACTGTGAACCCAGAGGCCCTGATGCAGTTGACCTTTGTTTCCAAGGATGTGGCTGATGGTGTCACAAGGGCTCTGCAGGCTGGTTATGAATGGGCCTGTGATAGACCTGTGCACAGAGAGCCAAAAATTAATAGCCTCTGAGAAAGAGCTGAGTTGGAAAAGTGCACCTTCTGTAAGGCCACTGGAGCAAGGAAGGGATGGAAAAGCCGGTATATTTTTATTTCAAGTTCCGGAGTCCCCAGCCCCCGAAGCCACAATCTGCTGATAAAGACCTAGTTAAGTTCAAGGTTTTCTGTAAATACGAGTGGCACACAATGCTATTTCACCAGGAGCTGTTGAGTGATACAGTGACTCTCCCTGATGATCCTCCCCTGGGACTCATGCTTATATCCTGACTGCGCCAACCATGGCACACAGATGCCACTTTAAAAAGAAAAGTTGCTCTGCTTAACATAGTTTGCTTCATCTATGCCTTCAGCTTCACTCCTGAAAATAGTTTTGACTGTGTAAGTGTCAGAATAGACAATCTTACTGTTTCAGACTGATTTAAAATCTTCCCTTTAGCATCACATGATCAGGAAACAAACATTCATCCTATTGGGAAAGTAAGATGCATTGCTTTCCAGTGGCCCCAGAATCTAGCCTGGAAAGTCCTAAACTTAATGCACTGCAGTTTAGTGACATGTTTGTCTACATAAACTCTACTTGCTGATGTTTTTAAAGGTCTCTGGACTTAAGCTAGCAAAGTAAACTCGGCATGATAAACAGAGGCAGTTTTTTAATATATATATATATTCATATATATTTATATAGAGAGAGAGATGTTTGGAATAAAAATTATCCCATTTTAAAAGCATTTGTAAACTCAGCTTTGGAATATCCAGTCTCTTATGACTATCATTTCCCTATTTCTTTTTAACTTGCAGTTTCACACTCAGGACAGGAGGGAGCCTGGCTCAAGGTGGACCTGCTGTGAAATCAGGTTGTCTCAGGGGGCAATGCTGCAGTGGGTCACCAAGCCCTTTGCTTCCTCACCCAGTGAATCCTCCCAGTAGAGAGCTGGGATGCTGCCAGGCAAAGGAACAGGCAATGCTGGCATGACCCCCATTTTTTGGTATTTCATTACCATGGTTGACAAAGCTACATATATAGATTCAGGAACAAGCAAAATGTCCCATTCCTTAGTCCAAGGTTTTCTGACTGTCTCTTGGTCCTGAAAGGCAGAATCTCTCAAATTGTCTTTTTTTTTTTGAGAACAAGATGTTTAATATTAACACTGATTATCTAATTGCTCATTTCAAGGAGGGCAATAACAACTTTCAGAGCTTTGGAGACTTAATTTTCTTCTGGATTTTTGGGCAGCCACCCAGATCTTGCCAGCATGGTTTCTTTTCTCCATCGTCTGTATTTTTCCAGAGAACAGTTTAAAGATATTCGAGTGCAAGCTAATTCACATCCATCCTTGGCTTCCCCATCTTTTCTGTTTCCTTGTTAAGTATAACAGTGTGTTTATGATATTTTTAACATCTTTACAGAAGATCAAGCCAGTCAGGATACAGTTACAGTACCCTAGAAAGGCAGATGTATTTGACATACTTGACTGTGAACTATCAGCATCTAGGGGGTGATAGTGGATAAGGTAAGGAAGAGTTGCCTGAAGAACATTTAGGAAGAAAAAATGAGAGAAAGCTCTGTTCTTCCAAGGCATCACCTGAGGAGGATCTACTGCAAATTACCAACAGACAGGATTTTACCAGCTCTGAACTATAAAAACGAGTTTTATTTAAGCTTGAGCCTGCATGTGGAGGTCATGGGGCTGAAGTCCCTCCACCCTTTAATGCAGCCATTCCTCAGTACTGTGAACTCTGCACAAGAATTGAGTCTGCGTTTAGAGCGGGTGTCGTGGTGTCTCATTAAAGCGTCAGTGCTTGGAGAAAGTGCTAAACCCTGATGGCTTTTCAACAAGTATCTGCCTGGGAAGAGGGAGGAGTGTCACAAAGTGCCATGCCAACAGAGGCCACGTAGCTTGTGCTCCTCACACTGCACATCATTTCTTATCAGTACGAGCTCTCCTCCCATAGGATGAGAAACGTATGAATCAGTCGTACTGCCTGCTCCGTGTCCTATAAATTAGAGAAAGATGCAGCTGGTTTGTCTTTTCGTTTTCTGTGCTCTTTAATTGCCTCTTCATTATATCATCCAGCATCCCTTTCTCCAGCCTCTTCCATATCCATCTTTGAGAATGATGAGCAGTCGAGTGTGATATGCCCCGAAGGTGACTGTCAAAACACGCTGAATTATGCAGCGGTCCGGTATTTCTTTTCTTCTCTCTCTTTCTCCTTTGAGTATTGCAGGGAGAATAGTTACAGCGATCGATTGGGAGGTCGGGATTGGCTTTTACTTTGGGTGGGACACAGGATTTTGTGTGATTTAAAATGCAAACCTTGGTGAGCCTTTCTCTGCATTGGGGCTTTACATACTGTTGATCTGGATTGTTGTGGAGCCTCCTTCTTTGGAGATAATTGAAAGACATCTGGATACACGGTCCTGAGTAACATGCTCTAGGGAACTTGCTTGAGCAGGGAGGTGGGACCAGGTGACCCATTGTGGTCTCTTCCAACCTTACCTATTCTGTGATTCTGTGATATAATCCTGGGGCTTTGTGGTTTGGTCTGCATATCTGACAGTGCACTCCATCTTGTTCCCCACATTGTGTTCCCAAGTTTTTTGTTTCGTTTCAAATGACTGACTTAATTAGCCTTCTGTTGGCCAGATATTTTTGTGTAATGACATCTTCCCAGGGATTAATCTGATTTTTTCCTCCTTAATTTAAGATCCCTGGAACTAGTGCTGTGCTGGCTTATGCAGTTCCCATCTCTCCCTGTCTATCACTACCATAAAGCTGTGGTTAGAGAAACCTTCTCTCCCTTAAGGCAAAACACGAAGAGATGCATGTAGGCTGTGCTGACATTATCTTTGATAGCTGTGCTCGAGCTTGGCGGCAGCTCACAGGGCCAGGTGGCTTCATCCAGCTGTCCCCAGTGGAGAGAGCGCTCCGTGGAGCCAACGCTCCCATATGGCTGAGCACCCCTGCCTGGGGAGCCCCTTGGGCTGGAGGCAGGGTGAGATCCGCCTTCCCAGCGACACGGGGAGGAAAACTGGCAGTGCAGATGGACCCCGAGCCAGAGGTGGGCTCTGCCTGGCCCCAGGCTGGGAACTGAACCATGGTTGGATCCATCCAACCAACCCTGATGGCCAGGCTGTGCTGCTCAGGGGGGGTGATTCTCCAGGGATGTGCCTTTTAAAGCACATGGCAGTCACAAAATTTAATTGACACATTTCAGAGTCTTAAACCTGAAGTGCAGCCTGGGGAAGAGGGGATGCCTTTTAGGCTTCTTTAAAGTAATTCAGGATTTTATGTAATAATAATAATACAACAACAACAATAATAATAACAACTACTTATCTAGGACCTACACAAAATCATTGATGTTTGCCTTTGCCATCAGCTTAATGTGCATTTTGCTGATGCACAACTCCTGGTTGATACTGTTGCATAAATAAAATAAGCCCTGTTAATTTTAAACTCCTTGAGAAACATATACATGCAAAAATGTAAAGCTTATTCATGGAAAAATGGCAAAATCAGCAGGAAAAGAGAGAGATTATTTTCAACAGTGTCCTTTTAATTAGAGCGATAATTAATTCTTTTCCCTGACATGCACATACAGATTACTCTTTTAAAATATTCCTGCTTGAAATAAAATGACTTAAAGCTACATAGCAGAAGAACAGATCATAAATCTAAAAGAGAAAAATCAGGACTGTGCATATTTTGAGCACCCCTTTGGAATCCAAAATGGCCACTGGAATGCATGCCATAAAAATCTAATGGCAAGGTGAACAAAATGCTCCTCGAGACCCAAGTGCTGAGAACAAGCAGAGGCTCCGTGCAGGCACTGGGGCCGATGAAGTGGAAAATGGAGTTAATATATTTTGCACATACACAAATCACATCAACTGTGCTCCTTTCCAGGGGACAAAATGCTTCATACTGTTGGTCTAGATGCACTGCCATAACTTTTTCTGGCATTATGGACTTTGAAGGTTGCTCAGGGAGGAATCTGTTTGGAAAGGGGATGTGGAAGCAAGTGATCACTTCAGAAAGATGAAAGAAAGCCAGAAGCAAGTGCAGGTGGGAGGAGGAGGTGGTGGAAAGCCAGTGGCAGTGCAGCACTGAAGCTGGGTTGGACATGGGGTGTCCCAGTGCTCTCCTCCCCAGGAAAGTGGTCACAGCACCTGCCAGAGTTCAAGGAGCATTTGGACAAGGCTCTCAGGCACATGGTGGGATTCTTGTGCAGGGCCACGAGTTGGACTCAATGATCCTTGTGGGTCCATTCCGACTCAGGGTATTCTATGATTCCTCAGCTGTGGGAGGTCACAGCAAGCCTTTGGAGAGCCTGTTCCATTTGTGGGGCTGGCTGGTGGTGAAACATGGAAGGATTTCACTGGTGGAAGTGGTCTTTATGTGAGAGTCTGAGCTTTGATTATGGTGTTGGAGAAATGACAGAGAAAGGTGGAAAAAAAAGAAGGCAAGACATCAAGGGCTGGTGCAGAGGCCAGAGGTGAAGAGAGGGGAGAAAAGAAATGTGTTTCTGGAGGAATTCAGGCATCCCTTGCTTATATCAATTTTTATTAAATTATCACACCATTCCCTTTATAACTCCCTCAAGCATACCAGAGGAAGTCACTGTGTGAAAGCCAGACCCCAGCTTGCAGCCACTTGCTCCCAGCGAACATCTCTGCAAGCCAGCACCAGCGCCTGGGGCTCAGTCTCTCAGTGCCCTGGAAAGCCGGTGAAATGTGTTCGGCACAGCAGGGAAGCATCTCACTGCTTCCCTGTAATTAGACTTGTGACAATGCCTCCATGGAGAAGAAAAGCCTGAAGACCTGCTCCTAGGTGGGAGATTTCTCCTGAAGGCTGATCCTGCATGCAGGTACTGCCAGCCCAGCTCGGAAAATTGCATCGTTGAGTTGTGCTGCCCAGCCAGGGTTTAATTTCTTACAACGGTGATTAAGACTACTCATTTAGGGACATAAAAGGAGTTGGCCTTCTAATTGCATGTACAGATGTTTCCAGACATAAAGCAAAATGATGCAGGGAGGCTATAGCATCCTGCTTGCTGTTCCATACAGAGAGGCCAGTGCCAAAATGAGGAATTAGAGGGACAGCATAAAAAATAAACCTAAGGAGCTTTTGTTCACTTGTAGAGGAGATCATGCTGGAATGGTCATGAAAGGAGAGGTGGAGAGAGAATGTGTATGTGAGAGGATGGAGTTCACGTTGTCCATGCTGGGTTATTTAGCTGCACCCAGGGCAGGCTCTGGGCCACAGAGCCACAATCAGCAGTGCAGTCATGAAGACCTCACCAGCCCAATCTCCAGTGGTGCTAATTAAGAGAAAAGAGTTTCCTCCATTTACTTTTTGACAAAGTGATTTCCACACATGATTTTATTCAGTTACTTTTCTCCAGGGATCGGCACAACAGGGAAATCCTGTTTCCTTTGTCGTTGCTGTTAATTAAAGTAGGGCTGAGGCACCTTGGTGAACCTCAGGTGCCTCTCAATTTGCAGAGGGCTTTGCAGCACTGAGACGAGCTGCAGGGCTGGAGACATGTTTCACTGGGAGCCCCAGAGGTCCACAAAACCCTTGATTAGAGGAGGGAAGTCTGGTTCATCCAAGCTCTGTCTGGAAATACAAAGGAGTTGTAATCGTGTATTTCTGCCTGCTAGAGTGGTCTAAAAATGGTTTATTTTTTACCTTTAGAGGACCTTGAGTCTTGTCATGTTAAGCTGAAGGCAAAGGGTACATGGTGTAGAAGGGGACCACAGGGATGCTTCCCAAGAGCACCACACCAAGTCTGCTTGTTAGCCTCTTGCCTTGGGCATGTGCTGCACACTGCCCTTCCTCCTGCCTCTCTTGGTCTTAGTGAAGTCCCACGTGGCTGGAGAACCTGTTGAAGAAATTTTCAATCCTCCTTGCTGCTTGCTGAGTACAGGGACCTCATCTCCTTTGGAGAAAAGTGAAGGGTTTGCTCTGACCCTCCTGTGTTTATGTGACCTCTCAGCCTACAGTGCAGTAGATACAAAAGAGTATTTTCTTTCCCTGATCTGAGGGGGAGTGGTGTGCACACACACTAGATTTGCCTGGATCATTGGGATTTGCCCTTGATGTCTATCCAGACAGGTGTAGCCCGTCCTCATTCACTGCCACATTTCAGCCATGAATTCCAGTGCTTCTCCAGGTACCAGTGGCTGCAGTTTTCTGTGATGGGACCCACCCTTCCATATAAGTACCTTTCTTCTTTTGTTTAACAGCTCCCATTTTCATTTCTTGCTTGCCCTTGATCAGCACTTGGCACTGACTCTAGTCTAGAGAGGTTGTATAAGTAAAGGCAATCACAGCAGGTGTCATTTGGGGAGATAAATGGTTAAATGTCTCAGCTTCAGCTTGAAGCATGGATTTTTTAGGTCTTTTCTTTGTTTGTTTGTTTCAGAGCACATCCAAGTTTTGAGGACAGCTAAAGGTGATAGAGAATGACACCTTAATTGAAAGGGGTCAGAGTGTTGCAAGTTTCTCTTTCATTAGCATTCTGTGCATGTTCTTTTTGAAACCCAAAGGCTCTGTCCGCTGTTCCTTGCTGGCCTTCGTAAAGTGAACTCTGGGTAAAGGGCTTAAAAGACAATATTAAAAGGGGAGAGAAAGAACTGAAAAGGGGATTACAAATCCAATAAAAATTGCTCTCAAGAGTAGACAGTATCTGCTGGACAGGAAATATATTTGAGTTTCTGACTAGCTGCGAAATACCTCAGTCTCAGAAAGTTCTGAGCAGAGGGTAAGCCTGGATGCTCAGTTAATCATCAAAGACAAGCAGAGGACACTCAGCTGGCTCAGAGCTCAAGTCCCAAGTCACCTCATGCATTTTGCAGTGGCTCTGTCCGTGCGGGCCTTGGGGCACTGATGGAGCAACAGCTGCTGGAGAAGAATGTGCTGATGGCTCCAAGTGTGTGCAGCCTGTGCTGGTGGGAATGGAGATGGTGGGAACGCTTGGTTCTGGAAGGTGACAGCCTGACCATGCACTTAGTTCATGAGATTGGGGTACGTAGTAGTCTAGGTTTTGAAGAGCTCTGAAAAGTGGAGGTTTCAGGCTTTTGACCAGTGCTTGGGTGATAGCATTGGTCTCAGCTTTCCTCTGGAGTAGAGGGCAAGTTATTTGGGCATCCAGGTGTCAACAGCAGATTCTGCTTCTAACACCCCGCTGGTTTGTGAGGCATTATTGGCTGTTGCATTTATCCCATGCAGATTATTACACAGGTAGTTTAAGGTTTTCAGCAGTATTTACCTATTCTGGATCTGACTACAGAGGGGAAAATCCTTTCAATCCCATCAGCAGGCAGCGGAGAAGGCAGTGGCTCTAACACCACATTTCTGCCTGTGCTCCATTTCCTGAATGCTTTTGTGTTACAGGCTGAAAATTTTTAGGTTGGACCCGTTCCTTTAGTGGATGCTCTTTATGACTGTGTCTTTCATCCAAGCAGCGGAGTGAGCGGGGGTGGGACAGGCAGGATGCTGGTGCAACCCCCTCTCTGCGCTGCCTTGTGTAGACTTTGTTGGAGTCTTTCTAAGAGCATCTGCCTCCAGTTGGGGTAATTAGTACTCTCAAGCTGTAGTAGTGAGTATCTCGTTGATGGAATATAAAAGTGAGCAAAATGTCAGTTCAGCACTGCGTGGAGGCCTCACTGACACACAGGCTGCTTCTGAAACTGCTGGCGTTTTTTTTTCAGTTAATTGCCTTTTTAATCATAGTGAAATTGCTCCTATTTGCATGAATATTCCAACAGCAGGATCAGTTTGCTCTTGTCACAGATACTCACTACATAGCACATTCAGTTTTGTTTAATATGCCTCATATTTAGAGGCTCAAACTTTATTCCCTCTGTTTTACTCCTTTTGTTTCCCTCTGTCTGCCATAGGATAGGCAAATGTTATTTTGTTTATTTCAAGAGATGTCTTGAAATAAATAAAATGTCTGGAGAAAAGAAAGCTCTAGGAAGACCTTATAGCAGCCTTCCAGTACCTAAAATGGAACTACAAGAGAGCAGGAGAGGGACTTTTGACAAAGGCATTGTCAGTGATAGGACAAGGGGGAATGGCTTCAAACTGACAGAAGGCAGAGTTAGATTAGATATTAGGAAGAAGTTCTTTGCTGTGAGGGTAGTGAGGCCCTGGCACAGGTTGCCCAGAGGAGCTGTGTTTGTCCCATCTCTTGAAGTGCTCAAGGCCAGGTTGGATGGGACTTTGAGCAACCTGGTCTAGTGAAAGGTGTCCCTGCCATGACAGGGGTTGGAACAAGGCCATAGCTGGGGAGGGACAGCTAAGGGACAGCACAGGGCAGTGAGGCACCAACCTCGGCAGCCCCACCAGGGTTGTACCCTAGTGCAGACCTTGCTTGGGCAAGGTCCTGGTGCAGCAGGAGGAGCTGGCATGGCCGGGGATGTCCAAACCCAGCATGTTCTCCTGAGCAGTCCCTGCCTGGGCAGAAGGGAGGGCAGTGCTCCAACCTGCATTGGAGACCTGGCTCCATCACCACCCTTGGCTCATTAGCAGAAGGAGGATCTGCATCCCCCGCAGGGGTGTTGGAAACAACCTATGGTGACACGGATGTCCCAGCTGCCTCGGGGAGATGTGCTCAAGTGTTGGTAAGGTTCAGTGAAAACATTGAGCAGAGTTAACAGCACACGAGGATGGACCCATTCGCTTCCAAGGCAGTAAAGCAATGGGAAACAGGCTAGGCAATCAGTCATCTCCAACTGTCAACTTTTAAGCAGAAAACATTGATTTTAATGGTAATTTCTGCATAAAAATTAATGGTGCTATAAAATCTTAATTTGGAGTTTCAGAACAAATAATGTAATAGTAAAAGGCAGCATCCTGAAGTAATTTGAAAATGAATTAGGCCAGTGAAATCAAACTCTCCCCACTGAGATGCCTTTAATTGATCATCTCCATAACAGCTAGTTTACAAACATATCATGAGAGCGTTTGCTGCCCTGGCACCTTCCAGGCAACACGTCCAGCATCAGTATGGAAACCAGTCCATCCCTCCACATTCCTTCTGGGCCCCAGCGAGGATGCGATGGGGAGGAAATAAATCAAGCGCAGTCATGTGGTCGGTACAACATGAGTCTTTGAGGTTTGAACTGGGGAAAAACATTCTCCCACAAGAAGCAGAAACCACAAGTCTAAAATTAACCAAGCCCTTCAGATTGGCAATAGGCAAGTGGTGAATCCCTGTGGATCCTCCGTGCTGACAGCACTATTAATACATCAGCTGAGGGCTTGGGTGAGGGTGGGGAGAGCTGTGTGTGCATCAGGAGTAATATGTTTTTGGCATCTGATCTCGTTCATTGGAGCGATACCGGGGGCTGAGCTGTGGTACGGGGCAGGAATGCTAGAGACCTTCTCTGAAATGTAAAAAAAAAATGTGCTGCTTCTTACTTAATTACAGTCATGCCAGTTGCTATGTTGAAATGCTGCTTTAAAAGCCTTTGTGAGTAATTAGTGTCAAAAATATATGATCTACAAAGCCATAAACTCACAGCTTGGTAATATTACCAAGTACTAATTAAAAAAAGAAAAAAGAAAAGTCTCTCTTTCATGATAAGATTTCCAGCATAGCGAAAGATAAAAACGATGCAATTTGCAGATGATAGGAGGGGGAAAAAGAAAACCTGAGAGAAGGATTGAGGAGAGAAGAAAGTCAATATCAACAAGGCTGTAGATCTCCGGGTGATTTGGTAATGGTGAGGGTAAGGGAAGTGAAATATTGGAGTCTCAAGACAGAAATATAGTCAGGAATATATCCTGGGAGCCTCCTCTGCTACAAAACAGAGATAAGGTTGAAGATCAGGCATTATGGACGAGAGGGATAAAAATACTGCTGTATTTGGGACTAAACCTGGCACAGCTCTCAGGAGCAGTAAAGTATTGCAGGAATGTCCTTACTGGCAGACATACAGATATCTTATGCAAATCTGCAAGTGTATTGTGGCATCTTGTGAGGGCTGTGTGACATCCCATCCATATTCCTCCTGACCAGTCTGGACCCCTCTCTGGACTGGTGTCACAGAAGCAGACTCTGTCCGGCAGAGGGAAACCAGGCTCACACATGGGAGCTCAGAGCACTTGGTTATACTGAGATGAGGTGTTTATCCTTTGGAAAAAAGATTAAGAAGAGACCTCATTAAGGTTTAAAGAAAACCCTGCTGGGAATAAAAGATCAAGGCTATTTAGGTTATTGTCAAATACATGTGTCAAGGGACATAAAGCTAGTCTGAAGAAGGACCTGAATTCTATGAAATGTAAGCTGATTTTTTTTTTTAACAGCACTTAATAATGCAATTATAATAACAACTTGTGCTTTCTCATGCCTTCCAATTTAAGATCTGAAAGCGCTTCACAAACATGAATTAAGCTTTCCAGGACTGTCACAAGGTACAGCAAATACTCCTCTGTTTTACAGACTGAAAAACTGAGGAACAGCATGAGTACAAGGCAGCACAGCACGTGGAGGAGTATGTCTTTATTTTAATCGGGTTGGGCACGGCCTCTGGGCTTTGCCTGCTCGCTGTGTGCAGTCCTGCAGCTGTGCAGAACCTGCGTCCTGACTGACTCTGCGGAGTTTTTCATTCCACCCCTTCTTCTCACTGATCCCTCGACCTTTATGGAAGTGGTGAGTCATTTATGAATAGGGAAAGAGAGCAGTAGAAGGTGGCCACGTGGCTGTACGCTGCCCCATTGATGGCTCACACTGCTCTGAGATCTCAGGTGTCCCTTGACACCAGTGGATTGAGTTGTCCTGTCCTCAGCCTCCCTGTTGTTTTGGTGTGTGCCCATAGCACCACAGGAAGCCAGGGCAAAGAGGGAGTCCTAAGCCATCTACATCCCATGTGACCTGCAAATCACTGTATTCAGTGTCACTGTGCTGGTGAGGGAAGTCCCTTCCCCTGGTGCCCACTGCCAGAAATAATGGCTGAAGAGCAGGGGAATCACAGGCTCATCTTTTGAAGTCTTTCTCAAAGGTTTCTGTTCTCATTTCCAACTCAACAGAAGCCCCTGCAGGCAGGTGGCTGTTTGGGATTGGGAGCTGGGCTGTTCGACTGTACCAGCTGTGAGGGTAAAGCTGCCTACAGTTTGGTCTCATGTCACAGGCTGTTTTGAGTTGTGCACTGCTCTTTTCACCTTGACAATGCTCTTGTGGATGGACCATTAGTATGGGTGGCAAGTCAGCGGGAAATGAAATTGTCCTGCCCTTAACAAGCTGGCTTCACCTGACCTTGAAGATATTATTTTGTTTCCTGGATGTTTTAAATTAAGTGGTATTTCGACTAAGGTGGTTGCATATAAATTGGTTGGGATAATGCTTGCTTGAGCTGAACGTGCCTAGCCAGTGCCTGTTAACTCCCTGGTTCCACATCCTGTTCCTGCCTCTTTCCTTCATTTGCCAACACAAGTTCCCTCTAGATATCATATATATCTAGATATGTGCATTTTCTTCTATTTTTCCACACTCTTCCCCTCTCTGTAGCATGAGAATACAGACCAGCCTGCTTTGACAGGCGTACCATGCACAGAGATTGGTCTTGGGTTTGGTCTGTTATGATGGCACGTGGGTGAGCAGGATTTAGGATGAGAGTCTGCAGGAAGGAGCTCTGCTTGGGTGGAGACGTTTGCACAAGGCCTCCATGGCATGTGCTGCCCGCTGCATTTGTTTCTATACCTTGAGTTCAACCTCTAACACTGAGCCCTCATGTGAAAACGTTTCTGCAGGTTGCAGAAAGAAGTGTTTTGTAGTTTCTTCTGATCACCCAGAGGACCAAATATCCCTGGGATTTTTCTAAAGGCTGCTTTACAGTAAAGCATTCCTAGAAAATTATCTACCTCATTGTTATTCATGCCAAAATGTTGGGCAATCTTACTTTTCTTCCACCATGCAGCTAATCACTGCATGGGGCTGTGCTTGAGCTTCAGCTGCTCACTGTTGTTTGGTAGAGATTAAAAAATAACAATTGGCGGTGTCATCAAATCAGTGCAGCCAGTGAAATCAAAGCCTTAAACACTGTAAGAGGTCTACATGTCTCACAGAGGAAAAAGCCACAAGAGCAACAGAATAGCTGTGCTCCCACTGCTGCTCTGATCCCGTTGGTGATACTGGCGGGGAATCGGATTGCAGCATTCCTCCAGTGTGTCTCCCACACTGAGAGATACTGAATGGGTCAATAAACTGTAGAAAACAAGGAGGGTGTATGTTCAGGAGCACTTCAGGCTTTGGGATAAGTGTTTCTAGAGAGTTTGCTAGGAACAAGAATCTAACTGAAATCAATGGCAGCATATCTGCCGTTTAATGACAAGCCAATAGGCACGGCACTGGAGTACAGCGTGTTCTCACCTGCCTCTGTGCTAAGTGGACAAGCTGCTGCAAGCTGATCCAGCTGAGAAGTGTGCGTGTGAGTTATACCCTCTGGAAGAGAGGCTGGGATCCCACTGGTTGAACCTACATTGAAGTGAAAAGGCTGCAACCTCCTGGCTGGTCAGAGCAGCAGAAGAGATGTTCAGAGCCACTACCAGTGCGTATCTGCAGCAGCCATGTGTGCAGAAGGAAATAAGGGCTATTCATCTCCTGGATGGATATGGCACTTCAGTGGAAGATGGGGTTGAATTTTCCAGCAGATCCTCTCGCTGCCAGCAGCACCTCTGCAATGTCTATCCTGAGCTGGAGCGAGCTCTTTGTCATCCAAGCATTTACCTTACCCAGGCACTCGGCTGCTTGAGTGATGGCTGTGCTCATCCTTAATGTAGATGTAGGCCTGACTGTCAATGTACAGTTGAGCGTGAGTTGTGGGAATCTCTAAGACTCCCTAGGTCTGACATTATTGCTGTATTAAAAGGGGAAAACAGGATAAAAATCTGCAGCAGCCCTGGCAGAAGTGGAACAACTGTCCATTGCAACGTGTTTGTTTATCAGTCTGAGCATGGAGTTGGCTTAATGCTGGTCTCCTGGTGTCAGAGGCTGTGCAGTCCCAATGCTGTCTCTATGTGATACCCTGACTTAGAAGGAACACGGAAGGTGATGGTAGAGGTGAGATGATGCTGCAAGGTTTTGAAGGACACTCCTCTGTAAAGAAAGATTAGAAACAGACTGCAGGCCAGGTTGTGTGTGATGAGACAGGACTGCTTCTGCACCAGCAAGTCCATTTAATGGTTGAGGGTCAGTATTCAGTACTGAGGACACATGGAGAAGGTTCAGGTGTCTGAATTAGCATCCAAGTTAGTTTGAGGTGCAGCCGATGCTTTCATCTGTTTGCACAGTTGAGCCAAATTCTGGTAAGATGGGGATCATATTTGCCACCAACCTAGACAAACTCTGCTTTGGACCATGAAAAATTGTCAAGGGTTTGAGGTTTTGCTTCTTAATGTGTGCTAGCAAGCTGTGGCAGGAGAAGGTGCTTGGATCCAGGCTGAACTGAACTCTGAATGAACCAATGAGTTCATTTGCTATCCTGTCTCATTCCAGCCTTTGAGATTTTGCACAGCCAAATGAAGGGTCATTGCAGTGATGGTGAGGGATAAGCCAGGACACCGTGTTGCCATTGTTAGTATTCAACTGGAGTCGTGCAAGATCACAACTCTAATCTCTTGTTCCCACAATTCAGCCGTTGTGGGTTGTCAGTGAGTCAAGGTGACCTCCAAAACAGGGAGACCACGTGGGACTCCCTGCAGCTCTGAGGACAGAGACCAGTTGCATTGCACGGTGGAGCTGGTTGTCAGTGCACTTGTCCTGCAACTGGGCATGAGCATATTTGGGAGTTCCAGTAAGTCCACGAGTCTTCAGGAAGGCAAGATATAATTCACATGCACAATCCTGGTGTTGTTTGTGCTCTGCCAGCTGCTTTCCCCACTGAGCTGTCCTACCTGGACCCTCTGGTGGAGCACTTACTCGTTCTTTACAACGAGGAGCTCCTTTTTGGCAACTCTCCTTGCAGCCTGGCTGTCATGGCTTTCAGTCTGCTTGTTCTGAAATACTCTGACAATGGTCCTGGATTTCTCTGGGAGAAATTTCACATATTTCTCCCGACAGTCAACAGGAGTGTCAGCATCCACGTGATTTCTTACAGCTCTGAGACTGCCTTCCACCAGGAACCTGCCTGCACCAAAGTCCCTGGCACAGTTTGAGCTGCGGTTTTGTCTGATCCTTTTAAGAGTTGGGAATGGCTGTTTTGATGTCTGATATCTATGAACATGAAAGGCTCCCTTCCCTCTAACTGTGCATTGGGCAGGGCAATGCCTGTCTCCCCTAATCAAAAATGTAATCAAAGATCTCACTTCTTGTAAAAAATGTATTAAGAAGAAAAAGAAACAACACAGCATATTTCTATTGGCTTCGCTGCTGGTTTACTCTGGTTTCTACTTCTATGCTGTTCCCTCCTGTCTTTCACTAAAGAACCCCCACCTCAACTTTCCCCGTATCTTGAGTTGTTTAATTGCAGAATGTTGAGCTTTGAAAACAAAGCAAAAAAAAAATCATTGTATTTGATTCAAGTGAAATATCGATCGTCCTTGACTTCCCACATCGGAGATATTGGCAACATTTTGTCAGCACCAAGAGTGAGTAGAGACATCACAGCAAGGAAATAAATATTCCAACTGGAAGGAAAAGAAGCTGAGCCAGGAAAATAGCTGTGCCCCATCACTCTCTCTCCCACAGCTGCTTGTAATAAATGGTTTGTTGACCTGATGTTAACATTTCCAGTTTACAGTAAGCAGCATTTCCCTTAAACAAGATACTGATAAAGTGAAACAAGGGAATAGAGGGGGTGGAGAAGAGATTTGCAAAACATGCTGGAGTGAGAAAGTCGGAACATACCGTGTGTGTCTTGGGAGTGAGAACATGTCTCAGTGTGTGAATAAATATATAATGTATAGACATATGCTCTCTCTTCTTAGAAACTCTTTGGGTAGTCCCAGATTTTGCTGCTTTCAGTAGCACAGCAAAGTAAAAGTCAGGGGAAAGTTGGAGCTGGTGATTGAAGGGTTGGAGGATGGTGGTTTAAATGGAGAATCCTTGCTCTACAAAAAGGAGATTGGTCACAGAGAGGGACTCAGGCATCACCCGAGCCAGTGTGCAAGGAGCCAGTGGTCTGTCTGGAGAGACACAATGCATTCAGGTTTGCTCATTTTCATCTTGCAGATGAGGGCTAATACTGCACTAATAGAGATCAGATTTTCATACAAATTCAGCTGACAGAAAAGAGCACGGGAAGAGGAATCAGATAAGTGTTAGCGCAAAGTTATTTGTCGAATGGATTTTGTATTGTTTTCCAAGAAGCCTGCACAGAGCTGTTGTCCTTTTTTTTAATTCCTCTTCTGGCATTTGTTCCCCTTTTCACTGCCTCCACAATTCTCCCATTCAAGTCGAAAAAGCTACCTCTGAAAGACCAGTGTAACATTAGCAGAAATTACTAGCAGCAGTGATTTCAATATTCAAATGGACAATATATTTAGTAATAGACTGGGAGTTGTATAAATAGAGTATGAATGCCTGGTAATGAATCATATCAATAATTTTCACATACAGACTGTGCCTTACATTTCTCAAAGGCCTTTACAAATACCAATTGATTCTCACAGCATGCCTGCTTGGTGGAGGAGTTGTTATTAGTTCTAGTGGAGGGTGAGGATATTGAGATGCAGAGAAATGATGCTGCTTGTGTAGTTCATGCTGGGACCCAAAGTGAGGAATAAACTTGGAAGCTTCTGACTCACAGCTCTTAATCATGGGACTACACAGCTCCATATGATTTATTTGGCTTGGCTGGAAGTGGTAGTCCTCATGGAAAGAGGTCTTTGTCAGACTCCAAAATCTGGGACTGACAGGATATGGGTAAAGGCAGGAGTAATTAATGCACAGTGAATGGCAGGACTGGTCTTGATGGAGCTGTGCTTTAAGCTTATAGTCAGGAGCAGCATTCGTGCCCCACGCAAGTCAGGGCTTGGAGGTTTTTTGACCTCTGGAAATACGGTTTTCCATGCAGAAAAGTGGCAGCTAATGCAGCCAAACTCCATAAAGTGAAAGGGACACCTTCAATCTAGCTATGCTGTGTAACTCTCACCCACCTCAGTCAAGGAGGGTAATAGCTGAAGAGTACCTGAAATACTGGAAGTCTCTTCTCTAGTGTGGTATCCAACTCAGCGTTCACCACATTGCCCGTCTCTGTTTACTGTTGCCTTTCTTAATTCTGCAGTAAATTCTTTCAGCCTTTGATGTTTCTCCTGGTGGCCCAGGGATGCAGTCAGTGATGGAGATCTTCAGAAGAAAGAGGCAGGTTACGTAGCACATGCTTTGAACAAGGGAAACCTAATTTATCTTTTGCCTTCCTGTTGTACTGAATTCACCAAGGCTGACTCACTGCTCGGGAGAACAGGACATGCTCTCAACTTGTACGAAACCGTGACATGGTACTCCCAGCCTTATTTTTAAATACATTTTATTTTGACATCTTACTTGGTGTTTTGAGTGACACTGTACATGGAGAAGTTGTCTTGAATCTGGCCACAGTGGCGCTTGGCTTTTCTTTTTTTTTCTGAGAGGTTACATCATTTCCAACCCATCAGCATGTTATGAATCCTTTAAATTGGCAGAACAACATGCACTACATTGCACTTGTCTGTATTGAAATCCTTCTGCGGTAGCATTGCCCAGTGACCCAAATTTCACAGGTCCTCCTGGTCCCTCACAGTTCACACTCCTGACCTACCCAAGTCATTTTGCCCTCTCGTAGTTTTTTCTGTGCTCTAAATCATCAGTCGTTGGGCTGAAACTATCGATTCTTGTCATCACATTGCCACTCTTCTTCATGAACCTCCTTGGAGACTGGCAGGAGACTGAGGATTGAAGGATCATCCAAGTTCCTCTGGACATGAGAGACAAAGGAGGAATGGGCAACCTAAAATGCCTTTTCAGAATTTAATTGCTGAGCCCCAACCCCCTTCTGGCAAACTCTCAGTGCTCTTCATACGAGGACCAGAGACAGAAGGCGCCAACCTGGGACCCACAGCCCAGAACCAAATTTTCCACCTTGGACTTGTGGCCTTTGGAACAAGCATGTGTGTTTCTCAGGCCTGTCCCACAGAGCCAAATTTTAGCTTTCAAGCTTAAGAACTGTTTTAACAAGCTTATTGAGCAATTTCATTGTCTTGTCTTCCAGATTTGAGTTGGCCTTATTTATTCTTTTTAATCTTTTACCCCCCACACCTTCTTATCAACCTATAGTTCAGCATGGAGTTTTACTTTTCCCTGACTGGTTTCTAAGCTATATTAATACTCTTTTTTAGTGGTTCTTACCTGTTCTAAATAATATTTGTAGTTTCATTAACTCTTTCAGAGAAGAATTTGTATATTAGTGTCAAGTGGACTTTGTTCTACACATAAACTATGCTCTTCCAGCCAGATTATGTTATATTCCTCTAGGCTCTACCTCAGGTATTTTGTTCCATGAACTGAGTCTAGCATGTTTAGGGAATAGCTTTTTTTTTTTCCTTCTTAAGAAAAAGAAAGAAAAAGGAAAACATAGCAACGACAGCATGGCAACAGCAGCTGCGGCACAAAAGAAAAATAGGCAAACAGACTTCCGAAACATGTATTCACTGGTAAGCTATTTTTACTGATTGGTGAGTATGTGGGAGTATAATAACAAAATAAGTGAGAAAATAGCTTACAAATAATTCATAAGTAACTTTAAATGAGAACATATCTTAATGATTTCAGCCTCCTAGCTAGGCCTCATGCTGTACAAATCTCCACATGCACAGACTTAAAGGTCACCTCTGATCTACACTATTTATGTATTGCAAATTCATCCATAGGCACATATATAAAATTCCATACAAAAAAATAATGTCAGTGGAGTATTAAGGTTAAATAACTGGGCAATAAAAAGTAAAGAATTGTGTATGCCTGCACAGCAGCTTAAGGATAAATCCATGTCATTGCATCGACCTTTGCACCAGAGCACAGAGGATTCCTGTCTCTGTGGGTACACCCACAACCTGGGTATTTTGGGGGGACTTGAAGGAGCTCCTGGCTCCGCTGCCAACCTCCTTTGCGACCCTGAGCACTTTTCATTGCTTCTCTGGGGACCTCATTCCCCATTCCCCTTTTGTCTGGAGCACACAGGCAGGAACCTGCAGCACAGAAACAGTCATGCTTGCATCTTTGGGCAGAGCCCAGGCACACATGGGGCCATGTATGTGCTGAAAAGTGACAAAATAATAAAGAATAGCATCTTCCTTGACCACCAGGCAGTGGGCAGCATCTCTGCCCATGGCAAGAGAGTTGGAACTGGATGATCTCTAAGGTCTCTTCCAACCCAAATCGTTCTAAGATTCTATGAAATTTTCTGCTTCACCATCATCTCCCCAAAATTCTCCAATCTCACTGCAAACCAGTAAACCGTGGGAAGTCTTAACTAAATTCAAAATAATTCATTGAGAACTTGAGAGAAACAGCCTCAAAAGTGTTGAACTCCTTTACAGTTACAGCCTGATCTGTTGTGCTGTGTAAGCCTTTTTATCCAGTTATGATCCATGGGAGACTGAGAGCAAACACAGTCTCTTAAGTCTCCTCCGCAATCCCAATGCTTTTATTGGCACAGAGAGGAACCCAGCTCGGCCCTCTGCAACCAAAACTAGATTCATTTGTCTTCAGAAACAACACAAATCTGTTTTCCTGGTTAAATAAAGTCATTTGCAGGGTTCTGTTGTGGGAAGGATGTGTCAGCTCGTCCTGAATGGAGCAGTCATTAGGATGAATGGGTCGGTTGTTGGGCTGGAACAGCCCTCTGTGCACTGAAGGGCCCTTCCCGAGGCAGGCTGAGCCCTCTCTGGGATTGTGCCCACAGCAGGCACGGGATGCTGCAGGTGCCTCGGCATCACTGCTGGCTTTATTGTGGATACTCCCTTTCCGCACCGTTACACGGAGTTTAGGATTGATTTATTGCAAAATTAATCCCACATCTTGCACATTCCCTTCAGCCCTGTGTTTTGGGAAAGCTCTGGTTTCTGCAGCAAAGGAGGCAAATGGGACTCGAGCGCTGAGTTCTCTGTGTGGTTCTGTGTTGCCTTGCCAGTGTTGGAAGCCTATTTCTTCTTGTCTCTCAATTTCAGGTAGTGCTAGTGCTTCCCTGCCCTTCAGAGGTGTGATAAGCAATGACTAGATAATGTTTTTAATTCTCCTCACTGCTGTAGAGTTACTTGTTCTGGAAATTCTGGAGAAAAGGTTGCTGATGTTCTCCAGAGGACATCAGGAATGCGGAAGCAGCAGCTAAAGTGGTTTGGTTCCCTCTGAGGTTTTTTTTTCAAATGTAGTTGAAAACAAGCGAGTGAAATGAGATGCTTAGAAGCACTTTGTTTGTAAGATTCTTTCTGGTTTTAAATGACTTCGTTTAAACATCTTTGTCCGTGAAACCTCTGAGGGAGCTCATCTGCTTGTTTTCTCATCTGCATCTTCTGCTTTCTGTCTGGTTTTTACACAAGAAAGTATCTTGTGTACGTCTCTATATACAGAAATAAATGTAATTGAGTTGTAAAACACAGACTGGTTGAGCAGGACAGAGGTCAGTGATCTAAAATAATCCCAACACTTTAGTCAGGACCTACTCTGTATTACAGTTAAGTGTTTGTTGAGGTCTTTTCCTCTGGCCTTCTGTTACATCTGAATATATATTAATGCTGTTTCTACAATGTATTTAGAGCACAAATAGCCTAGATTTGAAGCACTTGAGGAAATACTTCTTGTCTCTTTCACTGTTTTGTTTGTATTTTTTGCTTGTGAAAACAATTCTCAAGAGCATTGTTAGGTGGGTCATAGCAGGAACACCTCTGGGCGCGCTGGGGAATGTGTGAAAGCAGATTTCAAGAGCTTTTATTTTCACACCATGTTTCAGTTCTGTGGTGATAAATGTTTTGTGGAGTACAAACCTGAGTCCCTCCTCTTGCTCCTTGGAATGTAAAAAGGGTTTCTTTATTATTTCAGGGGTTTGCTTGCAGTCAGGTTGTGTCGCTTTTAGCCAGTGACAGGTCTGATCAGCAGCATGGCAAGCAGCACAAAGTGGGAACTGCCATTGATTTTAGCAGCTGATGGCATTAGACAGGTAGGATTAGTATAGGACCTGTGGCAGAGAGGAAAGGTAATGGCACAGCATGGGAAAAAATGAGGGAGGAACAGATCTTTTAGGCAATTCTGTATTGGCAATTGACCTACAATTTAAAACAAGCCTGATATACACTACCAGAATTTTTACCAAACCCTCTGGGCTGTGTGCTGGGTAATTCCCATGTCCTTCAGCAGGTGGGATGAATGCTACCGAGTGCAGACATCCTGGGGGGGAAGCATTTGGATTCCTCTGAAAGACATCTTAATTCAGGGCAGTACTTTAACCTTGCAGGTGTGGAGGAAGAAGAAATGTGCTCCCACTCTTTGCGTGCAGCATCCTGGATCCACGGGGAGAACCAGCCCAGGCACACACACACCTGGCTCTAAAAGCCCCGTTTCATTACAGGCCAAACTAGTATGTGCTTCTTTCAGCCAGACCCAGAGCATCCTGGGGGTGAGTGGATGTTGGACAGTGGCTTTTCTTGCTGCAGCATTATAACCACAGATAGCCCAATTATTTCAAATGGGCCTCAGCCAGTATGTTCAGATTTGATTAAGAACTTTTTGAAAGATAAGAAGCATTCAGAGCTAAGGGCTGGCTCCAGCCTTAGTTATTTACATCAGGATGGGGGTGATAAAATCTTTTATTAGCGTCACTGTTTAAATATTTTGGCTCTCTATTCCAATATTGTGGCAAGAAGGAACCATATGTGTTCCTAGAAAGAGAGCCTAGTGCAGCCGTTAATCAGGAGAGGATCTATTAATGTATTAACATTCAGAATAATGAGCAAAACCAGCATGCACTACAGAGACTAACACATATCTTTAGTCTGCAGTTTTCAAATGTTTGGAAAATGTTACATTCCTCCATCTTTCTAAAGCTGGTTTTCTGCCAAAAGAAGTTCTCTCCTGTTGCTAATTTTAGAAAGGTTAAATCTATTTACAAAAACAAACATAACATGGAGTGCTGAAAACCAGGAGGATGTGGGCACTAACAGGCTCCCAGGCTGCAGGGTTCACGGCAGGAGCTGACTTGGCAGGGAAACCTGTAGGCACATCCTTTCCTTTCCTTAATGCTATGCAGAGTGGGGGACAAGATATGTAGCCCAAGCTCCAAACAGGCTCCCCATCACTGCCTTTCTCCAGAAGGCACTGGACAATCTATGTGTGTGTCTGCAGATTGCTACTGGGCTTTAGGGAAGCTTGCCCAAAGATTTGGCACAGGGAAAGGGCAAATTTTAAAGAGCTCCAGAGTGGGAGACATTGCTGGTTGAGCAGCTTGTGTGCCTCGAGGTCATTGCTAATGAGCAGCATCTTGCCTAAAGAAGTGAACATTACATTTTAGTGCTGCTATGAAAACCAGTCATACTGTCTCCCCTTTGTATCCCATGCTACTGCCTGCTTTGCTGTGGCATCTGGAGCAAGCTGCACCAGGGAAGGGAAGGAAGCCCTCTTAAAGGATGTGGAAGGATGCTGAAGTGGTAGCAGAGCTCAGATGAGAGAAGCTGGAGCATGACAGCTGTTACTGGATCATGCAAAAAGCCTGCCAGCAAAAATGCATCAATTTGTGTGATATCCGGGTGTCTTGTCTTCTGTTTTCATAATTGCATACATGGTGTCTGCATAAATCTTTCCCCCCCCCCCCCCGTACTTCCAGCAAAAGGAGCTGACTGGCGGATGGCAGCACATCAGTGGGAGAACACCAGCAGGAAGAGACAACCAGTCAGATGTGTGTCAGATGGGGAGGCCCAGGGCCCGAGGCATATTCCTCGGAGGTTGCTCGAACATGGTGCATTCGCTAAACAGAGAAACCTCTCCTTTTCCCTTCGGGGAGAGGAGCATGTTCATCCAGACATGAGAACCAGCAGTGCTGTCTTGCCATGTTCTTCAGGAGGTTAGTGCCAAATGACAGCACAGGCGGCAACAGCAGAAGCTTTCAGCAAATGCGTCATAGCCCAGAGGTCTGAGTGTCCCCTCAAGGGATACAGTGGAATTTCTTCTATTTTTTCACTGAATACGGAAATCTTCCTATTTACTCATTCCTTAGCTCCAACCTCTGTCTCTTTAGCTGTGGACTTTCTTCTTATGGTGAGATCAGACCTGCTTGAGGAGAGAGGAGTCCTGTGACTCTTCGTTTCGCGTTGGGTTTTACCATTAAAAGCCCATTTCAAGAAAGCTGAACATGCCCAACCTGCGCAGGCCAGTTGACTGATTTCCTTACTATTTGGTCTTCAGGTTTCCCTGCCTGTGGACTACAAGTGTGGTTGAGTAACACCGCAAATAGGATTACTGGTAACCATCAGCTCCATGAACTCAGAAGTCTTGAGAAACAAATGGTGAAATTTTAAAAATAATGACATCTTATTCCCAGTATAAACTTTGACTTGTGGCTATAGATGCAGTCTGAGAAATGTGCTTCCCCACAGGGGGTTTGTGAGCTATTAAGGGTTAAGACTCATTCTTGAGGACACAAGAAAATCATTTTACATGTTCAGAATCAACTTTCTTCTTTGACTTTCTGGGTAGTGACAACTTATGCTTACTTTGGTCCTGCTGACAGTCGTGCTGATGACAGCGATTTCAGACGAAGAAAAACGAAGAAAATGTGAGCCAGCAAAAAAGCAAGAGCAGTAAAAGCGCCTTCCTCAACTCACGCTAACATTGTGACATTTGGTTATTGATGTTGCAAACAGGAACTAATGTTATTCCCAAAGCCAGCACTTAAATTCCACTTTGGTAGATCATAACTATAAGCAAGTCACACAGTCCCATAGGAAAAGGCAATTATTGTCTAGTTCTTCTTGCTCTTAGATGAGCAGTGCCTTTGGTCTCTGTAGTGCTGACTGTGGTGCAGAGCCCTGGCTCTGAGCAGAGGTGACTAATACCTGTCACCCTTTCCTTGATGTAAGGCTTAAACCTGCAGTTTAGCCCGGGGTGCCAGACTATGACAAACAAGAGCTAGAGGAGGGTAATGAATAAACATGGTGAGAATTTCAGCTGTAATCTGCCATCAGGTCCATCTGTTACTCCTTCCCCCACAAGCCTTGCAAGCTCAATGAGCCGGGAACAGGCATGCTCCATATACTGTCCCATCCTTCAGCCACATAGCTAAGGTCTAATTGTCTGCTTGTTGTTAAGTTGATCACTTAACAGTCTCTTGAGTCATTTTTGGTCTCAGGATCTTGTTCGGTTCTTTAGCCTTTCATCCACCCCATTTGTGACAAGACTTCCAGAAGGATACCGAAAAGATGAGGAGGATGAATGTATTAATCACACGGTGGTGTCCACAGTGTTGCAGTTGCTCCAGTGAGATGTGTTTGCAGTGTTGCAGGGTAGCAGTGGCTCCAGTGAGATGTGGTTGCAGGGTTGCAGGGTAGCAATGGCTCCAGTGAGATGTGGTTGCAGGGTTGCAGGGTAGCAATGACTCCAGTGAGATGTGCCTTGCAGGCAAGTATCATTTGTCCATTTAACCATTCCCAGCCTTGGGCACTCACCCTTTGTCTTGTGCAAGGTGAGATGCCCCAAATGAAGGGGTTCATTTCCAGTTGGCAGCTGGTGAGCCCAGAAGTCTGTATGGCCTATTTTCACTCTGTGTCATGTGCAGGCACTTCAGCTGAGGTGAGTCTTGGGGTTTGCTGGTGATTTGCTCTAATCCAGAGACAGGAAAGCAGAGGGTCCTCGGCAGGAATAGGATGCAGGAGCAGCCAAGCAGGGGAACAGAGTGTGCCTGGCGAAGGCTCCAGCAAGCTCTGCCTGTTGGTAAGTGGTGGTTTGCTCTGGGGGGCGGGTGCCTATCTCCCAGGCAATGCCACAGCTTGCAAAAGTTGCCATCAAAATTCTCCGTGGTTCCAGACGTCTCTCGTCAGTGCAGGGTTTGGCAAACTTTGCTGCTCATGTTCTCTTACAAACCTCATGCTCACGGCTGCAGCTCACAAGTGGAGTATCTCCCTGCTTTGGGAACCAGGCCATCTCAATTACAGCCCACACAGATGATTTTTTTTGCATTTCTCCCATAGGTGCTTCCTTCTCATGTTCCAGAAACTGCATGTTCTTGGTTTACTGCTCCTCCATTCCTTCCAGCTCGGAGAGCTTCCAGCAAGGGAGATGGAGAGGAATGTGATAAACAGCTTGGCTGGTTAATGAGCTCCCTGTCTAACTGAGGGATTTTTGTGTGCTGGGTTCACTTGCCAGTCCCTGGTATCTCCCCCAAGTTGTCTGTGTTCTGGCTCTCTTGGGGGAGGGGTTTGGGACTTGGTTTGAGTTGCACCTACTTTCCCTTTGTGCCACACTAGGGCCAGGCACAGACCAGAAAATGCCTCTGGATGGCAGGGCTGGAGAGCTACAAGAGGCTGTGATTTGGCTGGGAAAAGAGAACTTAAAAAACACCCAGTTCCTCACATTGGTGGAGACAACTGCAGAGTCATTGCAGAGAAAGTAACGGGAGATTTTTCTCTCCCTAATTTATGTCTCTCCTGCATATGGCTTCTACAGAGTCACTGATGTTACAGACAGATGGGTTGGCATTTTACTAGACAGAACACATGGGCTAGATGTTGTTAATGCTTGTTAACTACTCACTCTGCAGCTTGACCAGTCCAATACGGTCACCTCACAGATGGTTGGAAAGCTGCAGCCTGGGTGCTGGAGCGGTCCAGCTCTGCCACACGTGGTGTGACAGCAGTTGGGATAACGTGCATTTGGCTGCTCTTTCCAAAGGACTTTGTTGTAGGTCAGAGATAGCCATGGCTGGGGCATCAGCATGGCTTCCATATGTATCAAGGAAAGACACTTGTTTGTAAAGATCCTGAACCTTTTATAAAAGCTTTAAAGGCTTCATTTCATAGTTTGGATTTTTATATGGAATGGGGTTGGAAAAATTCTGTGAGCCCTGTGCCTTGCTGACATCTATACTCCTTAATGGTTGATGTTTATAAGCATATTTGGCTGGTGAACACTGTTTAGCAGACCTGAGGTCTATTAAAAACTTATAATTTATGACCTCAAGCTCTGACTACAGCTGACTGCCAGTATTAGTTTAGAGTGACATCCCATGTGATTTTCCTTTCTCTGATGTGAGTAGTCTGCTATGATTTACTCTCACCAGTCTTGTATTCAATAGAATCATTTCTAGGTATCACCTCAGCAAATCTCCACAGGGTGAATCTCCTTGGTTTGGAGATCCCATCAGCATCTGTGGATGCAAAAGTAGTTGCTACGGGTGAATCCTTTATGTTACCATCTTCCCTCTTTGACAGTAGTGATGTTCAATTTGCAGCATAATGATTGGAAGCTGAATGCATCCTATAGATGAGAAAGGGAATTTTAGTTTCAGCACTTGTTCTCTAAAATTCTCAAAGCACTTTTGGAAAATGCATGGATATTAATCCACACTGAGCAGTAGTTCTTCAAATCTATGATTTAAATTGGATATATTTGTCTCTGTCTGTCCTGAACTGTTCAGTAACATTAATGCACCCTGATAATAGCTGTCACATTTTACCCTGGGGGTTGTTCCTCAATGATAGGTGAAATCACAGCAGTTCAAAGACCTGTCTTCCAGGATGAAAAGCTCTATAGGAATATTCAGATATAAAATAGTAATAGTATGAATCAAAAAATATGCTTCCCTTATTTTAAAGCCTTTGATCTTATTTTTATGGCATCACATTTGACAGTCTAAAGGGCATTAACCTGTAGGAGAAACCTCTTGAAAGAAGATGCTGACTCGCCCTGTGCTGCGCAGAGCACCGTCCCCCAGGATTAACACCAGCAGCTTTCCCCCATGGACAGGGGTGCAGCACTTCAGCACGTGTCCCTGCTCTTTTTTAAGTTTCCTTTTTCACATGAGGTGCAGGAGAGCTCACACAGATCAAAACACGGAGCTGTAGGGGAAGTTCAGTGCTGTGCAGTACATCCTCTCTGTGTTCCTTTGCTGCTGAGCTGGTGCAGCATCCAGGACCCCATCACTGCTGTCACTCGTGTACATAGTGCCTCGGTCGTGTTTCTGATTAAGATGGAAGTATACGAGCTGACCTCTTGTTCCAAAGACATTCTGGGGTTGTGGTTCATCTCAATGTTGAATAATAAGAAAGAGAAAGGAAATGTTTGCTATAAATCTCAGTGCACGCAGGGCTGTTTCTCACTTATCCCATCCCAGCTTTCAATTTTCTTCTTGGCATTGCCAGGCATTTGCTTTTCTTTGCTCAGCAGCTAAAAGCAGCTTTTTCATTACATTTCCTGGAAGGCCCTTTACAGGCATCCATCCCTCTGCCTCATAAATTCACTTTATATACCAAGCTGGCGACACCGAGTTCAGAGGTCTTAGCAAGAAGCAATTATTATAAAGAAGTACTCTTCCTCTTTTGGGTTATTAAAGGGGGGAAAACTTCTCTGCAGACAAGGAATGGTCATTTGTGAAAGGGAGGTGACTTGATTGATTAAGAGCTGCACGTCCATCGTGTGAGAACCACCATGGACAGGCGTCCTGTCAGGCCAGCTGGAATCTGCCAGTTACCATGAAAAAAAAAGGAAACCAATAAACAGTTTGCTAAATAACCTCATAAATATTTCCAGCCGTAAGCACATCTTGTGGTACAATTTGGTGTTTGTTTTTTTTTTTTTTTAATATTTCTCTAATTTTAAATGAACGGCCTGTAATTAAAGTGATTTAGAGGCTACCTGGGGACCTGGTATTTGAGCAGTGCGTGATGCTTAGGAAAGATTGATTGGTGAGGCATAACTCAGTTGGGGGGTTTTGATAATGATATCATCACCCAAGAGGACCAAGTTTGAGCAATTAAATCTCAAAACCTCGTGTTTGGGTTCTTATAACTTCAGCAGGCAGTTTCCACATGTGCACACACACACGTTTTCCCTGAGTATTTTCTGGGCACTCCAGTTTTTTGGCTGGCTCTGTGTATGGTGGGCTGCCCCGTGTGTGTCTGTCTGTCCAGAGTGATCTGAAGTGGTGATTTATCAGCTCTGCAGACCCAGGAAGAGGTTGCCAGCCCTCTTGGCATCACTGCTTCCCCCCCTCAGCATCTGCACGTGGAAAAGGCGGCCTTTGACATTTAGAAAAATCTCAGCATCTAAAGCAAGAGGCAGAAACAAAAGGATTTTCTCATTTAAAGGTCAGAGCCAGCAGCTTCTTAAAAGATATTTTCAAGTGGGTTTGTTGGGCTGTGTCAGGGTTTGTGTGCATTTCTGGGTGCTGAGGGAGGCAGTGGGTGCCGTGGGGAAGGTGTCAGGGAGGCGAGGAGCTGTCAGGACCACCAGTGTGGCCGAGGCTTTATGGCACATGTGGTAATAGTGCCGTGGAGGTTTCGGGAGGTGATCCGGTGGAACAGCCAGCCCTGGGGGCTTCTGCTGATAAGTAAAGGGGTTGGGAAGAGGGAGTGACTGCCCCATGTGAAGAGGAGGTCTGAGGGATTTAAATGATGAAGGCAAATTGCCGAAGGGATCAGTCTGGTGGGGAGATGTGCATAACCCACGTGGGAGCAGACGGCACAGCAAGTCTTCAAGGTAGGGTGGGGAACACCACAAGGAGAAGGGAAAGGGCAGTGAGAACTGGGGCACAGAGGAGAATGTGGCCACAGCATGGCCCATAATGCAACAGCAGGCTGTGGACCTGAACAGAGCAGGGAGTGTGTGGAGTGTCGGATGTGAAGCCGTGGTGCCCCTTCCCTCAGCGCACATGGGGCTGTTTGCCATGTGTGCTCAGAGCAGTTGTCTGTGGGGATGCAGCACGGACAGTGATTTATGGAAGGAGTGTAGCAGATGAGATGGGGCCTTCGCAATACAGTCACTGGGTAAATGTCACCAGGCAATGATTCACTTGCTCCTTTTGACCCCCTAATACATCTTAGCCTTGGAAAGTAGTACCATCTACCACAGAGCATGGCCGAGCGGTATCTGCAAAGCAAAGGCTTGTCTCCACGCCAAGGGGTGGAAAGCCACTCTGGCAGCCCTGCCAGAGTCCTAGACTACATCCTTCCTCACGCTGTGGAGGTGTTTCAACCTCCTTTGTTCCCCAGCTGAGACACAACTGTCTTGCCTGCTGTGCCTGGCACAAAACTCCACCATCCCTGTTGTCAGCTCGCCAAAACCCATTCAGGAACTACACCTCCAGCACTGGAGGTGTGTGTTTGAAGATGCAGGAACACACGTCCTGCATGGATCGCATCCCCAAAGGCAATTGTGCTTTCTCAGTGTGGAAATCAAAGGTAGGATGTCCTCACTGCATGCTGAAATCTCAAGATGTTTTGAATGCTGAAGCCCTCTTTTCCCTGTTTCTGCATTTCCACTCCTTACTTCCTCGATACATCTCCATGTCAGCTCTCTCCTTGGGCTTGCACCCACCCTCTTTCCAGTCTTATTCCAGTGTCTAAAGGTCTACAGGACATTGGGTCTTATGCTCAACCTGTATTTTTCAAGAGGCATCCTTTGTGTGATTCAAGTCACACTGCATGCCAGATTATAGCAAACGGTATTTTTGGAGCCAGAGTGGGGATATCCGTTGTTTTTAGGTATGTGTCAGAGAGAAGAGGAAGGAGGTGTATGAGACACTAAAAAGTGAGTGTATCTAGTTCAGAGTGCACTTCTGAGCCACATTGTGAGCTCTGAAATGACTTAAGCAGCCACTGTCACTTTTAACATAACTACCCCTCGGCTGGTGGAAGAAGCGAAGAAGGAAATGCTTCAGGAATGTCTGGGCTTTCAGGAAGCTTTTGTGTGCAACAGCAGCATGGGGACAAACAGCAGTCAGAAGTCCTGTATATGTTACATTGAAGTGACAATAGTGGGGAGAGCCTCTGTTATGGTCCATGTGTTGGTCCATCCAGCTGCAAGTCCATCTTCTAGCAGAGATGTTTGGGAATGCCTGTTGCTCTTTCACATCTGTGTTGTCTTCTCCTTGCTGAGATGGTCCCTGTTAGATCTGAGAACTCACTTTTCTACCACGCTGGTGGTTGAGAGATTTTTATATGTATATCTAAACTATAAAGCCTTGAATAATTTACCAGCTTCCAGGGCTAAGAGGAAGATTTATGATGTTTCCTTCTGGCAGGCATCTGCTGATCTTGACTCCCCTGGAAAAACAGTTGTACTAACAGCTCCTTTTTCCGAGCAGATCCAGGAGCAGCTACTCCAAGTTTATGTTGCCATGTGCTAAATAGACCTGTCTTCTGGTGGTTTGCAATACAGTGAAATCTGATTGCTCTGATTGCTGTGGGGTAGCACAGCCCACGAGGAGAGGTGCCACCCTTCAAATCTACAACCACAGTCACACACACACCCCCCCAGGAGAGCCAAGTGTGTGGTAACACGGGGCAAAGGTTGATTTCCTTTCCTTCTCTAGAAAAGGTCCCGATAGGCCTTAAATCAGACTGAACTGGCAACGGAGCTTAGTGAAAGCTGAAATCTTTCCTTTTGCAAGTATTTGAGATCTGAATAAAACATAACATAGACCTGAATCTCAGTAGTTTAGTGAGCCAGACTTTTTTCATGAATTAACAGAAACCAATATAGGGCTATGTACAGAGTACCTGAGAGATGGTGTTTTCATAGTGCTTACCTTCAGCTGCTTCAGGCTGCTTTGTGATCAGGGAAACCGAGGGTGAAGGGGCAATATTTGAATCTCTAGTGAAGTGCTGCACTTGGCTGGCTCGCTCAGCACAGAGGGGAAAGGGGGAGTGAAGCATGATGTTGGTCCCCAAAGTGTCCCCTTGCATTGACTCCTCTAAGCACTGACTATGGGTTGGATGGGGATACTCGGAGGCTCAGCTTTTCCTTTGATCCCGTGTATTCAGTTTGACTCTAAATGTTGATTTCACACTTCTCTTTAAAAGCAGCAACACACTATAGAGGTGACACCAGTAGCACTGGGGGCAGAGCAGTTAGGGCTGGGTTTGAACATGCTCTGGTCTCTCCCACCCCATAACTCATGAACTGTCCCCCATGGGTTAGTGACACTCGTTTCTATTCCTCTCAGCTTCACATTTGATTCCTGAATAGGCTTGGGTGGTTTTGCCTTTGTTGAAACTTAGAATTTTTGGGAATGCATCAGCAGAGTAAATGGTGATTGCATTACATGGAGTGTGTCATGTGAACTGCTGGTTTGTGCTGGCACCTGCAAGTTCTTGTTAGCAGCAGTTGTGACCAGGAGTTTGCCTTTGAGGGTTCAGACTTTTTTTTTTTATTTAAAAAAATTGATTAAAAATGAGTGGAGAGAATCCTAGCTATGAACAGTGAAGAGGAGGACTTGAGTGCCCTTCCAGCTTTGAACTGCTGGAAATTTCATCTTCGTATTTTCATAAATCCAAGTTTTTAGACCTGGAGTCACGGGCATGCTCTGCATTAATCCAGAATGGTGTGAAACAACCAGGCCCTGCAGTGTTCATTCAGCAGGGCATCCCCCCTCCGTGTCTTCCCCCTCGGTGCTCCTGCACACTCCTGCACAGCCCCCTGCACAGCCCCTGCCTTGCCGTGATTCCCTACTTGCTCCCACGCCACCCACCCCAGCACTTCCCTCTCTGCCTGCGGGTGCACCAGGCAGGATGCAGCCTGGCATTTGAAAAAAGAAATCCTGTGAATTAATGGGAACATATTGCTATTATTTCGTATAATCACTTTATTTGTAAAGCACGGGCTGCAGAGGTGCTCCTGCTGTTGGACCCAAAGCAGCAAATATATCTATACATCCCAGCCTATACTACATTATGAAGAGATGGGTGAAGAAAAAAAAAGCAATAAAAACAAATAATAAGAAAAGTAACAATGATAGCAATTTTAAAACACTCCCAGGGGAAAAAAAAGTTTCTCAATTTTTTTAGAAGCAGTGTGAGATTGAACGAACTGCACTGTAAGTGCATCCATCCTCCAAATTCACATGTAAACATCTCCTGGCAGAGGAAGAATTGCCTTTTTTCCAAGTGGCTGCCTTCTTGCCTTGTCCCTGTTTCAGAAGTCATCATAAGAAACCTGGGTGAGATGTCTGGGGTTTGGAAGCTTTTTGGGGTTTTCTTTGATTTTTTTGAGTTCCTGGGGAGACAGAGGCCGTGGAGGTGAGGGAGAGGATGGTGCCTCTCTTGACAGCTGAGAGAAACCACAGACCCCATTGAACTCAGCAGGAAATATCAGTCTCCTCAGAAGCACATATTTGCCCACATGACTTTCTCTGAACGTTATTCTTCTTCCTCTGCTGCAGGAGGAAACTTTGGTTATGAAGAATAGTAGAGAGAAATTACTATTCATCTCATAAAAAAAGGAAAATATTCAAATGTAGCCTTCACCCACGACGCCAGTGAGCTAAAAGTAGAGGAAATTTAAAACATTTATGTTGCTCTGTTTCTGAGGTCATAAAACACAAGCAAATGGTCTGGCACTGGATGCTAAATTTCTTAAGAACTTACTTTAATTAATTAAACTACTAAACCAATTAATGGATTTGCTTGTAAATTCTTAGAAAATTAATTCTGTGCCCAAAGAGTGTTTTAAATCTGCAAAGGAGTCAGTGTATTTCATACAGAGCTTGAATTCCCATTTTGGATGAATTCAGTTCAGCACTGACTTTAGAGACACAAGTGATGCATTCATAATACTTGGACCTTCCCCCGAAACTGGCGCTTCCCATCAGCTGAGTCCGAGGGGGATTTGCAAAACAAATCCTGTGCTGCTGCCACAGCACCCAGCCCCTGTACTCACTCCTTACTCTGCTACAGCCTCACATTGTACCTCCGGCTTTGCATGTTGGGGATGTTTGTCCCTCCTCTTTCCTCTGCCATCGCTGCCCCCTCCCCTGTTTGGCCTCTTTCATCTGGCCCAGCGGTACCTCAGGTGCACAGGAAGCATCAGGTGGCTCCAGTAAGCAGCAGATCAAAGCACTGCACATCCTTTGGATTTGCTGAAAAACAACCCAACCAAAATGAAGGACATTTAAACAGAAGCTAATTTACTTTTTCACATGGAAACCTTGTTTCAATTCCCTGCCTGGCTCGGGGGTGACAGGGGCATCCTCAGTACTTTGTGCTCCTCACAATCCAAAGTGACCCAAACATGAGAAGTTCATAATTAAATGTGTTCAGGCTCCTGAGAACATAAAATCAGGAGGAAGTGGGTTCCCTTGGGCTCTGGGTGGTTATTGCTTCCCTTCTCTCCTGGCAGGTAAAGCCATGTTTTCCTTTCACATGGTAATCCCCTGCTTTGGATCTTGGCATCCTTTGATTGGGATGGGGGGCTGCCCTGTTCCTGCACACCCCAGGGGATGCTGGCCATGCCTGGCACAGCCTGTGCCATCCCACCTCGGTTCCATCAGGAAGCAGAGCTTTGGAGCAATCAGGACTGGGAGCATTTTGAAGAGGAAAATGGCAGGGGAAAAAATTACCATTTGCGCTGTGATGTTTTTGCTGTTTATTAATAAACAAGCTGCTTTCGTACCTCCGGGGGCAGGAGAGGCTCCAAGCATTCCTTATTTCTCTTGCATCTGGCATTTTTTTTTGCTTGTTTTATATGTTACAGGAGATTTGTAATGTCTTCCCACATGTTGAGTTTCCTTATTTTCTTGAGAGCATCTCTGGAATAATTCCTCTGGAGGTTTTGGCTGTGCGCTGCCAGGCTGATTTAAACACTTCAGGGATGCCGTGTGGATCAGCACTCATTGGAAAGGAGCTGTGTTAATTAGGAACAGGTCTGCTTCCTCCTACAGAAGTAGCATGACTTCAGAGATAAGTGTTTTCATGGAGAGAAAGCCCTTGTGCGGAGCTCCTGCCACCCGAGGCCTGGGTGGTGGTGGCGGCAGTGACCCCGGTGTGGGCACTCTGGTTCTGCTTTGGCAACACAGTCTTTTTCCAGGATGGGCAAACCCCTCATCCCACCATTGCCACAGTCGTCACCAGGGAAGGCTCACACAGAGGTCCTGCCTGGGGATGTTGGAAAGCAGGACTCAGTAACAGCCTGATTACGCCATGTGCCAAGCAGATAATGTGTCCTTGGTGACAGGCACATCCTGCCAAAGGAGGCTTCAGGGTGATGCTGCTTGCTCTTCCCTGCATCACAAATCACAGGAGGTGAATTAAAACCCTGGGATATTAATGGGCTTGTTCTTCTTTCCCTTTAGGCCTCCAGCTCCTCTGGTGGAAAAATGCAGCTTCTAGAAACTGAGTTCTCACGAACCATCCGGGAGCTCATCGACCTCCACCTGCTCCAGCAGGACAGCATCCCGGCCTTCCTCAGCGCCCTCACCCTCGAGCTCTTCAGCCGCCAGACCATTGCTTAGCGTCCCACTGCCAGCCACCAGCCAGGGCCGAGCGCTCCTGGGCGGGACACCTGAGGTAGCAAGGACAAATTCTTGTCTCCCTCTCCTAATTTGTGGTATTGGGTTACTTCTGTTTTGCGGGGAACTCCTTCTTCCCCACTTTTTCATGCTGATTCACAAATCCCACCAGTTCCTCTGAAAAAGCATAATTTTCCTCCTGTGAGGGAGCAAGTCTAGCTCCATCCCAGGGCTCTCCCGTGCCAAGACCCAATCCCTGCCTTTGAAGTGGGCAATGTGTTCATCACTACCTAGACCCTCAGCATCCCTCTGGGAATACAGTGGAAACTGCTGGTTTGAGAAGCCACAGCATTGCCATTCACAGATTTTCCCAAAGGGATTCCCCAAATCTTGACCCCAGCAAAAAGGTGAGCCTGCATGAGGCTGGTGCTTCCTGTCCCATGGTTGTTCTCTTCTAATGGGAGGACAGGGACCCAGGGAAGGTCTCTTGCTCTTACAAAGAGCTCATCACTCAGCAGGGTTGAAATTATTTTCAAGATATCAGTTACCTGAGTCTGCCACCATTGAGCAGACAAGCATAAGCATAAATGGCCATTTGAAGAGCCTATACCTGTGTTTACACCTCTGTGTTGTGTGGTGTGCTCAGATGTCACTGCCATGCTTTTGGTTCCTCACTAAGACTCTTTGGCTCTTGGTTATCTCAGGACTGTAGAAGGTGGAAGGGAGTGATTCGGGGTGTTCTCGCTGCTGCTGGTTTTAACCTGCTGCCTGTCACCTGTTTTGGGGGGTCTTCCTCCTCCTCTCCTCTGTGGAGATGGAGCGTCCCCAGAAGTCTGAAATTTTGTATTATAATGGATATAGTTCTTCTGCCATAAGAATAAAGTGTAACTTCCCAAACTGGGTGTATGATTCCTTTATTTGAGATACCCACTGTGCCCTTGCTGTGCTCTCCTACATGTAGAGGTTGATAACCATTCCTCCATCAATGATCTGATGCTGGTAGTGCTTTGAGGAGGGAGAACATCATTGTATTTTCCAGGCAAGTCTCATTCATAGTATCATAGAATCATGGACTGGTTTGGGTTGGAAGGGAGCTTAGAGATCATCTAGTTCCAGCACCTGCTGCTATAAACCAGACTATGGTTTATGCTATGAAGTCTGTGTGTATTGATTTCCTCTTGATATCAGCAGGAACATACTCCCTAAGCTTGGAGAGAAGGTAGCAGGGAACAGACTAGAAAGTTAGCTTAGATGCTCACAGCAGCTGCAGGGTTGGCCATACTTGCTGGAGTCACTCTGGGACCTGTTGATGTGTCTACAGGCACAGAAAACAGCTGCTATAGACCCACCTGATCAGCGGTGGAGGGACAAACATGAGCTGTGGGGAGTCTGCAGCCCCCATCTCCCCAACCTTCCTCTGCGCAGGGTTTGCAGGGAAGCGCAACAGCAAAAAGTTTGGCGTTTTCTCTTCTGCTTGAAGAAGTCCTGGTGGAAGATGAATTGCCAGGCATGCTGTGCCAGGGGAACGCTGCCTGATTCATATGCGCGACGTGGCACAGAGAGTCGCCTTCCTCAGTCATGGGGAAAATGAATCATGACGTCAGCCGCATTCAGCTCCTCCGCCGACACAATAGCGGATCCTGGCTGCCTCCGAAAATTTTTCTCTTGGCTCCTTGCAGGAGAAATGAAGTAATTAATAAGTTTACAATAAACCCTCTATCTTAGCAAAACACAGGTGAGGCGAGAAGCGATGCTGGAGAGCGACAAGGGAAAATGCGTTCTGCCCACTGGAAAGTTGCCTCCCAGGAGCGAAAGGATAATAAGTTCAGGTAGAACACACAGTAGTCTTCTGAGATGCCTCCGGTGGGGAGGAGACAGATGAATTACTGCTCTGCTCCCTGTACTCCCAGCAAGACTGATTTGTTCAACTAAGTTTAATACAGCAGCACGGCTGGGAGAGGTGTGTGGTGAGGATGGGTGCTTGGCTGGATGTGCCTGCGTGGTGCAGCACCTGGTCCTCTCCATGGCTTGGGAAGCTGCTGGATAACTTTCCTTCTTTGGCCAGCAGCATCCCTGTCCTAGCTCATGGCATTGCACTGCTGCACAGTGAGCAGGCATGGAACTGGGACTTTGGAGAAGCTTGACTTCTCTAAGGCTCACTGGTGGAAGCCTGGCCATTGCAAAGCCACTTGGGCCACCTGTGGGACACAGAGAAGGGAGCTGAGCCTCCCCAGTTTCTAGCTCCAACACTGAATTCAGGATGAAGCCCCAAACACATGGCTGTACCCTGCCACCACGGCAGCTCCCTTCTCTGCCACCATCCTGCTTGTCTGAGCCACGACAGAGCTGCGAGGAGTAACTGTGATCTAATTTCACAGTGATTGCTCCTTCCTTGCCGAGCTACACGGGGCTGAGAAGCCCATCACAGGGCCCTGCCACTGTGTTCACTGCCCCTTCCATGGGAGCAGCCCCCTGGGGCAATGCAAACAGAGATCCCAGTTGCCACCACCCGAGATGGTGGGGCACAAGTCCCATCTGGGTTCGGCTCATCACTTGCAAAGCTCCAGCTCCATTTGTGGGAAATCCTTTTAGAAAATCTTGGGAGATGGGTAATAAATTTGCAGTTGTTTGGAGGGGAGAGGCGAGAGCGATCACAAGTGTGCATGTGCTCGCTGGGTCTCTGTGCTCGCTTGCTGGGTTTATAGGCTGTAAAATGTGATTTATTAGTGCATGGCTGGGGGACTGTGTGTGTCAGAGCACCGTCTTGTTTGCAGTGTTGCCTGAAGCTTCCCTTCACTCAAACTGCTCACGAGTCCCCACTCCTCTGCTGATCAACCCTTTCCATCTGTGTGCATATATAAACACCAAACGGGCAAGGAGATGTCAGGTGCTGCCATGCAGTCGGTGAAAGCAGCAGAGCTCTGGACTAAGGCAGGTATTGCAAGGTTTGTGCCTCTCCTAAGGGCACATCTCTGAACATGGTGCCTTTTGCTCCCACTTTGTGTCTCCTGGCTCTTGGCGTTGTTGTGTTGTTTGCATGAGCCTCAGCATTGTCCTGAAAGTGCATGATGCCTGAGAAGGAACTAAGGAAACCCTTTTGGGATCAGCCATGAGAAGGTCGGGGTTTGTAGATGTTAATTTTGGATCCTCTTCATGTAACGCTATAGGAGGAAGGGAAGAAGAAGGGGAAAGAGCATGAAGCTGTGATGGAGTTGGGTACCTAGAGGGTGGAGGGCAGGAGGAGAGCTGGGGGTGGATTGAAGAAACAGGGTGCTGGGCAGAGAGAGAAGCCAGCAGTGCCAGCATTGCTGTTGGTTCTCCATCGCTCCCCTCCGCTCGCTCCAGTGCTCAAAGAAGGAGCAGCACCCACCCTTTTCATTTCCCAGCCCAGCAGTGGGCTCAGAGACAGCTGAGAGTGGTGCGAGTTGGGCTGACAGGTGGACATGTCAAAATAAATCCTGGGAAAAGAGAGGCAAGAGCCTTCCTAGGACATCACCAAGGTGATGTCAGACCCCGGCGGGCCGTGCTGCTCAGTGTGGGAGAGGGCACAGCCAGGGCAGGTTTGGTTCTGTTGTAGTTTTTTGCTGTTTGAAGACATTGGGAAAACGATGACGGTGTCAGATGCCAGGTGACTGTAGCTAACGACAGGAGCTGGGGAGGATGGAACAGGCTCTCTGTGCTGGTGTGAATCACATTCCCACTGCCTGCTGTGACAGCAGATTCGGATTTAATAGCAGCGTTGCTGAAACTTGCATGATATTTAAAAGCTACAAAATGCGCCCACTCTGATCAGGGGAGGGATATTAAATAAATAAATAAATAAATAAAAAATCAGCAAAGCTCTTTCATGAAGTCTTTTTTAAATATTAAAATCCCATCCTTCCCAACAGGAAAGCTTTTTTCAGGCTAAGAGGAGCGACTGAACGGCATCTGATGATATCGCATTGACACAAGTGTCTAGAAAAATAGGGTAGGAATGTATGATCTGTTCTGAAAAAGGAACCCTAGCTAATAGGAAATATGCTGATGCTACTTTTAATTTCATGACTCAGATTTGCTGCAAAATTGATGGAAGTCTGTGTTGGAGGTTGGTTACATTAAAACAGTTCTCTGCTGCTTGGGGGTTTTCCAGTTCCTGTTTCTCGTTTGGGGGAATTATTATTGTAAAATTTATTGGTGCTCTGGGAGTTTGCAGATGTTATTTGAAAGGACAGGAGAACGGTCTGGCATCCAAAGTAAAGAGGAGATTTTTGCTTCAGAAACCTTCTATATAGAAACCAGTGGCCAAAGCCTTCACCCAGGGACTGCTGCAGACCCTGGTCCTGGGTGGTCATCCCAGCAGCTCCTCCTGCTCCTTCCACCCACTGTGTCTGTGTCTCCAGCCTTCCTTCTGTTTCCCCTCGGAGCAAATACAAGGGGCAAAACAGAAAGAAAATAGACTTTAAAGAAACCGCTGCCATGTAAGTTAAGGAGCACAAAGGCAGCTCCTTGCTGCTGGAGGTGTTGGGAGCAGCCCATGCCTTTGGTCACCACCCAAACCACGTTCCTCCATCAAAGCACATTCCCTCAGGTTTTCTCAGTTTTCTTCTGCTTCCCCAACATGGGATGAAGCCTCTACCAACACCTTTGTCTTCCCTCTGCTGTTTCCTGGCCCAGGCTCCAGTGCTGATGAGTTTATTAGTGTTGCTAATTTTACCTGATGCATATTCCTTCTCTTTGTGACAGGTGATGTTTTTTTGAACTCTCCAGCTGACTGATTGAGCTCTCTTTAATATTCCCCGTTTCACTTTGAATTCTCTTTGTTGGCTGTTGCTTGTTGTGGTTTTGGTTGTTTTTCTTTAATCCTCCCACTGCCTCTTTTTCCCTCCTGGTCCCTCTGATGCTTCTTCAACCTGGAACAAAGCCAGAGACCATCAGGAGGTCATTGAAACACAGACGGCTGTAGGATTTAAATAAGGACTGGGTAATTTTATGACCATTAACAAGACTTGCAGCTATGCAAGCTAAAGTAATAAGGGCAATCATATCTCATGGTTCGGGGAGCAAGATTATTGCTTGTAGGGACTGAGGAGGTAATTCTGCATCCCTGACTCCCCCCAAAATATGATACAATTGACAAGGTGCACCAGGCAGGTCAAAGGGCAGGAGGATGCACATAGAGGAGAAGGTGCCGGGCACAGGGCTTGGCTAGAGGACAAGAGCATTTCCCTTATCATCTCTGTCATCACACTCCATTGATCTGATCAGAAGTTTCTGGTATCAACATGATGGGAAATGTTCTGCAGGCAGGTGAAAGGCTCTGAAGTTTGGCAGTAGGACCTTTTCTCTCTCCATGAGCATCTACTGCGTGACATTTGTGCTGTACGATGGCAGGCACTTCGCCTTGCTGGTGGCTGGTTCATCTGCCAGGCTGCCCCATAACCACTGCCAAGGAGAGGCCTCCCTGAAGAGAATTGGAGAGCATGGACATCAATTGGCTCCTGTGTTTTGGAGGTGCCTCCCACTCCCCGTTGACCATGCAGAACCACATACATAACGGGGTGATGGCAAGTCACACTGTCCCTCTTTCACCCCTTCTCCCCTCTGCGGCTCTCCTAGCTCCTCCATGTGCACGTGTCTTCCCTCAGCTTGTTTTGGGAGTCACGCTCCAGCCCTTGGGGATGTACGTGATCGGCTCCAGCTCCGATCCCGTTGTTCCGAGGCAGAGCCGCCCGAGAGTGGCGTGCTCTGAAGTGACAGCTCCTCTCGCCGTGAGTCCTGGGAGGGGAAGGAACAGCCCTGGAGAGGAGATGATGGCAGGGAATGAACCAAATCCACAGGGAACTGAGGTGCCCATCCCAGCAGCTGTGCTGAGACGAGGAGTGAGAAAAGCTCCCCAGATAGCACAAATCCCTTAGGTGGATCCATCCTGCCAGTGTTGGATGTCTTTGGGTAAGTCTGTAGGTAATGCCAGCACTTCAGTTCAGTGATGGAGTCTCCTGCACCAGTATCCTGGATGCTGAGCCCTGGTTCCTGTGGGCTTCCACCCCAGTCGTGGGACTCCTCACCCAAGCCTGCCATGGAGTGCTGCCGTCCCTGAGCTGCTTCCCGGAGGGGAGGATTACAGCTCTCACAAGTTAACTTTGCAAACTCTCTAGAAAACAGCAAGTTCAGAATAGACCCCGGGTGTCCTAATGACTGATTTGGAGAGATCACTGTGGTGGTAAACCATACTCAGTACTCTATAGCATCACTTCTAATTGCATGCAGGCAGAGCTGGCAAGCACGGGAAGGTTGATGGGCAAGTTGGGAGCCACCAGCACTGACTGCCCAGAAGGGGAGGTTTGTGTGGTGTAGGCTGAGCTGGTTTGGTTGGCATCTCCAAACATATGCTGGGCATGGGCATGAGCTATAGGGAGTCACATCCTGTACCTCTGTTTGCCTCCCAGTATGGCTGTGGAGCAGCAGTTTGTATGTGCCTCTGCAGAGTCTGGTTGTTCTCTGTTGGCTTTGCCACTGCAAAGGGAGTTGTCAGCTAACCTCCCCTCTGCACTCCTCACATGGAGAAAGTGCTGTGGGTGGGTAAAATACCACTGCGTAGAATGTCCAGCCCCAGTCCCTTTGGCAGATAGGGTGGTTCTACAGGTTACCCTGAAATTCCAACCCCAAGCATGTTCCTGCCCTGTGCAGAGACCCCACGGCAGCTACAACACCCCTCCAGCCTGGCTGCACCTTCTCTTCCTTGCTTCTGTCCTTAGGAGGAGGAGGAGAGTGGCTCATGGGACTGAAGGAGATGTGTTCCCAAGGTGAGGAAGACACTGGGCCCCCCAAAAGCCACAACCTCCTCACATGCACCTTGTTTCCATCACGGCTCTTTCCTGGCTTCACGGTTAACTCGGGACAGTCCCTAGGTCCTGTAACCGGTGTTAAATGTAATGAATGATCTTGTCCTCCTTGTTTGTCTCCTCTTTAGTGTAACACTGTAATTAGCTTAATTACCAACAGATTCATAGTTTTTTTTGGTAACTTAAAATGGAAATTAAATTTTGCACCAGGTTTTACAGGCTGTTAACGGGAATCGAATAATCAAGCCTGACTCCAAGTCCTTGAAAATGAGTATTAAAAAAGGTCTGAATTTGCATATTCATGTTTTTAATAGGGTTCAGAAGGTATATTTGCAACTGATGAAAAGGATTAATTAAGCCTAATTTGCATAGGAAGAACAGTTTAACCCCTTGCATCCTAACAAGGCAGAGACTGACAGTTTGAATCCTGTGGTTTGATGCTGTCAAGACACACGGGCAGTGCAGCACAGAGCTGAGAGCAGCATCCTGCTGAGCACCTTCCTTCCACTCCAGGAGGACAGAACCAGGAAAATCCATGATCCCAGCATCATCCCGGTGCAGTTGGTCCCCCTGTGCCCACAGCCACCTCCAGGTTTGGCCTCCATCCCTCTACCACGGTGGTTTGTTACCTGGGTGTCCCATTGGCATTGCCACCACGTCAGGCCTTGAGAAAAACATGCTGCTTCTCTTGCCACAAGCTGGGCAGCTCTGACACAGATTAAAGGAAATAATTTCTGTGCAGCCAGCTTGGTTCCCTGAGCTGTTCACAGTAGGGCCAGCATGGGGTGGGAGCACCATGGCTGGTAGGGGCACCAAAACCTTCATCTCCTGATCTCTTTTCAGTTTCTTTTTTTCTCAGTGAAGCTGATGCTAGTCAGGGGCTAAAGCGTCCGTGGGACCATCAGACTGGGGTGAGACTTGGTGTGTCCTGTCCTGCTCCTGGCCACCAGTCTGTGGCTGGTCAGGAGGTGACAGCATCCCAAAAGCCTGGGACTTGTGCAGCTTCAGAGAAAGGGACAGAGAGCTGCTTGCACTCTAAATCCCGACTGGCACTCCCAGCACAGAGAAATCAGCAGGGTCTTGCACAACTCTGTCCAGCTGTGATATAAGAAAAACATATACCCTGCCTATACCCGTGGTGAGGAGGTTGGAACTAGATGATCTTTGAGGTCCCTTCCTACCCAAGCCTTTCTATGATTCTATATAACCCCCCCAATCAATCACCCCTCAGCCTGGAAAGCAGAGTGGGAACGTGACGCTTCCCAGGGCCCTACAAAGCCGAGAACAGAGCGCAGCTTTGAGTCAGTGCCTGAATATTGCTAAAAAGTGGCAAAAAATAAATAAATCAGGCATTCATTTGCTTCAGCAGGTGGTGTGCTGCGTTCCCCCTGTAACGCTTTGGTGGCGTGTGTTGCTAATTATTTTTCGGGTGGAATTTGCTGTGCACAGCGCACGGGGTTCATTAGACAGAGATGGCTTTGAAGTGGCGTTCGGAATTAATGCTGGCATATGTAAATGTTTCTTGTGCCACGGAAAAGCTGGCTATAAATGATGCATGAGGTCCAGGGAGAGAGATGCTGGCTTTGTTTACACACACCCATTGGGCTTCGTTATGCCAAAGGCAGGCAGAGGAAAATCGGCAGTGCCTTCACAGACCACATATCTGCTGCCTGGCTGTATGTGAGCATTTAGCAGAAGTTAACGTGGCATCCTTAGTGTGCCACATCCCAGATTTCCTCCAGTCAGAAACGCGTTTAAGCAACCCATCAAGGCTGCTGCTGTCCCTGTGCTCAGCACCTTCCCCAGATGATGAGGAGGAGGACACATCCTGCACTGTAAATTATCAAGGTCCTGACCTGTGTGCCTCACTCAAGAAAAACCTGCCTCGGGGGAGAGGCTTTTAGTGGTAACACTGGTGTCAGGAGTCCCTGCTCACTTCTTCCTGCTCTCACTTGGCTCATCCTCTCAGCACAGGGTCCACAGTCCGTGCTTGCAGCAGAGATGGGGAATCTTTCATTTAAGAAGAAGAAAACCTGAAGAAAGAGAAAGAAAGCACAAAACCCACAGGCATGGCTGAGAGAGCAGGAGGCAGTGCCTGGGGCGAAAAGCCAGGGGAACATAAGATCCCTCAACCCCTTCCTCCACCAAAGGCTTTTAGTGATGGCACTGCTGCTGCTGGACACATTCCAGAAAACCCAAGTTCAGCTCTATGCCCTGGGGGGTGTATTTTATCTCAGCAAATGCTTTCAGAGATGAATACTTGTGCATCTCTTCTGTAAAGCAGCAGGACCCCTCTTGGATCACCTAAGAGTGAGGTGGAGAAATAGCTCCCCAGCATCTTCTAGGAGTTCTTTGCTGCTGGGGTTGGACAGGCCATGGGTGAACCATGGCTTTCTCCTGGCTGCTGTTCTGACAGCTCTGGGGTGAGCTGGAGACCTCACACAGTCCAGAGATGGCTGGTGGGACCCTTGGGAGACATCGCTCCAGCACAGAGCTGGGACACCTGGAGCCTGTGCCCCAGCAAAGTGGAGTCTGCACCAAAAATAGAGCATCTCCATGGGGGCAGCTGAGCACCTGTGCAGCTCCCTTCCTCTGAAGTAGTGAGGCCTGTGGCAGAACCTGGCATAAGATGGGCTTGTTGTTCACCACGCTGGGGCTGTACATATGTTGGACTGAATAGCTCCATCCTGAGGAGAGTTTCCTCTTCTTGGCTGCCTCCCTTTGCTTTGACCAGGAGCAGCGCCCAGGCCCTTGGCCACCCCCAGACAACTGGGGGCTGTGTGTGGGGCAGCCACTTGGGCACTTCACCTCTCCTCTGCTGCTGCTGCTGCCAAGAAAAGAGGCTGGAAATCACCGAGGTGCAACTGTGTCATGTTTTCTCTGCAGTGTTTATGAAATTGCTTGCTCATCAAACAAAAAAGGGACTGTTTGCTTTTTAAGTAAAACAAATATAAAATACCTCCATCTTTATTGCCATCCAAAAGGCTGCCTTGTTCCCTCAGCCTCTGTGCTTGCCAAGGGTCTCTCATAGGCAGGGTCTCTCCAAGCCCAGATAACCCACCCCATCCACCCACAGATAAATGCCCTGTGGACTCCACATCCCTGCTCATGTTGGCACAGGGGCAGTTCCTGGGCAAGGAACACCAAGTTTTGGAACTGTTAGAGACCTGGAACCGTCCATGATGTCCAGACTTTCAGACAAGCTCTCCCTGTCACAGGTCTGGACTGGACAAGCTCAGGGTGAGGAAGGAAGGAACTGAGCATGAAACTGTGACCAAGTGCTGGGGGGATGTTGCTTTTTCCTGCTTCCAACTGTTTATTTACCAGCATGCTTGAGAGCAGCAATCGCTTCCTCATGCCTTATTGAGAAGCTCAGCTGTGAAATAACTAAATGAACCATCCCTTTTTATTAGCCTTTGGACTTAGCAGAGGAGCAATCAGTTAATGGCTGACCAATTTTTGAAGATGCTAAGCACATTACAAGTGCTAAGTATTATTATTTTCCCTGCAAAGCTTTATTTTTCCCTCTGAATACTCAGTTTAAATAACGCTTCCAATTACATTATCCGGTTTCATGCATTCTGCTCAGATTAAACACAGTGCCACTTACAATTCACCCACCTCAGTGGCTTCCAGGTCTCTGCAAGCTTCATCCTAACCTTTGCCTCTAAATCCTGGGTTAAAGCAGCTTTGGTTCTGGGTCCAGCATCTGCACCAGCTCTGCTTTCTTTGGCTTCTTAAACTCAAATGCATCCACACCACTTTCCCATGGGCACTTCAACCTCTGGCTCCTTGCTCTTGCATGTTATTTTTCTTTCTTAATAGGGGAACATCTTGCATCCTTTCTCTTTCCTTCCAGCTAAATTAGCTCCCTGGATAAGCTGTCTCCTCCCAGTTGCTGGCAGCTTCCTGCGATGCCTTGTGCTGTTTTAGTTTCTTCGTCTTTGGACAGTTTTTTTCCCTGGTGCCAGCCAAAATACCTCACTGGACCTGGAAATCTCCACCCTTATATGTGTATGGCTTTGCAGAAGAATGGGACTGGCTCAGACTTCACACTAGTAGGTGAATCCATCTCCTGACAGCTTCAGAGCAGCCATGTCTAGGACAGAACCGTGAGATGGTGGGAGAGGAGAAGCCAGCCCACCCTTCAGCTCACCATCCTCCCTGGCTGCGAGCTCTGCCATGGAAATACATCTGGAGTGGCCGCAACAGGCACCTGCCCTCCCTAGCCTCTGCTGGCAATCTCATACCCCAAGCTCCAGTGTCTGCATCTGACTGTCTTTTCGGAGCTGTGATCACCCTGCAAGGCTGGAGGCAGAGGTGGAGCAGCTCAGGGCTTGTCAGCTGTCAGCAGGTGAAGGGTTCCTCATGTGTGGGGCTGCCCGGGATTTCCCAGGCAGAGATGTGTGTGTGCCAGCTCTGTGGTGGGTGGTAGTGTTGTTACAGCCAGAGTGATCTGAGGATATAATTGAGATAAGGTTGTATGGAGAGGTAACAAATTGCAATGGCTGAGACGGCTGGTGAAAAAGCTCAAAACACAAGAGTTTTTTGTGCACACAAGATCTTTGTCAGCCTAAACTGAGCTGGACACATCTGGGATGATTCAGCTGGACAGTGGTGGATGATTTGTGTCGATGTACTCCATGGCCACTTGTCCAGTGGGTTGTTGGCACTGCCAGCCCCTTGGAGTGACTCCCAAGAACTGCTCTACTCCCATTCCTCCAATCTTACTGCAGCACAGATCCCTGGTGGGGCAGGAGGGCACTTTTGGGAGAAGCAGGCTTTAAGCCCCAACTGCAGGGAGTGGGAACCTTTGTGTCTTGGCTCCAAATGTGGTAGAACAAGATTAATTAATTTAGCTGCATCTCATGAAGAGTGCCAGTGTTTACTTGTGAGACCACAGAGGAGCTTTTGCAGTACCCAGAGAGGCCTCCTGCCACTCAGATGGGCTGGGAGCTCTTGACTGCAGAGCTGGAGGTGCCCAAGGAGAGCTCTGCTGTGTAAAAGCAGAGCTGAGAGAGAGGAACAGATTTAAGAGGCCACCAGCAGAGACAAGCTGCAGGCACCACACACAAACTTTAAGGCGTTCCATCACAACCCTGCAAATCAGGGCAATCCAGCCAGGGCCTCATGCAAGGATGGAGGAGGCTGTCAAGGCTGGATGCTGTGGGGGGATGAGCCAGACTGGAGGGCTGCGAGGAAGGCAAGTGGGGTGGGAGGAAATTGTGGATGTTGTAGGTGAGGCTGATCACTTCCTTTCACAGCTGGAAACACTAAGGAATATGATAGACCCAGATGAGACCCCAGGGGACAGAGCTCACATAGCTTAATAGATGAGATGGACCAGAGAGAGAAGAGCTCATTAGAGAAGGGCATTGCATGGTGCAGAGAGGAGAGGATATAAACCATGAGAAAGCTGATAAAAGACAGAAATGGAAATCTTTTAGTCCTAGAGAAAGCAAGGATGGAGTACATTAATGAGCCCTTTAATGGCAAGGCAAGTAAAGGTGAGCAGCAAATGGCTGAGCTGAGTGTGAAAAAAACCCAGATGTTGGTGGGATGTGAGAAGTGATCGGCTCATGCAGGAACAACAACACACCCGTGTCATTAACATTCCCACTGAATTATTGAAAAGGCACACATGCAAACTCAGAGACTTGGCAGGCTCCTTTGGTTTTCTGCAGGGACAGGGAAGTTGCAGAAGGAAGGAAACAGCCATGTTCACGTCCAACGTGAACCAAAAGAAAGGGCAGCAAAGCTAGAGTAAAAGCTGACATCCTGCTTGGCTACTCCCCATTTGATGAAAATCCCCATCCCTGGTACTTCTGTGTCTTCTCATCCCTTGCAGAGAGGAAACTGAGTCCAGAAACCTGGCTTCACTCTGGATCAGATAGTTTCCCTCCATTAAGTCCTGGGCAGGGGGGAAGGTGAAAATGAGCAAAACTCTCAAGGAAGCATTTGTATAATCTCTACCACCCTTCTGGTGGTGCTGGTGAGCTGGCTGAGAGGGGTAAAACAGAGGCTGTGCCACAAAGGAGATAGGAAAACTTAGAGCCTAAGTAAATTCAAGTGAAGCCAAAGTCACTGCTCCAAGCTACGGAGTAGCTGTTGGGTTGGTTTCTCAGCACCATGGGCTGTGCCCATCAGCACCTTCACTGCCTTCAGCACCTTGGACACCACTGACATCCAAGGAAAGGAAATGTGCTATACACCTCCCTGGAGAACAATTTCATCTCTGGACACCTACCCAGAAAAACTGACCCAGGTCTCCTGTGGTGACCTGTGGAAAGCCTGTGGTGTGTAAACGGGGAGGGAGGAGCTGGAGGAGAGGGCTTGGGGCCGAGTTCCACACCTGCCTGGCCCCGCTCCATGGAGCCAGGCAGTGTTGCAGCCACGCTAGAAGACCTGTTCACACCTCCTAGCATTTAAGGTAGGATCAGTGCTTTTCACAAATAATCCCTTCATCCCCTGAGGTCCAGCCCCTCCCCTCTCCTCTGCTCTGTCTCCATCCTCTGTCCATGTGCATCCACGTGCTCACAGCTCCAAGCCTTGGGATGGTGACACTGTCCCCACCGAGCACTGCAGCGGAGAGGCACCGAAGAGGTGCTGAAGCTGAGGTGGGCAGGTCCCAAAATGTGCATCAGGGTACTGCTACACCCCAGCAGGGTGTTGTTGGTCCTCCCTGTGACGAGCACTCACAGATGCAAATAAATTCTGACTTGGGCTCCCAAATTCCTGCTCTGCTGGCTGTGCTAAAAATATCCCAACGCAGTGCGTGCTGGCTTCAATCACCCTCATCGATCCGCGCTCTTGGGTCTGGTCCAGCCTCGCCGCAGCACACCCTCCCACAGCCTCCCCCAGACCCCTCCTCGCCCAAAGGATTTGTATGACGAGGCCTCCACCGCACTGTCCTCCACCCCTGCTGACCCTCTCTCCTGCAGACAAGGTGATTTATTGCTCCAGATCCCGACAGGCAGCCGGGCTGCAGCAGGAGCCTAGCCAGGGGCTGTGTTGCTGCTCCTGATTCCTGCAGAGCCACATCCACCACAGGGATGAGTTTGGGGCTCTCGAGCAATGAAGCTTTTGGTTTCACCAAGACCTGATTCAGGGAAGGGCTGATCTCCAAGTGGGGTGGGGGGAAGTTGGCTGGGGTCGCTGGGAGTGAGGGATCATGAAGGAGCAGGAGCTGGCTGGGCTGCTGGGGCGTGTGCCCAGGGCCCTGCTCTGCCTCTGGCTCTCCAGTGGCCCTGGGCATCACCCGGTTGGGGATGCATGGGCTGACCCATAAGCATCAGTGGGGCTGGAAGAGAGATGGCTCCAGTGGTGCTGGCAGCCCTAGGAGAGGTGCCATCACCCAGCAAGCACTGCTGGTCACTGGCTTGATTTGAGCAAAGCCAATGCAATCTGGCTGTTGTCACAGTCAGGGTGGTGAATGGAAGCACCTTCTTGCCTTAAGGCCTCTGTGCATCCTTGCAGACCCCTCCCATGGGATGTGCACCTGCTCTCATGGTAGACTCAGCTGAAGCCATCAGGAGGCTCCAGTGCTGGCCTGGGGGTGGGTTCACACCTCCAGGACCCATCAACCCTGAAGAAAAAGGCAGCCACCAGCTCCAGGGCTGCCACATTCCCTCTCAAGTGCCTTGCTGCATCGGGGAGGTAGCTGGCAGGCAGTCACCCTTTGCTGCCCCATGTTTCTCTCTGTGAATGTGGCTCTTCCCACAGGCCATGCTTTGGAACAGATGGACACAACCAGTGTGCACACCAGGGCTGGCGGGTGCCCTCAGGAGCGCTAGGCTTAAATGGTGCATGTCTGAGTGGAGGGGTGTTTCTGTCCTAATTTACAAGTTTTTAAATAATATCCAAGCTCTAGGTATCACACAGATTTTGCAACATGTGGCAGGGTCCTTTGCTGGCTCTGAACCAGAGTGAGGATTGAGCTGTGGGTAATGTGGGCTTGGATTTATGCTCCAACAAGAAGCTGTCCTACCTGGGATGCTGGGAGAGGGATTGTTGGAGGGGTTTTTAGTCCTGCCTTGGTTTTGGCCTTGAAGAAAGGTGGTTTAATCAACCGTAGTTTTGTGGATACTGAAAGGGCATCAGCAGAATGCATTTGCACATGGCCCCAGGGACTGCAGGAAGCAGAGGAGCCCTGGAGCAGGATTCCCATGTAGTGGCTATAGGTGGTGGGCAGGCTCACAGGATCAGGGCTGAGAGGGAGAGAGAGGGGTCAAGGGCTGGTGGTGGCAGCCAGCAACAGGGAGTGAAGATCAGGTGCACGGCTACACAAGTGCCCATAGAGTTTTGGGAGAACAGAGGCTGTGAAATGGTGATGGAAACCTGAAATCCATGTCAGAGGACACCATCCTGTTGCACATCAGCTGTGTCAGTGTCCCTTCGATGCCACAACTGGTGCCTGTGACAGAGGAAGGCAGGGCTGCGCTTTCTGAGGTGAGTTTGGATCTGCATGCCCTGTACACACCCCATGCCTGGCAGGCAGCCCAGGGACCCCGCAGTACAGGAGTGCTTGTTCCCTTGGGGCTCATCAGGGACATCCCTGGAGAGGTCACAGTGGTGATGGGGCCGCTCAGCACAGCCATGGGCAGCAGCTTTCCTGGCTCTCCAGGAGCATTTCCCAGGAGCAGACACAGCTCCCTCCACCCTCATCCAGTGAGGAAATTTCTCAAAAAAGCAACGGGTCCCTTTGCTCCTTTTCTCTGTTTTGTTGCCAGAGGGAAACAACTGCTCACTCAAAAGAACTCTCTCTTGGAGCAGCTTTGCTTGATGCCATTGCTGGCCTCTCTGGGGGCTACTGCCTGTCCTGTCCCAGGCACAGGTGCTCCCACACCTCTGACCTGCACACCTCTCCCTGCCTTTCATCCCTCTCCCTCCCTTCCTTTTCCCATGCCCCCTCCTTTCTGCTTGGCAGGGGCCCCCTTGCTTTGGAGGGGTTTGGGGTAGCAGGAACAGCCTGACTGGACAAGGTACCACTTCTTTTAGCAGAAGCATCTTGAGACCTTTGGTAGTTGGACAGAAGACAAAACAACAAAGAAAAGCACACAATGGGTCACAGTTGGTAAACTTCCCCCTTTGCCCTTGGAGGGGTCTGTAAAGTGACTGCCTTGGAGGGGATGGAGGGTGCTGTGGACAGAGCTCATCAGGCCTTGTGCAGAGGCACCCCTGGAGCTCCGTGGATGGGGTGGTGGCTTTGGGAACAGTGAGACCTCTTCCATTTTCTTGTCTGGCTCTTTTCACAGCTCATTTTATGGCATCTTCTGCTGAGGGATGTGGACCATGGTTTCCAGTACTGCACCCTGTTTTGGAGGGAGAGAAAGGAGGCTGGAAGGTGCTCAGCAGCACGGCCATTGCTCCATCACCCCAGGAGCCACCTGAGGTGGCCTCACCAACAATGGAGTACAGAGTAATGCATGTGCTGGTACCTCCTTTGGAGATATCTTGGAGATAGAGGGGCCTTGACTTTTTCTAACCCTACTTTTTTTCAGGCAGTTTGCATGTGGGAAGTGTTTAATTTAGAAAGGCCAGTGCTGCTGTATCACATTCCTGTGTCAGTCTCTGTTGGTTTATGACCAGTGAAATCCTGGTGTGAAAACAGAATCAGGCTTTGATTTCAACTGCTCCTGCTGTTTTATGCCACTAACAACTTTGCATTTCGATAGCAGCTTTTATTCTAGGAGCTAAACGGGCTTCACAGACAGGCAATTAATTAATTGAGCCTCTCCAGCCAGCCTACGCCCTCAACACCACAAGGAAGCATTTTGCAGAGGAGGAAACAGAGGCAGAGGTGCAAAATGGATCGCCCCAGGTAAAGAGCTGAGCTGGCAGCTGCCTCCACAGCAAGGCATCACACTCCACTGGTGTGGGAATGGTCTCAGTGGGGGGAGAGACTGAGGAAGGTCTTTGGGTATTTATCAGTGACTGTCAACACTGACACCTGAGCCCAAATTAACTCATGAACTGCCACCACCTTGGACCACCCCAGCCTCTTGCTGAGGAATCTCCTGAGACCACAAAACAGTGCCAGGAGGCCCCACTAGTGCTTCCATTATCCATCCTTGCTGGCCAACTCCCGTTTCTCTAGGATGTGAGCCCTGGGTGGGGCCCTGAGCAACTTGATTTAATGGATGGCATCCCTGCCCATGGCCAGGGGGTTGGAACTAGATGATTTTTAAGGTCCTTTTCAACCCAAACCATTCTATGGTTCTATGAGGAGGCACTCAGGGTTTGTAAGGGAAGGCTGTCTCAGCTGAAGGGTTTGCTTTGGTCCAGGTGCTGCAGCTGAGATCTGGGGAAGGACTTGCTGTGATGGCACTAAACAAGAGATGGGTGATCCTCAATTCCCCTCTCCAGGTCCTGCTCACTGCCTGGTAAGCAAGACAGCCCCAGGAAGCTGCATGCTGTGGGCAGTACCTGGGGCACCTGGAGGAGGTGGAGGAACGTGCCTTTGCACAGGCAGAGCAAATCCGTTCCAGGGGAAATTGCCTGCCTTTTATTATGAAATCCTGCTAATGGTTTGTTGTCTACACAAATAACCATGGGGAATGAACTCATGCACTTCCCAGCCTGCTCTGTGTCTTCCTGGCTCAGCTCCTTTCTGAACAAACATAACCTTTTGCAAGAATACCTGTCAAAATCGCTTTGAAATATTGAAATAACAGGATGGGATATGGTTTGCTCCTGGGCCCTAGTGCTCAGCTGTCAGGACTCAGGATGTCCATCCAAAGAGACTTGTGAGCAGGATGCAAGGGAAAAACTCTGGCAAGCAGAAAGGCCTCACAGGGCAGCATTTGGGGAGCTTATCACCTCACTGTGCTGGCTCACTGTGCTCCCACACACTCGCCTGGGAGCAGAGCAGTTCCCGGACCCTTGTGAAGCCCCCACTTTGTGTCGGTTGTGGGGCGGGTGAGAAATAGGGACCTGTGACTCAGCTGGAGCTGATCAGGGCAAAACTGCATCCTTTGGCCACTAGAGTGGCCTGGGAGTGCCTTCATGGCCTCAACATGGGGCCTTGGAGTGCCTTCTCCTCCTCACTCCATAAGCGGGGCATCATTTGTGAGTATTTTAGAGACGGGGCAAAAAGCTGTGGAATCTTGGACCAGCATTGGAGAGAAATGGTTGAGGGGCATGTGCTTGGGTGGACCCGAGACAGACACAGAACCTTTCAGTCTCAGAATCCCAAGGGCTGGTCAGGGGTGTTTCAATATGGGCAAGCTGTAAACGCTCAGTGTTTTCTCTCTCAGTAAAATCACCCCTCAATAATGTCCTTCTGCTGAGCGCAGCAGGAGGCTTTCTCCTCTAATTCATTGTCACCTCCCTATCTTGAAAGTGAGGGGATAACCCCCACTCAGTGGCTGATCCCAAGGGCCACCACTGCCCGGATACATCCATTTAAGGGGAGAGATCAATACCTTTTAATTTGCAGGAGCAACTCCACCTGCTCAACGAAAAGCCCTTCACTTCTCATTCCCTTCCAAGTTCCTGGTGGTGATAGTCTCCCACCCAGAATAAGGTGAGGGATTCTGCTTTTATGGGTGCATGCCTCTTTTCTTGAATGTACTTGGAAGTGAGAAGGACTCGGACACAGATGATTGGAGGAAGAAATCAAAACCAAACACTTAGAAATCCAAACACTCACCCCTCCACTCCAAAAAATATCCCATCAACCAACCAACCAACAAAAAAGTCCTTCAAACAAAACTCCATCTCTTTCTCTAAAATCATGATTAAAACCTGGTACAAACAGGTGAATATAGATATATATATATATTTTTAGTAGATGTAGTATTGTTTTTTTTCTCCTCTCTCTTTCTCATTATACAGCAAACATTGCAAATATAGAAATTTTCTCTGTACAATTAACGACTTCGGTTTACAATGCAATGTGTGGTAAAACCTTTCAATGAGTGAAAATGTGAACGGGCCTTCAACCGGGTAAAAGTCTAAACTGGAAGACTCCGTTTGCAAAAACAGCCCAAAAGATGGAGCTCCTTCTGGTCTCTTTTTGGTTTTTGTTGCTGTTTTTGTCACTGTTGATTTTGGAAGGAAAGGAAGAACACAAACTGTTCACAAAGAATCCACAAAATCACGGAATAGGGACTCATGCAATGCAATATTGGGAAACGCCAGACCTCAGCTCTCTGCCTGCTCTTTCATTTTTGTTTTATATTCAATTTTTTCTTTTTTTCTCATTTTTTTTAAAAAATCAAAATGAAACAAAACTTTTTTTTCTTTCACTCCATAGTTTGTTTGTTCTGCAAAGTTCGTGTTCAAATTTGGTGCGTCTCACCAACGTGAGGACATTTTAATATCTCACTTTATATATTATATAGAATATTTATAGATTTTTTATAATTTGTTCTCTCTTTTATTTTTATTTATTCTTTTTTTTTTTAATTTTATTTTGTTTCAAAGACAGTCTGAATAAAAATAGCTGCTGCGGATTTCTTTTGGTCCAGTTAGTGTGTTAAGTCACGAGCTATGTGAGGACTCAGGACTTTTGCTGGGCAGAGACGCCCTTCCAGTAGTCTAAGATGTCGTGGAGATCCTCGTCTTTGGCAAACTGGACCTTTTTGCGTAGGGCATGGCCGGCTGCCATATATTCCTCCTCGTCTTTGTGCCGCTTGCGGTTGAGTTTGAAGCGCTCCCAGATGCTGTGCGATGGTTTGCAGGTGTACTCTGGGCTGGAGGTGTAGCTCAGGTTGTGGTACTGAGGCGAGAGCTGGGAATAGGCCAGGTCTCTGGGGCGAGGGCGGGTCAGAGGCTCCAGGATGGAGGGCTTTCTCCCCCCCATGCTGTCGTGCTGCTCCCCTTGGTGCGAGCTGGGGTACGAGTGCCGGTGTTCGCTGTACTGGCGGATCTTCTCCGCCTCTGCCCTCAGGATGGCCGCGGCCGGTGTCACAGTGAGGATGGTGTCGGTGGTGGGGGATGTCTTCTCGATGTATTTGGCTTCTGATTTGTGGCCCGATCCCTCGGAGCGGTAGGACCTGGGGCTCCGTATGGAGCCACTGGAAGAGGTGCTGGAGCGTTTGGGGGCCGCCTCCATGCTGTGGTGCCGCTGGAGAGGGTGGTTGTAGCTTTCCTTGTAGATGGGGGAAAGGAATCCATGTTTGCTGGGGATCTGCTCTGACAAGAGCACCAGCTGAGGCTCCACCGTGGAGACTGCCCCTGATTTCACCCCTTGGAAGGAGGTGGACTCAGATTTCAAGGCATCGATGCAGTTGTTGATGATCTGGTTTACCTTGTCCACCTCCTTGGCAATGGTGGAGATCTCAGCCACAGAGCCCTGGGAGTCTGGCGGCAGGGACAGCTCACAGTCTCGCCTCTCGGGCTGCTCACCCGTCCTCACTTCCATGTAGTTGCCCTTGGTGGCCTTGGGGGTCTCGCTGCTGTCAATCAGCTTGTACTGCTCGACCTCGCCAGCAGAAGGTAGGTAGGGGATGCGGGTCACCGTCTCCCCGCCCAGGATCTGTCCCTGGGACAGCTGGGTGATGCTGGTGGTCTCCATTTCTGGCCCATATTTCAGCTCAATGATGGTCTTCTTCATGCTGCCGGCAGCCTTTTTGTGCTTCTCCTCCTGCTGGCGCCTCTTCCGGAGACAGTAATACACAACGCCCAGGACAATCACCATGCCGAAGAGACAGCCCAGGATTGTCATGATGTAATGGGTGGCAGTGGAAGGGGTGGGCACCGGCTCCTTGCGGTTGGGTCTGGTGGGTGTGATGGTGACGCAGGTGTGGTTGTACTTGGAGTATTGGTGGACAGAGACTACACAGTAGGTGTAATCTCTTTGTGCTACTAGGTTGCTCACGGTGATGTTCTCCTCCTTCTTCCTGAGCTTGGTGATCATGGAGGAGAAGCCGTTTTCAAACTGGGAGAGGATGTACATCTTGCTGAAGGGGTAGGGGATCTGCACGGTGAGGACGGCCGAGTTGTGGTTGAGGTGCTTTACCTGGATATTGGGGCGCACCTCTGTTTCACCGATGGGCGTGAAGAGGGAGAACTGCGGTGTCGTGCCGTCGCCAGAGGAGCACTCCTCCTCAGAGCAGGGGCTTTCGGAGGGCACCGTGGTCACCTGGTACCTGGGAGGGATAAAACGAGGGATCACAGTGTAGGAGCCACCAGTGCAAAGGGACGAGAGCATGCTCAGAGCATTGCGGTAGCCAGTCCGGCCTTGGCCTAACAAGTAGTAGCCCATGTAGTCAGGTGGGGAGTCGCACTGCATCCGGTCATAGGTGCGTGTCATGTTGGTGAAAGCCTCCAGCCATTGCAGGAAGCCGAGGAGCTCACAGGAGCAGTAGAAGGGGTTACTGTAGAGTTCACAGACAGAGAGCTTGTTTAGGCCCCGAAAAGTGTTGCTGTCAAGTCTCTGGATCCTGTTCATGGACAGGTCAATGTTCACTATGTTGGGGCACTCCCAGAAGGCATTGGGGGTGACGGTCTCGATGAGGTTGGCCTGGAGATAGAGGTACTCCAGCTTCCCCAGGCCCCGGAGGATGCCCTCGGTGAGGTTCCTCAGTCGGTTGTAACCCAGCTGCAGCACCTGGAGGTTGAACTGTCCTGAAAAGGCACCGTCCTCGATGTAGGAGATCTCGTTCTTCGTCAGGTTGAGGTATGTCAGGTTGCCGAAGCGGCTGAGCGAGGCGTACTGCACGCTCTTGATCTTGTTGTCGTTTAGCCGCAAGTCCACGATGGTGCTGTTGATTTGCTGGGGGATGGACTCGTAGGGGGGCTGGTTCTGGCTGCAGATGGCCAACCAGACAAAGCCCTTGTCCCCCTCGATGAGCCAGCAGTCTGCCCGCACCCCGCCGGCATGTAGGAGAGAGACGGCCGCCACGTACATGCAGAGGGCTGACGTCGCGGCCCACCGGCGACCTGCCATCTGGAAGGGCAGCACGGAGAGGGGGCTCTTGGTCTGTTGGAAGCGGGGAACAGGACAGGGGCTGGGAAGACGTGGGCTAGTGCTTCTTCGGCAGCTTTGCTTGCCTCTCCCTTCTCCTCATGGCTTGGAGACGGGAGGGACGCGTCTGTGGAGAAAGAGGACCTCGGTGCCCACGGTACTCGGCAGCCACCAGCCAGGGGCTGCTACCAAGGCCTGGGTGGCTGAGGCTGGTCCCACATCACCAGGTCTCTGGCATCTCGAGGAGGGAGTCATGAAGTTAAGCGCCTGTGCGGAGGAGTCCCTGTGGCTCAGAGACAAGCCTTCCTCTCACTTTTTATAGTACATCTCCTTGTTTTCTTTTTGCTGCCCATAGCGGTGCTGGTCCCCATCTCCATGTGCCTCTGTGGGTTTAGCTTCCCCTTCTCAGTCCCTCGGCTCACCTGCTCAAAACAAAACACAAGTACAAACTAAACACAAAGAAAAGACAGCATTCAGAGGTGTTGGAGATGCATCCAACTACCCTCCTAAAGTTAGGCACCTGCCTTCTTACTCTGGCTACCATCTTTCAAGGAGCCTTTTGTTTATTTGGCTACCACTGGCAGCACTTGGCAGCAGTTGGCAGCTCACTGACCACTGAGGTCATCCTCTGAGCCCCTGTCCAGCATCACATTTTAGGCAGTTGAGAGACCAACACACATCCAGCGCACTGTTAGTCTGACCTATTTAGGTGTCTACCTTAGAAGGAGAGGAGTGATGCCCCAGAAGTGTCTGTTCCTCTCCACTGAGAGCAGATGAAGTCTAGACAACTCGCTCTGATGTAGATTTGATGCTGCAGCGTTTTGCTGAGGGGAATCCTGACTGTCTCGCGTGCTGGTGTGTGCAGCAGCAGTGCCCACAGAAGGAGGTGCTGGTTGAGGACACTGTCTCTCTCTGCCTGCACTGCTGGGTGGCACCTGGGATAAAGCCCAGCACCAAGTGCTTGCCCTGCTTCTGGGAACCTGAGCAGTAGTTTCAGGGCACTCTTTGCAAAACACATTGTTGTGATTGTGAACTATCCAGTGTTCTTGCTCCTGGTTGGGGCTTTGCTGCCTTTCTCCAAGACCTCTTTCCTCCTCCCAGGTGAAATGATGCAGACGTGGAAAACCCTCAAGCATTCAGTGGCATAACAAGTGTATTTGCAGAGGATAGGACAAGACCTTCCCTCCTCAGCCAGAAACAGCTGTTTGAAGACTAGGAAGAGTCTTCACTAGACACAATCTGTGGGACTGCCAGCAGCCTCACTTCCCACAGAAAAATTCTCATTCCTGGCTCACATTTTCCTTTTTATTTTCCCTTCATTTTTGACTAAACATCAACATCCATGGACACAACTTCTACTTCCTTTTATAATTTCTTAGGGAAACAGGAAGACAAAAGTGGAGAAGTGGGAACTGCATGAGCGCCAGCATCTCCTGGGTCTTGCTTTTCCACAGACATTGAAAATATCATCTGTCGATATCTCTACTGCCAAGCAGATCTCTGGGCTAGTAGGATGGATGCAGTGTGGTGTTATGGCAGAGATGGAGTTACACACAAATGGGGCCCATCTAGAAAAATCCTTCTTTGAAATTTTGTTGGGAACAGGAGCTCTTGTTATCTGCCTTGTCCAAGCTCAGGCCATAGGAGCCAGGGAAGATACCACCAGCACTCCTTGAAAACACAGCTGGTCGGAACTGGAGGTTTCTTGGGAAGTTGTGAAGGAGACAGGGATACACGTTACATCTAAATTGTCTTTCGTTGAACCTGGAAAATGGTATAAATCCAGAAAGAGTTTTCCAGACCATTTCCCAGTGCACAGGCAGCGAAGGGACTGTGCTTGGTGCTGCATGCCTGAAAATCTTGTGAGGCTGATTGTCAAGAGGCATTTAGAGGCAGATGCCATACTCTTGCCCATGTCCAGAAGAAACCAGGTTCTTTTCCAGCCACAATACCAGGCAGCAAAGCTGACCATGTTTCACTGCAGAGATCCCTGTTCACCACTCAGTTTACACCTTGGTAAACAGGCCAGTAATAATAAGCAGTAAAACAGTTTATTTGTTCTTTCTGGATTGCGAACAATGAGTCTGTTCCCTGGTGGCACAGTTGGGTTTCTATTACATGAATAACAAGACCTTCTCTCACGTCAGCTCTCTGCACATGAGACTTTCCAGCCACCTTGTCCTCCACGTGCTGTCACTGCCCTGGGACACTTCACCAGTATCTGGAAGCCCATTTGGGCACAGCTGAGTCCTTGGAGCCAGTGAGGAAGGGAAGAAGGAGGCTCTCAGGGCTCCCTGGGAGACCACAGGTGAGTGTCCCCCCTCACCACCTCCCCAGCCGACGGCAAGACACGGACTGCAGTGCCAGACTGAAACACATCTGCTGCTACATCCCTCCCGGTGTTAGACAACTCAATTAACCTCTCTGCACTCCAGTCTCCTCTCTGGTTCCATGAGATAATGATAGCATTTCACAGAGTGGTGGGAGGCTGAGGCAAAGTGCCCCGAGCTCCTCTTGTTGGGATGAAAATCCCAGCACAAGCACTGTGCTGCAGGTGGAGACTTTCCCTCTAGATGGGCCTGCTCTCCTCTGCCACAGGGACCAGCCTGGTCTCGAGCTCCTCCTGCATCCTGTGAGGATGCACATGGCCCCTGAGGGTGTGTGAGGAGGGTATTGCTGGCCTGCAGAGCCACAAGCAATGGCTTGCCCCAGTTGTTGCTTCGATGTGGCACAGAGGGTGCTTTCCTTGCTCTGAGTGCACCCATCTCCCTGTCCTCCTCCATGGGCTTGTAGATTCCAGGGACCTCCTGCAGGCAAGGGAAGCCCTGCCAAACTAAGCCAGCATAGGCAGCAAGGATGGATGCATCTTGGCATATTCTCTTCAGCAAGTACTTACTCTGTCTCCTCTAGCTTCCATTGTGACCCAGCCATCTACTCTGGGCAAACTTGTGTTTGGGAATGTTCTGCAGAGCCAAACCAGCCTTTTCCTTGCAGAGGAAAGTTCATGTCACTCCACCTTGGGGAGGCTGAGGGCAGCAGCCTGTGTCGGAAGGCATTAGGTAATGGAGCGGCACCATCAGTGAGCAAAGAGCAGAGACAGAACAGACCCTCCACAGACCTTGCCAGGCTGATCCCCTATAGCCTTCCCCTATAGCACCCATGTGTCTCCCCCATCTAATTGTAGGTGCTGGGAATGAAGAAGAGCAACAGTAAATGACTCAAACGCATTCAATAAGGCTCCTAATATGTGTTTTCTCTTCTTTCCCATACGTTGCGTATCAGATGAGTCCTTCCTGACAACAGAAAGGAGAAAAGGCATTTTATCAGCAGCCCGAGTTTAATTTCAGCTCATTAAAGCAAGCAATTTGCTGGTTTATTTGCTTTGCAAAGTGTGAATAAAATGATAGCATTAAGGAGATGTGAGAGAGGAAAGAGGGGCTAATCTCCCTTTTTATTAGATTGTCGGGACATGACTGGGGAGTGGAGAAGTGGGTCTTGTTGCTTTGCACGGAAGACAAAATTGTTCATCTTGTTGGCTTCTGAGAGCCTCTTCCCAGCACCGTGGTGTGTGTGGGTGTGTTCCTGAGAGTGTGTGCTGCAACATCAGCCAAGCGCTGAGCGTCCCGTGAGGCAGGATGGGAGCAGGGGCAACTGGCCGTGGTTCCCGACTCATCTCCCTGTAACAGCAGACAACAGGCATCCAGGAGGTGTCTCCTTCTTCCCTTTTCTACCTTTTACCTCACCGCTAATCTCTCTTTCCTGTTTGTTTCTGCTCCTGAAATCCCAGGCCTGATTCTTGCAGGTTAAAACAGGGCAGCTGGCTGGCTGAGGAGCCTTTGCTCTCCCTGACCTCCTGTATCTGGGACATGGCTCTGGAGAGCAGGGGAGAGACCCCCGTACCTCTTCCCAACAGACTGGATAAAAATCAGTAAGAAAATCCAGTTGTTTAACCTGTCTACCTGCCTTATTTGTCTTTGCCCAGCTGTCCTGGGTTTATTCTCCTGGTAACCCAAATGTATATCACTTTTCCCAGTCCTCTCACTCTCCACAATGCTGCCTAGGAAAACCTGAGAACAAGTCACCTACAACTAACTCTCACATGAAAAACAACAAGGAAAGTGGAGATTTGGGGGTCTCCTTCACTATTTGAGAAAGAAGCAAAAGGGAGGAATTAAGACAGTGTGGAATAACAATTATTTGAAATGATGGATTTAATCTCAATCAGAGATATCTTGAACTGTGGGACCACAATTACAATGACAACAGGCCACATCTGTGGTGAGGCCATGGTACCCACATTCCTGCACATTTACCTGTGCCTTGAAGACTTGGTTGTATTTCCCTTTCCTTCTGCTCTCGGAAGGCAGAGTGGCTTGACCAGCTGAGCAGATGTTGGGCTGACAGAGGCCAGCAAAGGGGCAATGACAACTCCCTCACTCCTTGTTGCTCCTGCACGTTGCTTCTGAAATCCAGTATCCCTGTTGGAGCCCAGATCCATGTTTCTCCACGCTAATCCTCAGCCCTGACTGCGATATACTCTCCTCCTACCCATTCCTGCTTCTCCAGTCCTGGTCCCTGTCAACAACCCAGTGGCAAAGAGGGACTGTAGGGATTTTGTGATGCCTACAAGTCTGCAGCCTGCACTGGATGAGCAGCAGCATTCTCGTCCTGGCTGAAAACCCACAAGGGTGGTGGAAGGGAGGTGGAAAGGAAAAGGCAAAGCTGGAGCTCTAAAAGCCAGTGCAGGCTGGCTGGGAACTTTTTGCTTCCATTTCCCGACTAATGGCATCTTGGAAAATTAAACCAGAGCAGCAGCTGCAAGGAAGCAAACAAAGCAGCTGTGGGGGCTGGGGAGGGAGAGGAAGAGTGAGCTGGCACTCAGTTCCTAATTTTGTTATTCTACTGAATGAGTTATTTCAAACTGTGGATTACATTTACTGAGGGAAGGCAAGGAGCCAGATTAACATGCGTGTGCGTGTGTGCGTGCGTATACACACATACACTCACCAGTGCTCCTCTCCTTGGCATTCCTGCACCTCCATAACTTTCTTCTCCCTAGCTGCTCCATCTCCAGCTTCTCTTAGACCCTGTCACAGCCACTTGGGCTGTTTTGTCAAAAAAAATGAAGGATCCTCACTGCAATGAGAGCCATAGGAAAACGGGAGTGGTACGTCACAAATGATAAATATTCAGCCTCCCAAAGAAGTGCAGAGGGAAAATTCGGCTAACAGACACCGAATATTAAAATGAACCTTGGCTCTTCATTATGCATAAGATAATGTGAGGAGGCAGCTCCAAGATGGCAGATAAAACATTTATTAGTGATGAAATCACCCCTAAATGGCTAATGTCCATCCTGTACCAGCCAGGTGGGGAAAGGAGGCATCCAGGCAGGTTTTTCTCCTCAGTCATATTCCTGGTGTTTAATCCATCACCTCCTGCCAGGTGCTGTTGGTCAGAATCACAACCACTCTGAATAATAAAGAAGCTCAGACCTGTAAAATTCAAGTTCATTTTATATCCAGAGCTCCTGGTACTAATATTGCCTCCGCTGACAGGGTTTAGGCAGCATTTTGTGCATCCCAACCTTATTCCCAAATGTGTTAGATAATAGAGTTCTCCAGTCAATTCTACTCTCTCTCCTGCTATTATTTATTATTTAAGAAAAACAGGCAAGGGAGAAGAGATATATTTTCCACTGAGGTTTGAAGAGAGATGAAGAAGGAATAAAGCAGAGAGGTAAAGGGGGGGCTGAGAGACAAGTGCCCAGCACCACATACAGGATAGCTTTTACTGAGACTGCAGGAGGTCATAGACTGTATGACAAATATCCAAATGGGAGGGATGGTGAAGAGATAACTTTTCTGGGAGACACTGGGAGAAACAAAGAGAAATTACATGCTTGGTCTCTATATAGGGACATTAGTAGTACCAGTACATAAACACTCATGGGCTCTCTATGGTGCTGGGAACCAGAGAGTTGAGTTGTTCCTATCAAGTAAAAAGTTATTCTGGTGTAAAACACACTTTCTGCAAAATTAAACCCTGGGTGGAAAAGCTGTGATCTTTATTTGAAGTTGATATTCAGGCCAATTTACTTTAACAGTAAACTTGAGTGCTGTAATGTCTGAGAGGAGCTCTAGTTCTAAGCCGTCGTGCCTCTACCAGGCAGGCTGAGGCCAGAGCTGCAACCTGGGAATGGCCAGAACAGACCTGTTTGATCAAACATTTTTAAGAACCTTTTGTTTTACAGCAAGATAAATTCTGTGTTAAAATGACAATATTTTTAAGACAGGTTAGCTCTTGGGATTTCAGAAAATACAATTCTTCTGCTTTTCAGTCAGTTGCAGTCTGAAGTCATTGACATCCATCTCATGCTGCTTATTTTCCAGGCTCTGTTGAGATGACAACCCTATCCCACGCTGCTGTGGCCCACTGAGCAGAATCCTCTGCTGAGTTTAAGTAAATGTATAAATGTTCTTCATGGTGAACAGCCTCTTAAGCCCAGCTGGGTTACCTGTGCATTATCCCAGCCTTCTGAAATATCAGCACGGGCAGATATGAAATGTCAGCTCCAGGCAGTGACAGTGCAGCTGAGCCCTCAAAGAGCTGAGGAGTGTGATGAGAGGGGCAGAGTTAGAGGAAGGTGAAGAGGAAAAAAGATTTTAGGGGGTGAAGAGAAGTAAGAGTAAGATCAGGTACAACATTAGCAATAAGAAAGGTGTGTTTCCATGGCAGAAAGCCTCTCTAATACTTGCTTGATGGAATTTTTCCTTAGAAGTAATCGGTCTGAATCACAGCTCCATTATGGGATGGTTATGCTGATGTTAAGCTGGTGAAAAGCAGAGGTCTGCTGTGGAAGCAGGACTCCCGTTTTCCCCTGTAAGTAGTGCTGAAGATCAAAGCCTGTTTTTCCAGCACCAGTGCAATGGAGGGAGCCAACCCCACAATGGTGTTCCTTGGCACCGGCAATCTGAACTGTGCCCTGTCTCTGCTGCACTGTCATCCTCACTCAGACCTTTGAAACTGTTTGGAAGAGATCTTTGCAGCTGTTTTACTGCTTTCATTCATTAATTCATTTTTGCAGGAGGCCTTTGCATTCCTGACAGGAAAAGCAACTTTTACACAGGATGGTATCTGATGGTGGATCTGTGAAATGGTGAGCTTTGTTAGAAATTATTTTCAGAGGTGCAAGTGTCTTGTTTGCTCTGATTTCTTACAGTTGTATATGCAAAAGAACACTTCCCTCTCTGTCCTTCTCTTCCCCTGTGAAGGGATTTGAAGCAACAGTGGGTCTCTGGCCAGTGCCTACATCAGTCACAGTTTTGGTGGACTGTACTGCTGAGTGTTGGCAGATGGACAAGAAAATATACATCTTGTGTAGGACTTCATGGTAATGATCTGTGATCCCTGGGTAGGCAGAGCAAAATTCACCTTTTCATCAGCGCGTGTCCTGCCCACAGGAATTGCTATGGCTGTGCTGTAGGCAAATACCTCTGCTGACCTCTCACTCACTTGCCCACCTTCGAAGCTGGTCCTCCTTCTCTGGTTGGAGACTTCCAACCTAAGTTATCTTGTGGTTGTAATGATCTAGCTCTTGTCCTTTGGAGTTGAGGAGCCCAGCTTAAGGCTGGACCCTCTGACTGTCCACTTTCTGAAGGGGGTTTCTGCCCTAATATAGCAATATCTGGCAAGCCCCAGTGCCCTACAAGCCTAATTTTAGCTCAGTGCTGCAGGCTGGCTTCTTGTCATGGGCCAGGAGAAGGTTAATGATTATCTGGGCAGTACTCCAAAACCAATCTAATGTTTATTCAGGATAACAGCATTGCAGAGGAAACCAAGCGTGACCACCTTCCACGCACAGCTTACCCAGCACGGCCCCGCTCCTGCACATGGCTCTGCTGGAGGAGCTCAGATTTGTCAGCTCCTGGAGGAGGGGCCCTCTTCCCCTTCCCTAGGTCAAGACAGGTCCTCATCAACATTTCCAACCCTGCCCTCTTAACCCAAACAGATGTTGAGTTTCTACAGAAAAACACTTTACCAGGCTGTGGGTCTGTTGTTTCAGCAGTGGAAATACGCACTCACCCTTGCTGGTAAATTTTTATAGGACACTCCTTATGGGTCAGATACCCATGCTACAAACAAATATCCCTTTATTTGGAATACCCTGCACCTGTAGGAGGTGAATACACTGTTTACTTGGGGCTCCCCTTGTGTCCCTCAGGGCTCCATGAAGGGATTCATTATAAGCTGTAAAGCCTGAAGGACTGAGATGTGTTGTGCTGAGGGAAAGACTCTCCTCCAGCAATGAGTACTCACAGACATACATGGCCCAGGAGAGCTCTTGATGCTTCCCTTGGGGTGCAGGAAAAGTTGTAGACAGCAAAAAAGTGTTTTCTGAGAGAGCCCTGAGGTGCTGGTACTGGCATCACCATCAACAGTCCCAAAATAGCTGGTTCTCACTGCCTTTCCAGGCAGGCTGAGAGGCATTGTGAGAACATCTATTTAGTAGGGTCTCTGGAGAATGCTGGGAATGCACTTCATACTACCTGAAATGGTCAGGGAGATGGCTGGGCAGCCAGATGGCCATATGAATGTGGAGCTGATATTAATGTCTCATTTGATTATGTTTACAGCATGATTAAAAGGCTCCTAGATTCCTGAGCAGGTATCTTTATCATGTTAAGTCTAAACAGAACAAAAACATGGCTCTTCTGTGGGCTTGGCTGGTTAAACCTGCTGCCAGACAGTGTTTCTTTCAAGGCTACCTGATTTCCCACTGAAGTATGTCCATGCACTGGTGGGAACAAGCAAAGCCCATCTTTGTCCATAGAGGGTGCTCAGCTACAGGTATGAGGGGACCACTGGGTCTCTATGGTGCCAACAAGCATGAAGCCCAACCAAATGCCCTTCTACCCAAAAATGTGTGAGCAGATGCAGAGAAGCTTGGAAAAAAAATGGGTCATGCACATGCCAGGCTCCATCCAAAAGAAGATTTTGTCTTGACACATGGCCAGTGCCCAGCTGCTGGTGGAAAAGCAGAAGTGGGAGCTATTGGTGTGTTAGCACACAAAAGCCCTTCCTCAACATCTGCTCCTCAACAGGGTCTGGGGCTGTGGTCTCGACCTCTGTATTTCCCTGCTTGTTCAGAGACCTCTGAAAGATATGGAGAGTGGAAAGAAACTTTGGAGTCTAAGACAATAGGAGCAGGGAGCTATGCCAGCATTTGGACTGCCTGTCCTTTTCATAAACATTTCCTATGGAGGTTACCCAAGTTGAAAAAGCAAGTGAACCCAAAACACCCACCCTCTCTGGAGGAATGGAGTTTATCGTTAATAATCTACTGCTAAAAGGGTAACATCTGTTTTGGACAAACTGTAATGAGATTTAAACCCCAGGTGGAGGGAGGACTTCACAGTAATAAATGACTCTCTGTATGTCTAAATAGTTTTAATTTTTTTTCTGGCAGAAATAGCTGCTTTTCACCTCAGGCTTCTTTTTGCCAGCTCTTTTTGTTTAATGATTGCTATTAATTTCCAGGGTGGCAGATGGATTTTAGGCTGGTGTAGTCTGAAATGAGGAAAAACAGTCCATGAAGGTGTGAGCTTGCCATGAATGTGTGCACAGGTCACACATGCTGGTGCGATGCCACGTGGGGGAGTTTGCTTTCCAAGGGAACTATTGCTTCTCAGTAGCTGGGATGTTTGAGCATCTCTCAGCCATAAAAGAAGGTGAATTAAGGTTTTTGGTCACTCCTTGTAGTTCTGTCTGTTAGACCTTCATTTAATAAATATGCTGATTTCAGCAAGCGTTTGTGAGGAATTGGTTTCAGTTCAAAGCGCTTTGCTAAACCCAAGCTGAAGTGAGCTGGAGAGCAGCACATGGTCTCCAGAACATGGAAAGGAGCTCCCTGCCCCTGGCTGGATGGTGCCAGGTGATGAGGATTCCTCCTTGGGCATGAAACAAACATTTTTTCAGTGCTTTTCCTGTGTTATTGGGATTATTTTATTTGAATAGTGTGGGATGCTCCAAACAGATAATCCTTCTTCATGCTCTGGCTGTGGTGATAAGTGGGTGCTGTTGAACCCAACACACTCTGCTAAGATCCTAGGGCCCAAAGGACCACTTTCTTGATCCTCTTTTCCACCACCTCCTTCTCAAGAAGCCCACAGAACTAATCCCAATTAGTGCTACAGTGCTCTGGGGTGACCTCCTTTCTCTTTCCCTGCTGTGGAGCACCTCTGGATTTGGCTCAAGATGCAGATGTGAAGGATACATGGGTGGTCAAGTGAGAAGCTGGGTCCAGGAAGTGAGGTTGATGATGGACCACCACCACATGGCAGCACCTTGTGGCCAGGCAGCTGTCCCAAGACAAGAGCATGGCAGAGCACAGGGAAAGGAAGGAGGGGTTTAGTTGGCTGGGACTGGGTGAGCCCCAGGGATGGAGGAAAGGGGGTAGAGATAGAAAGTGCAGCATCTCAGGTGATGCAGATAATCTCCTTTAATCTCCTGCTCAAAATAACCCAAAGTCAAGTAAAGGAGGGATTACAGGGCCTAAGCCACTGTTATTGCCAGGGTGTAACAGCCTTAGGTTGCCTCTGAAGGGCTCCTGAGGAGGAAGAGGAGCTGCAGAAAATACTGGCCTGCTGGAAATGCCTCCCTGGTGAGGGTGACTGGGTGGGCTGGGGACCCTCCTGAAGTAGCCCAAGGAGAGTAGGGGCTGCAGGGCAGGCAGCTGCCTTCAGAATCAGGACCTACAGAGGGACCTGGTCCCAGGGGAGTAACTGTCTTAGATGCCCACTTGTCACTTTGTCTTTACTGATGGGTTTATTCTTAGTGCAGGATCCAAAGTGCTTTATAGCCATTAATTATCCTAATGGGGAAGCAGTGCCCATGAAACCTATTTTACAGATGAGAAACAGAGCCCATGAGGAGGTAAATGACATATCAGGTGCTGGGGCAGAGCTCGAGTGAGGTGGTGAGTCCCTGCCCTCCTACCTCCTTCCAATTTTAACGGGCCTTTCCTTGGATGAGCATTACCAGCAGCCATGAGGCACTGGTAGGCTGAAGGCATCTCCTGCCCTTTGCCAAAAAGCCAAAAAGCTTGGCTGCTGTGCTGCTGCCAGAGAAAACTGAACTGCGGAGCCCTATTCATCAGCTCCTGGCGATGTCTACAAGATATCAGCAGCACAGAGACAGAGTGAAGCGGGATTGCATTGGGGAGGGAGCAGAGCATGTTCATTTTAATGAGCTTGTCCCTGCCTAAAGGAGAGAGAAAGCGAGAGGCCAACCTGGTTTAATAAACTCTAGCATGCGGATTTAATCAGACGGATCATTGTTCCCCAGCACAGGGATGAATATATTAAAAAAATGATTCAAACTTTTCCTCTTTGTTTTTCATTTGTATTATGTGCTGTGGTGTGATAAAACATCCTGGGGCCAACTTGCAAGGCAATAAAAGAGACTGTGGAGGAGAGGAAGACGTTGATCCATGCAAGCAAGCACAAGCACTGTGGGGAGGGAGGCTGCTGGCAGGCAGGGCTGGAAGTGAGGGGCTGCAGCATCCTCAGCCCCCACCAAAGCCCCAGAGAAGATGTGCTTATGGGGGCTGACCTGGTGTCAGCTCCTTTTCAGAGACTTGAGATGACTAACAGCAGCTTAGGTCAAGTGCTAAAAGCAGTTCTTGGTCAAGCGTGAGACCTCCATCTCTCTACAGAAAGGTCTGAGCACAATCATATTCCCATGCTCCTACCCCAGGAGGGAAAGAGGGACTTACCAAGTCCTCAGCTTTCTGTAGGGACACCAGTAAGGGTGCTGCTGGTGTTTTTCGGGGCTAAAGGAATGGTGCAAGAGGACAAAGTTTCCTCTGGACTCTTCCTTTCTCCTTACCAGGAGTCACTTCACCAGTGCCTCTCCACTGCACTACGTGTCAGGCAGTGCAGAGTGGCGTCCTGGGTGCTGCTTATTAATTTAGAGAACTAAACAGCTCTGGCTGAAAAGCTGCAAACTGCATGGCAGGAAGGCAAAGGCTGTATTATGAAGCTCTGCTACTGCTCCCTGTCTTAAGGCCACATCCCCATGCCTCTGCCTGTCCCTAGGGACAGCAGGCATTGCACAGAGGCACGGGAAGGTCTTGATCCAGCACAGCAAAGAGTAAACTGGGTCTGCAGGCAGCCCAGGTAGGATTGTGTTGGTGTGAACCTCAGCAGTGCATGGCTCTGGGCTCACAAGGCTCTTGCTACGTGGGTGTGAATAAAGCCAGCTTAGATAAAATAGTCTTTTGTACTAAATCCTGGACAGACCACCTGGAGCTGTGCTCAAAGACAGATTCAGGGGCCTCCAAGGTGCCTCCATGGAATTTACCTCCTTTGCCCTGCCCAAGCTCACTGTCCTTGGCTCAGGCTTAAATAACCTCCAGCCCTTGCTTTGCTCACTCTTTTCAGCCTGTCAGGCTGTGTGCCCCCTGAGACATAGGAAATTGGCTCTCCAAGGCTGAGACAGGGCCCCCAGCTGGGTTTAATCACTCTCTCTAACATTAAAGTCAGGGCTGCACTGATGGATGGTGAGACAGCCCTTGGGAGAAGGGACAGCTCCCTGGTAGGTTATGGATGGACATCTAAAGGTAGCCCAGAGGTGTTTTTGGAAAAGGGCTACAGGTCCTCCTGCCATGGAGCAAAGCTGTGTCTGACAGGTTTGCAGCCTGGCTCTGGGTTTGTGGGGAGAACCCGGTGATGGCTGTTGGTTTTGTTCCCACCTTCCTTCAGGATGGACCACCTCAACCAGCAGCTGCAGGGTTTAGAGGAGGGCAAAGGGGTATCTACTTCCTTTGGAAAGATTGCTTTAAATTTTGCTATTGACCCACTCACTGAAAAGTCACTTATGGCCACTTGGTGTTAAATATTACCATCTTTGGCTTCTAACACACCACTGTGCTGCTGCTTCATTACTTTATCCATTACTGCTCATAAACACTAATAAATAATCCTATTTTCATTCCCACCATTGTTTAAGTGGTCATTAATTGTGGTTTATATGCTGTCTTTGTGTATTTGTGTACGATAGCTTCTTCATGATTCCTTGATTAACTGTGATTGATTGCGTATTTTAAAATCAATTAAAAGTTTCAACACTAAAAGGTAGAGTCTTTAGCAGTAATGCTCTGAGACATTGCCACTTATAATGGAGCAATTATAGTGCCGGGATCCATCAGTGTTGCAGGACGTGATCTTTATTTTCCAGATCTATGCAAATCCATATGTACATGAGCGTGCACGTCTGTGTCTTTTGCGTGTGAGTTATATGGTGGGAAGAGTGTGTATGGGAAAGAGTCCCAGCTTCTCCCAGAGCTGCTGGACCACATAAGGTGGGCTGGCTTTTGTGGGCAACTCACTCCCTTTCTTAAGACACTAATGCAAGAGCTGAGCCCCAGGACCCCATTAATTTCCTTGCTGACATGACAGTATTGTGTGTTTATTTTCTATCTGTAAAGAGGTGCTGCTGCCAATACCCTCGGCTGAACAGGGCCACAAAGTAGGATGTGTGTCCTTCTGCCATTCTGTTTCAGGGAAATGTATCTGTGCCTTGGTGGGGTGGAGGTAGGGGATACATGGGAAGATAGAGGTGACTGTGAAGGCACGTTTGCAGTGGTCCTGATACAATGCTGTATGATGGAGGAGGAGGAGGGCAGCCACCACCTGGGCACCAGGGCATGTGCTGGAGCACAAATTTCTGCCCTGTATCACGTCATGCCCGTACTTTATCAGTGCTCAGCTCCTCATAGTGCTGCTGTGCTGGTAAAATGTCTGTGTCCAGCACAAGACCAGGAGTTAAATGGGGTTAAACCTGAATCCTACATGCTTATTCCTCTCTGCACTCTGTGACTCCAAAGCATCTCTGCCCAAGCAGCTTCCTCTGGCTCAGGCAGTGAATTAGGGGTGAGTAAACCACTCAAGAGATTTTTGCAGGTGCTCTGAGGTGGGGGAGCAGATCCCCAAGGACCAGTGGGAAATTGGGCCCTTGTAATTGACCCCCAACTTGTCCTCCATCCTCCTGGATATCTGCCTGCTGCCACGAGCAGGGCCCTCCCAGCCATCTGCCAGCTCAGGCAGAGGATTCCTGTGTGCTAATCTGCTCAGAGACATTTGTCACCCACCCCTCTCCCAGCTGCATGCTGTGAAAAATGCCTCAGTGCCCCCAGTGCAGCTGCTGGGAGCACCCGTTAGGGGAAATCACCAGTCTTGTTAAATGATGGGGGGACCATTTTGTGCAAGCTCTGGAATGGGATCACTCTGTCGTATTAACTCGCCTGCTTGCATTGATGTTAATGAAATAAAGAAATATAATGGTTCCAGACTTTTAAACTTCTTATAGCTCGATTTGCATAATGGCCACCACTACCCTGAACAGGAACTGATCTGTCAAAAAATATTGTTCCAGTCCTCTATCATTCAGCTCAATGGGAGGTGCAGATTGGCCCACAGGAGCTGTTTTTCGCTGATGGAGTGGAGTTTGCCTAGTGCTGAACATAAAAAGCTAATATTAGGATGCAATCCAATATTGTAAAAAAGAAATTGGTTAAAAGTTATAGATCAATAACTGTTAACATGGCTCTATTTTTCAGGCAGATCATGTTTACTGCTGCTGGTGATGTGGAGGCAGGCTCCCTCCCGCTGGCTGAAGCAACTCCATGGGTCCCCCTCAGAGCAGCCTGTGGCTGCCAGTCATGGCTCAGCTGTCCTGAACAACCCTGTGAGCTTACTATGCTGCAGGGAGTTTCCTGTGGAAGTTTGTTCCCCTCTGCCCTGGACTATGAAAGGCTGGTGAGAGCTGCACCCAGGGCTAGACAGTAGTCCTGTGTCCACCTTCCAGCATGACCCTCAGCATCAGGCTGTGAGTCCAGGAGTGATGTCAGAGCTCTGGGAAAGCTCCTGTGAGACAGATCACACCTCGCTCCTCAGTGCCCCAGATCTCCACCCCTTGATGCCCTACAGCAACCCTACTTGATGTCTTAGATTGTCACTCTGTGATCACCTAGACCTCTGCTCCTCCGTGCCCTATATCGATGCTCCTTCATTATCCACATCTCTGTTCTTTGATGCCCTAGATCTCTGCTCCTTGATTACCTACATCTCTGCTCCTCCATGCCCTAGATCTCTTCTCCTTGATTATCCAGATCTCTGCTCTTTGATGCCCTAGATTTTTGCTCATCAGTGCCCTAGATCTCTGCCTGCTGTGAAGACGGTGCCCCTCCCGGCAGATGACTCCTGCAGTTCTTCCAGCTCTTCCAAAGCAACTGGATGGTTTCACCCCTGTGGGGAGCAGGGTGCTGTGTCCCATCTCTGAAGTGAGGTGAGCATCCCTCCTCTCCACTGTGTGTTTTCAAACCATGCTGCCCACGCAGCAGTGACTGTTTCTCCCCATCAGTGTGTGTTTAGGGTGTGCAGACCCAAATGCTCAGCTATGATGGGGACAGGAGAGTGGGGAGCCAACTGAGCATCATGAACCAGCATGACAATGGCCCTTCTGCTCCCACTAACCTTGGGCTTGCCTCTGATAGCTCATTACAGCCTGCCTTTGATCACTTGCCTCTTCCCCTCTCTTTACTTGGAGATGCTGGAGAGCTTTCCTGACCAATATAATCAAAAAGGACATTTTTACTTCCAAAATATACAACTTAATTAGAACTGTGAAGGGGCAGAGCAGCCAGTCCATAAAAACACCCACTCTGCGACAGTCTCTGTCCTGACTCTGCAGGAATTGGGGACAAGAGATGCCTGGTCTTCAGTGGGAACAGGGTGTTTTCCCAAAAACTAGAAATACCACTCAGGTCCTAGCCAAAAAGGGTTTTTTGCACTACATGAGAAGGTTTTGTGTGGAAATGCCCTCACCTGCAGTCAAACACACTTTGCTGAATCGGGACGCATTGCAAGCATGGACTGCATAGCTGCAAACAGCAACACAGAGACCCTCATCTAAACCACCACCCTGAAAAAGAACCTTCTGATTGAATGGTCAAATATTCCTCTGTCACCCACAGTCCTGCTTACATACTCACTGAACTGAGACCATTTCCAGCTGCAGGCAGTGAGGCAGGTCCATCCCACAGCATGGGAGGAGTGTGTTTGTATCCAGCTGCCTAACAAACAAGGTCCGGTTGTTCCCATCCCTGCAGCTGCCCCATGAAACAGCTGACATCTTAAAAATTGATGGGGTTCATTTCCTGCCTCTGTGCACTTACTTGAAGCACCAGCTCTGCCATTACCAGCAATGTCCACATTAATTACTATCATAACCCAAGTACCTTTGAATGCACTCCCTTGCCTGCAACGTCTGTCCCAGCAGTGACCTGCGTTTCTCTCCCCTCGAGACCTTTCGCATGACTGGGATTTCCAGCACTGCTGCCTGCAGGAATACAAAGCTGATGCTGGGATAGCCCCAGGGGAGAAGGTTGGGCAATCAGACAGGTCTGCTGACAGGTTGGTTCTGGCTCAGGCTCAGAGGCTCACCTGGAGCATGGACAGGTCCTTCCTCTCCTCCTCCCCTTGCCTCACTGAGCAGTGGGTCAGTCCTGCCCCATCTCTGGGGCATGGGCTTTTCCACACTGCATAAACAATTTAAATATTAATTGGAGACTGACTCTCTGGCTGGGTGGTGAAAGTGCTTCCCCTGGGATCGTCTGGAGTCCTCACACTGAGTCCCTTTAGGTCTGAGCCCAAGGGACCAGCCTTCAGCTTTCCACTAGTGAGTCCTTCTGAAGAGAAACCTCCAGTTTCTAAGGGAAAAAGTCAAGTTGTGGAAAACCGCCCAGCTCACTCTAAACACAGGTCCTGGGGGATGGAGACAGGCATTTCAATGCTCTGTTGGCTGCAGAAAATTGAAAATCTCATATATTTTGCATAAAATGCTGATTAACTGGTGCTAAATACAAGCATGTCTTAGACCGTGAAAGGACATGCACAAATGAGATAAAACACTAGAAATTATGAGGCAATGGGAGTCAGCAACTTAAAGAACCATCAATAAAGCTTCTTCAGCACGGACTGAATAGCATCCAACCCAAGTATCACACAGCCTAGTCAAAAGTCTGACCAAAAGTGTGCTTTGAATGCATGAACACACCAGAATAAGGACCGACAAACACAAGAGAACACAACATTCGTTCAGGATGCTTCATTCCTGCCTTTTGCTCAAAACCTCAAAACCCCATGGGAAAAAGCAAACCTACAAGCTGTAGTTCCCCAGAAAAAGGTCTACGAATTATCGTGGGTCACAAGCTGAACACGAAGTATCAGTGTCGCATCAAGAGGCAGACAGTGCCCTGGGATATATGAGCTGCAGCATGGCCTGCAAGACTCACAAAATCATCTTTCTTATCTGTTCAGGGCTGGTGAGGTCTATGCTGGAGCAGATTCTGGTATTGGCAGCTCATATCAAAAAGGAGGTGGCGCTGCTGCAGGCAACGCAGAGGAAACAGGATGATCAGAGGTCTACGAAACATGACCTACAAAGAAAGATTGAAAGAACTGGGTTATTTAGCCTAAAAGAGATGATGGAAGAAGAGATGTGATAACAGTCTTCAAGTGCTTAAAAGGCTGCTGCTAAGGGGAAGAGAATAATCTGTTCTTTATGTCCATGGTGGACAGGACAAGAAATAATCGGCTTAAATTACAGCCAGAGAAATCAGGTTAGACTTCAGGACAGAAACGGCTCGTGCAGCCAGGCAGGGGGTTACCTGGGAGGTGGAGGTGCTCTGTCACCAAAAACACTAATGCTCTTTGGGGACAGGTTGACAAACGTGCATGGGGAGAGGGGCTGTCTTGGGACAGGGCTGCACCTTCTCCATGTCCCTGTGGTGCCTTCAACATGTTGCCTGGGGCTCCTGGATTGTCCAAAGTGAGATCATCCTGCAGCAATCGCTTCATCTGGCTGGACAAATCCCAGGCATTTCAGCTTGTGAGAACCTTCAGGACAGCAAAATTTGATTTTGTAGCAGATTGGGGGCACAAGTCAACATTTTGGGTTATTTTTCTTGCAGTAAAGAAATACTTCAAAATAGATTTTCTTTTTTGCCCTCATCTTTCAGTTACTCGATTGCAACACAAATGAAGCGGAGCATCGCAGCCACGCCACACAGACAAGCTGAAATGACACAGTCCAAATGAAACCTGTTTGATAATGTCCTTGCTGAAAACAACAATGAAACCAATCTCTCCTCTCCAGACAATCGGGTGGGGTTGAATCACCAGTTCTGAGTGAATAGTCTTGCCTTGAGATGTTTTTCAGCCAGCTCAGAGGATTGTTGCTACCAGAGAGGTAAAAAGAAAACAAAAACAGGCACCTTTCCAATCCAGCTGTGCCCACACTGGGCAGCACCTGGTGTGCCAGTGGCCAGGATAGGGGATCCACCAAGGTGTCCAAGAGCAACTCAATCACTTACACTGCACTGCTGACCCTGCACCTTTTGCCTACAGATTAAGAGATTCTATGTTCTCCTGAGGTCTTATTATTATCCCTGGATTCCAAGAGCAATCCTTTATTTTAAAACCTGCCTCCTAATTCATTTTATATTTACTCATAAAATCTTGGCCAGGGTTTTGGAGAGTTGCGGTTTTTCAGAAAGGCCAAGTTTTAAATGGCGCTGACTCAGCAGAAGCTGACTTGATTGAAGCAGTGCCTGTTTGAGTTTATTCCACTCCTGGGCAGGGTTGGAAACAAAGCAGCAGAAACTGGACTGTCCCCCAGCTTTGTTTTCTCCACAGGCTCTTGGCTGTGTGCAGCAAACACTACTGCTGACCCACAGAGCTGGAACTGGTGAAGTGGAGAAGAGCAGAAGGGAGCCAGCAGACTCCCTGCTGTATATGCCATATTCTGTTGACTTAAAGTTTAATACAGCTGAGATGAGAATCAAATAAAAAGAACAAAAAGGAGGAATAATGAAAAAAAAAAATTAAAACCCTGTAAGCGATTAATTTTCAGCCTCACTGCCCAGCATCAGTCTCAAGGAGGAGACTGGGGATGCAACTAATACTTAGTTTATTAAAATATCACTCTGGTTACCCCCAGGATGCTTTGGGATAGGCAAGCCCTGCCATGGGGAAGATGGTGCCTGTTCCTTCCCACACAACAACAGGGTCACGCCGGGACTTGGAATCTTTTTAATGTAGCCCATGGAGCCAAGCCTGCTTCTGCCTTCCTTTTCCCACACTGCAATCGCCTTAGTTGTGCCTGTGGAACAGCCTGGCTTCTGAACATGATGGCAGCACATCTTGGTTGTTTGTGATCATGGGGCTATGCTGTCCGAAGTAGGTCTTGCCTGGGAGATGAGTGTCTCCTCCACAGCACTAGAGCCTGGCTTTCATTCTCATGCTCTCCTCCTCAACCAAGAGCTGGAGCTGGAAGGAGAAGATGGGTCATGGTGTATGACCAAGCTGCCATGCCAATGTGGCACTGGGGGATGCAGTGGGATCCTGTCCCAGATGAACCAAGATTCCTTCAAGGAAAAATTCATTTTAGGCTCAAGAGAAAAGCATAAAAGTGATGAAAGTTGACCATCTTCTCATACCTTGGAGAGTGCTTCTGATGTCGTCGCTGTTGTAAGGCGCTTGAGTGACAGCCAGGCTATGAAATAGGGCCAAGGGTTTTTGAATTGACAGCTTGTTCCATGCACAAGCAAAGCCTGAAAGACAGTCCAGAGCCGCTTAGCAAGAGCAGGCTAATAGCTAAGTACACAGAGGAGACCTAATGAGAACACTGGTATCTCCTAACTCCAGCTCCATTCAGAAAGCCAAGAATACGGAATTGAGTCACTTTGTATCCGATAGCCATAATGAATGTGCCAGTGGAGATGCCCAGAAAGAATAATACCATAAATTGGCAAGGTGGCAGCTGCATTCATCAGCTCAAACAAGAGCTGGTCATCCATAAAATCCAGCAGTATCAAAGACCAGTTCTTCAGCTCCAATGTTATTTCCACCTTTAAAATATGAATGGGAATACACTTGAAATTTGCCAGCAGCCCCAACAGATGTGTCACTGCTGCTGAGAGCCAATGCTGGATGGTGATCCAGGGTTTGAAATGCTATTAATTCATTACAGCAAATGCTGAGAAACATCAGGGGATTAAAAATTCCTCAATCCCCGAGTCCTCTCAAGAAGGCAGCAAATGTGTGCCTGGGGCATGCATCGATAATGGTGATAATGTTGAAGTTGAGCACCCTACACCTGGCCTGGAGGTGGGGGGGCAGCTTGCACTAGGCAGTGATTTGGAGACACCTCCAGCACAAGCTGAAATGTGGTGCCTGCTTAGCACGTGCTGCAGGGACAACACACAGGACCCTGCTGTCTCCTCTGACAGGGTTTGCCTCCAACCCGCAACACGAGCGCAAAACCACAAGGCAGCCTGCCAGCTGCCATCCTTCCCCTGGGAGCTGGGAAGGAGGGTGAGAAACGTGCTGCAAGTCCCCAGTAAACTCATGCCCGCTCCTGTCTGCTGGCAAGAGCACCCCATCAGCCGTGCCTGTCACCGCGATGGGTTCCCCTCCACCGCGCCGATCCCCGGGAGAGTTAGTGCCGTGTTATCTTTGCCTGCCACCAGCATCACTGCTGCTGTATTTACCAGGGAGCTATTTGTGCAGGGAGATAACTTCCCTCCAGGATCGCATCCTGCCTTCCCCTGTGCAAAGGGATGGGACTCCCGCTGTCACAGGACTCTGATATTCTTCCAGGGGGGAATTGCTGGGTGCAGGGGAGGTTTGCTCGCCCCAGAGTGGCTCACAATGCAGGGAGAGGAGCAGTGAGTCCCTGCTGAGGACTTTTTTTTTCTCCTTTGCAGGAGAATAAGGGTGATTTGAAGCCCATGGGCTTCCAGGAGTTGTGCAGCATTATTTCTGTGACAGCTAATGGAGCTCACTCAATCCATAAAGATTTTAAGTCAAGGGTTTGATGTTAATTATGGACCAAAACATTTAATAGCCCGTTACACTTCCACAAGGCATTTTTTTAATTAAAAAATGATATATTGCACAAAAGGGGGGAAATAGGGAGAGAAATAATTGAAGATTGCTTTATTCCAGAACAACCTGAGGCAGGGAAGGCAGTAAGGAGCTGACGTGTTGGGGAATGTGATGGCAACACCACAAGCATGGAGCTGGCGGTGCAGGAAGCCAGAGAGGGAGCAGCCTCATCCCACTGGGTGAAGGTGCCCAGGGAAGGGGAGAACAGCCTGGCCAGAGGCAGGTAGGTGGAAATCCAGGTCAGTCTTTTGGCCACCACACTGGTTTATCCTTACCTGTTGAGTCCTTAGTTTGTGCTGCAGAGGATGTGGTTTCAAATCCCTCTTTTCGACTTTCTATCAGCTGTCTCTCAGGAAAAACAGCTAAACCTCCAGGGTGGAAATTATTCTGGAAGAGGTCAGGGATGAAGAAAATCTGACATGTCTGGCTCTGACGTTACTCTGTTTTTCATTCAATATTAAAGATGCATAGGAGCAGGGGCTGGCCTGAGATGCATTCAAATAATCTGTGCAAAGGAAAGGTCTTCAGCAGAGCAAACCAACACTTCCCCTGCCTTGAGCAGTGCCCAGCAGCTGGTGGTCTACAGGCAGGGAGGAGCAAAAGACAGCCCAGGAGGGAGCAGCTCCGGGTGGAGGCTGTTATTGGACTAACTCACGGAAGGAGGAAGAGAAGTGGGATGGAAATGTGGCCAGGGGCTGACTAGGAAAAGTTAGTGTGACTGCTTAAAATTTGAAGTAGCAGGAGTATAATACCCAAGTCCCTGGCCATGGATGGACCCAAGTCCTCCCATGTCCCCAGCTCTATGCCTTGCTCTTGTGCTCGTCCCTCAACTCTACAACGGGAATAATATTATTCCCTCCTCACAGGGTTTTGAGATGCTCAGTTACTATGGTGATGGGGCCATAAAAGTACCAAAGATAGCAAGAACAATAATAATATCAGACATGGTAGAAGCCAAATAATTGCATTTAGGGCACGCACGCAACACAAAAGGGAGAGCCACCTCCATGCACCACGGCTGTCAAACCCCAAAGACAAAACTTTTGTTGTATCAATGGGCTCGCAGCCTACTTAAAGGGCTAACTCCCAATTCCTGCAACATCCACCCAACGAGGTGGCCATCAACAGCTGCAGCTCCAGGACTGGTCCTACCTCTCCACAATGCCAGCCAGGACAAGGGGGGAGCAGCAGGGCTGACGGCCCCTTGCCAACACAGAAATCAAACGTTCCTCTCACCTCTGCTGCAACACAAGGTCCCCACAGATGTTTGGCTGCTGCATTGTGTGACCAGCTGAGTGTCCTTCGCCCGGAGAGGTGACTGCGCCCAGCACAATGCCGCTGACAGCTTGCTCCTTTGACTCTGCTGAGCAAAGCCCTTGCCTCATTTTGTTTTTTTTTTTTTTAATTTATGGGTTTTTAATTGAAAAAAATGTATAACATCTGTGGCTGTTTAACAACACCTGTGCGCTACAAGGCTGCTTTTCAGCAGCGATTGTCACAGCGTTCTCATCTGGGCAATGCTGAGCCGGTGCCATGTGGCCTCCTCTGAGCAGCTCAGGCAAGAATGATGCTTGGAGGGCACGTAATTAACAGGCAATGGAAAACAAGATGTCATGAAAAAAATATGAGAGACATCCCTTCAAACAAGGGGAAAGCTTAGAGATGAGCAGGTGATGAGTTTGTAATGGTTCACCTGAAGAAATGCTGCTGGCACTCACAGGGAGAGCTGGGCTGCCAACTCAACTCTGATGTTATGGCAAGAGGAGGTGTCAAAGGGGATTTGGCCTTTCCATCAGCATTGTGGGCAGTGTTTGCACCCCAGTCCTTGCTGGGCACCCACTCTGCGGCTGCCTCCAGCTCTAGCCCAGGAGCTGCCTGCTCCATGAGGGAGGCACAGGCAAGGCTCGTCCTCTTCGTACAGCAGCTCTTTACAGCAGCACGTGCCACCACAGTGACTTACTGCTCTGGTATTTGCTGAGCCCAAGGGGGCTGTTGGCAGCAAGAATGCAAACTGCCCTTCTGCCATTTACACAGCTGCTGTGGGGACCTGCCCTGCCCATCCCTGCTCTGACAAACATTTGCACATTTGCAGCATCCCAGATGCGGGCTGGGAGATGTCACCACTAGTGCTGTGGCATGAGGCACAGGGAGCTGCCACAGCCCTGGCATTGCCAGCTGTGGACACAGCAAAAAAAACCAAAACCCAGAAGGCAGCAGACACCCCCAGATGGCTGAAAGCCCAGAATCCTTCTCCTTAATCTTAAGGTCTGGAGGCCAGCACCCCTCAGGTAGTTTTTACCATGAGTAAGGAGGTCCTTAAGCTCATTGCTCAGTGGCTCGTTTGCCACTCAAATCCTCATGGCTTTGACAGCCCTGCGTGCTGAGGCAGCTCCTACGGAAAGCTGCCTCCTTGCAGCATCTCCCAGGGCTTGCTGTGCAGGTGCTGGCTGTAACAGTTTGGCTGTTCAGAAAGCACAGAGCAGCCTGGGAGGCTTACAGGTGCCTCTTACATTTCTACAAGCTCATGACAAGGCTGCTGGTAGCATGAGTGGGCAAGGAGCAGTGAGGACACAGTTTCGGCTGTGCCCAGGCTGAGGTTTCTTCCTTGCAGGAGCCTCCCTGTACAAAGCTGGAGGAGGTTTTATCCACTACTCACAGCTCTGGGCAGCTCAGGCTGCCCTGAAATCCCTCTTCCCACTGTGACTTGGTAAATAAATAAAACCCTGTTCCCTGCTGAGCTTGGTAATGGAAACAGGGCTGCTGGGGCCGCAGACAACCAGGGCTGGCAGGTAGCAAGCAGGGGCCAGCTGAGAGGTTTGGATGGGGAATAAAGAAGCAGCAGTGCAAACATTTCCGTGTCCTGCCCTTTGTCACTGCAGCTCGGTAACACCCCTGTGTAACACGGGGTATTTGAGCAGATCCCCTCCTTGCACATCCTCGGTGCAGCCCCCACCACTCTCCCCGTCTGCACAGCGACCATCAACGTCCCGCCCCCTCCCTCACTCACACGTTCAGGCTATGAATTCCCCTCGTCCCTCAGAGTACATTAAAAATCAATGTAATTACACAGCAAACATTAATTACGATCAAAAAAGGCAATTGAGAGGGATTGATCTGGAGGAGAGTTGCAGCTAGCCACCAAATTACCAAAAATCAAGTCAATGGGGCTGAGGCCATGGGGATATGTGGCTGGTCCAGACCAGCAAAGCATCCTTAGAGATATGTGGCTTAACCATTTCATTCTCTGGTTTCTTTTATTTGCTTTTCCACTTTGTGGTGTAAGCCAAACAGAGAAGTGGATAAATTTAATGTGTGTTTAAATATACCTAGGTGCCCTGGTATGGCTGGTAAGAGAGCATGAGACAGAAAGCAAATTGTTTGTCTCCACCTGGTAATCCCAAGGACAGGGCTAATCTTGCTTGGGGTGAAACTTCATCCCTGTTATGGAGGTGACCTCCATGCAGATGCTTCTTCAGTTGGTTGTCGAAGCTCTCCCAAGGACAGGGCTCCCACACACCCCCTTTACAGCCTGCACAGGCTTTCAGCCAACCTTGTCCTTAGGAAGCTTTTCCTGAGCATCTAACCCAAGACCTCTTGGCTGCAGTTTAAGCCTATTACAGCTTGTCCAACCCTTGACAAATTGATCACTATCATTTTTATAACTGCTTTTTTTCCACACTGATGAATGTTATACATCCTCCCACCTTCAGTTGTCTCTGTCCTGGAGCACAAACCAGCTCCCTCAGTCCATCTTCCTGGGGCATGTTTTCCAAACTCTGTGAACTCACTCCATTTATCTGAATCTCTCTCAGAGTTTTGAAGCCAAAACCTGGAGATATATGTCTCCAGCTGATGCCTCACTAGCACTACATAGAGCCAAATAAATTACTTTGCTGTCTTCCATCTGAAACTATTAATACATCTGTGGGCAAGTTGTGCCTTTGCTCTCCCTTCCTAAAGCACCAGGTTTGCTGCTCAGTTTGAGAGCTACTCCACCACTCAAGCCTTGGCCACTCTCGTGCTGGCTTACCAGTCCTTCCCCATCTTATATCTGCGATTTTGATATCGCCTCCCTAAGTGCAACACTTTGCACTTGACTTTATTGAATTTCAGTGTATTGATTTCAGGCCATTTCTCCAATTTATCAAGATCATTTTGCTCCGAGGAATCTTGCAGCAGCTTGTCTTATATCTGCTCTGTTGACAAAAGGTCTTAAGACCTCAGGGCTATCAAGCCAGGGCTTTGCATTAGTCCTTAAAATAGTCGGAAAAAACTACATGGGAGTCATGGGGACAGTGGAGGGTGGAAGTGACAGGCTGGCTCACACAGAAACAGCCTCATGCTGCCACCTCAGCCAGGCAAGGAGCAGAAGCCATAGAAGGAGATGGAGCAAGGAAGATGGAATGCTAATGGCTCCCCGAGGGTGAGAGTAGGGATACTTGCTGAGAGATGCTGGGACCCTGCTGCAGCCCTGGGGACAGCCCTGGAGCAGGGGGATGGAAGGGAGATGAGGACTGGGATTTAATGGTCCCCTCTTTCCTTTCAGGTCACCATGTGATGAGCTGTTCCCACCTGGGGGCTTGCCAGCAGACCAGAAGAAGCCCTGCAGCATCAGGCATTAATGGCGCTATTTGGGGACAGCAGAAACTGGAGTAAGATGGACAGAAATCCACCCTGGTGTGCACAAACCAGGTGAGATGGTTTTACTGTTATTGTTGTTATTATTACCCAGAGGTTGGACTGCTCCACTGTTTAAGGCAGAAAAAGAATCTTGGGAAGCTGCTGCTTGTTCTAGGGTGGAAGGAACAACTCCCAACCCTTCTGCTTGGGCACACTGTGAAAAAGCACAAGGCTTTGGACAAACATTATGGATCTGCAACAGCATCCACCTTCCTACCACACTCACCTCCCTCTGCTTCTTCCACAAGATTGCCAACAGCACCTCCCCCTGCCTCCTCCTCCTGCCCCTTAGGAGGGGTGCAAAAGCACCTCCTGCAGAGCTGCTTCCTGATAAGTCCCCTTTTTATCTGTGGAGGGGCAGGGGGGCAGGTGAAACAGCTGAGCTTCAGCTGCTGGCACAGCAGAAGGGCTGGGGAAAGCATCGGGAGAGAGCTGCAAACAAACCTGACAAGGAGGAAAAGCAGAGGTGTGATGGAGGGGCTGGAATAGCTTGGGAGGGGGCAGTGAAAATGCTTTCCTTGGGGAAAGGCTGGCAAGCCTCAACTGGAAAAGGGACGGCAAGGAAGAGATGGGAGAACTCCTTCAAGTGTGGAGGTCATGAGGAGAAAAGAGGAGAGAGGTTTGGGTAAAGCCTTGACAGGCTTAGGAGCTCACCTTGGCCCTTGCCACGGTAATGATGCAGAGACAGACGTGTGATAGGCCCTACTCTGCACACACTTTAAAATCTAAGTAGCTTATGAATAAGTAATAATCCCTTATTCCCAGAGCCATAATCTATATTTAATTAAGAAAATAACTAAACGGTGGCAGTAGAAGGGGCTGTGTGGGGAAATGGAGACAGGAACACTGTCAGATAAGCTGCAGTAAGAAGGGGAATAAACAGCACTCTCAGCATGGCAGAGGCAGCAGAGTCCTGGCCTCCAGCTTGGCTGCAAACTCAAGGTAGCCTGGCCTTCAGAGAACCTGTCTACAGCAAAGTCTGCCACAAGAAGCTTCTTAGGTCAACAGGTGAGCTGCAGGTTGGCCAACATGGACTCATTCATATGCAAGCGTGAATTTTCTCTCCTGTTCAGTCCTGGTGGTGATGCTGGACTGTGCACGAAGAGCACTGCACCCAGGTGCCAAAGCAGTCCAGATCCTGTATGGGAGCATTCAACAGCACCCAAAACTCCACCTTCAAGGCTGCTACAACAAGCTGTCTTACAACATTTCTGTGCTCAGTGTCCATTGCCTCCTAATGTCTGGCACTGGCAATTCAAAGCAAGCCCTGCAGCTGGCTAGCACATAGGGCTGGCATGCTGTTGGGCTGGAAGGGGCCATGCCAGCCCAACACCGGGCCAATGCCCAAAACATGTAGAGATGTTCATACAGTGCATGCAAGGGCTTGTCAGCCCAGGCCAGAACCCACGTCAGTGTTCTGCTGGATCCCTTGATGCACTCCTGGGACCATCATCCTTCTCAACATCAGCTACTTCTCAGGGGTCTTTGCCAACTTGGAGCCTGTGCCAAGGAGTCTGGCTTTTCTCCTGGTCTCTGCACTGACAGTGCTGTGGATGGTGCTGATAGCTCTGATCAACCTCTGCTTTGAACAAGAGAGGAAAAGATGGACAGCAGTGTGGCCATAGATAGTCCAAGTACTCTGCACCTGTCCAGAGCCCCTCCAACACCCTCAAAAGCACTTCCCAGCTACATCCCCAGACCTTTCCCACATGGCATCTTTCACCGGTTCCCCAAAGCATCACTGCAGCCTTGCTTCATTAACTATGTTTTACTTCTCACTCAATTCATGGGGTCTGCAGGTGACCTGCTCCCTTGCATTGCAGTAGTGGAAATGAGAGCACGTTTTAAAGGCTGGGTTAAAGAGAAGAAAAAAAATCTCAGTCCACATACTATACATTATAAATAGACCGTCTGGTTTTTAAATTGAAAAACAACAATAATCACTGCTAAGAGCCTGCTGAACAAAAACAGCCTTATTACCACTGGGACAAATTCATATTTACCAAAAGAACACGAGTATTTTTCAAGCTGCTCTTGAGTTCCTGAAGTTGCTAATGTCCTGCTGCTTCCCCTCACTGCTGTTCCTGGGAGCAGTGGGAGACGGAGGCGCTGCAGGGATGTGTGGGCAGTACCAAGGGGGGACAATCTCTTTGGCTGTGGGCAGGAGAGAGGGAGGAAATTTGGGGCAGGCTCAGCTAAGCCAGGCTGCAAAGAGAGATACCATCAGTTTTTAGTTGCCTTCTTTTCCTCTAACTGCTGTTTTATGGCAGAGTGACAGGAGGTCTGGAGAAACCTGGGTGAAGAAACCTGGATATGCCTGGGTGGAGATAAAAAGCAAGGATGGGACAGGCTGTGTTAGAAGGGGCACAGCCATTCTTTCCATTACTATTAAGGAACAGAGAAAAGCACAACTTCCAGAGAGGACCTGGTGTGCACAGAGTACATCAGTGCACAGTGTCTTGTGAAGGTCACCCGTCACTTGTCCCTGTGAAGGTACTGCTGAGAGGTGAAAGTATGATCCAGGGTAGATGGGTGGACAGGTGTAGGAGCTGCAGGGACTTCTTGAATTTGGATTAGCAAGGGGGATAACTGAGATAACTACCTCACTTTCCGATGACAGCTGTCCCACTCCTGATAGCAAGGTCCAGAGATGTGCAATGCATGTGCTGAGGGACCTGGAAGTAGAAGGATGGGATCCCCAAAACTGCCTGCCCTCCACTCCTTGACCAGAACAAGTGACTGGAGCAAGGAGATGGGTCTGCAGAAATTGTCATGGGGGAGCAGGATGCACCTCAGCAGGATGAAGAACATTGCCACCAGGCATCCAGGCTGTCCAGAGGGTGCAGAGCAGGCTGAGTTCTCATACAGCACAGACATATGAAAGGAAAATTAAAACAGCCCCATGCCAAGGTCCTGAGATCTTTCTTTCCTCTCTTCCCAGGCCATAGTACAGTGAGATCACTAGAAGCCAAGTGCTGGCTGCTAAATCTGATCTGTCATGCACTTTGGGAACAGCACGGTGCCACAGAAGTCATCAGTGAGCTGAGAAGGTGGCTGCCAACCCAGAGCCGGGAGTGTGGCTTGAGCAGGTGGAGGACTGGAGCCGGTGGAGGGAACACTCTTTTATCTGGGTTTCAGTCCCTGCATCAGAGGCCTGGACAGCATTAGCCATTACTGATCTGGAGCCAGCATCTGGATGGCTCCACAAGAAACTCACACTTGTTGGATCCCTGTCTGGGCACTGTTTCAGGCACAGCTGCCAGCGGGCTCATGCAGTTGGCCTGTCCTGTGCAATGATCAGCACAAGTGATGTGGGACTGACATCCCACAGCCCTGGCCACAGTATCAGTTATTCTGAGCAGAGCTCTGGAGCAGCCATACCCTTGGAGATGAGGCTAAGAGGGTGTTCTCTCTGCTGGAGTCTGAGTTCAGCCATTGATGAGGAAGCACAGACTTGTAAGGCTGACCTACCAAGTGATGCCGACTGCTCCATGTTGGAAGTTGTCTTTCTGAGGGCAGCACGAAGGTTCAAATGTTACGGAGAAATAAGAAAGGTGCAGCCTTGGAGATGGAGGAGAAAGGAAAGGAACAAAAACAATTTAATAATGAATATATTATGTAGACATGTCATGCCTCTTGCCTGCTGGCATGGATTAATATCCATAAATCAAAGAGGAAGGGACTGTTTTTAATGCTGGAGATGGATGCTGGTCCTCAGAAAATTGCTAAGGGGGCATTAATGAGCAGAGACATCTGGGAATGGCTCCAGGTGCATTGGCTGCATGCACAGGAAATTCTGCAGAACCGCTGTCAGCTAAAAATTACTCCTTTGCTGTGGATGCGTGTGGTCCATGAGGGCAAAAGTGTGGAAACCACACGTCCATATGTGGAGGCATTGGTCAAGCTTAGGAGGAATGTAGATGAGCCCTGGCTTCTCTGCTCCACAAGGCAGCTCCTTGTCTTCTTGTACACCGGGAAAGTCGGCCCCAGCTTTTGACTCTGCTCTGCAAGAAGGTCCACACAGACTAAATGACAGGACAACCTCAGCCTGTGAAAGCCAGGAGCCAAAACTAAGGTGGGGTATGCTATTATATCCACCCTGCCTCTGCTGGGCATGCAGACACCAGAGACAGGAGTCAGGGACAGTGTCATCTCACGGCCACCACAATTGCCTTGACTCAGAGGATGAGGAGTGGCACCTCTTCCTGCTGTTTCATTAAGCATTGGATAGGTCAAAAATAAGGATAGCCCCTTGGTACTAGAAGGAGCCCTCCAAATGTGAAAGAAGGAGCTCTGAGGTTATACAGAAGGGACAGAGGGCAGAGGCTCAAAGCACAGGATGCGCCTCCCTACAGCATTTCTGGAGCCCCACCTGAGGGTGGCTGGTGGGTATCTGGGCAAGAGGCAACTGCCCTGCTCAATGGGCACAAGCCCTAACACATTGATCAGGGTCTGCCCTCCTTGGGGTATTTCCCTTTCAGCAGCAAAAGGCCCCTCCCAGGAGTGGGACCTTTCCCATTCCAGGGAAGGCTCTGTGTAGCAGGGGCTGTTATCAGAAAGGGGGGAGGTCGCTTCTGCTGTCAGCGTTTTTTCTTAAGGAGAGGGTATTGAGTGCCAGGATTTCGTTAATCACATTTCATGTGCATTTTAAAACCCTTGAAACCTTAACTTTTTTTAAGAACATCTCTTGCTCCTCTCCCACCCGCCCTGTTAATCTGGCAGCGGTGGCCTCTCATGCCTGCTCTCCCTCTGCCCTTCCCGGGACCACCTCCTTCCACTCGCACTGACCCACTTTAGCCGTCAAGATTTACAGCCAGCGGCTCACCCGGGGAGAGAGGCTGGATTCACAGAATAAATTTGCAGAGCCAGGCAGCCAGCCGGGGACGAATGAACAGGAACTGGCTCTCCAGGAGAGCGAGACACCTACGCCCGCGTGCACTGGGAGAGGCGAGAAACCCGCCAGGGAGATGACTGGGAGCAAAGAATGCTAAGAAAGCACACATCCACAGCATGAATGGATTAGAGGGGGAAAGGGGAAAGAAAACAATGCAGGAAGCCAGCAAGGGAGGGAAGGGTAGGACAGAGAGAGGCACAGAGCATTGGAAGGGAAGGCCCACCAGCCAGGCAAGGAAAGAAAGCCCACCACAGAGCAGCTGCTGCTTTTTAGGTTGCACTGCAAGGGGTTGTGTGATTTGGGAGAAAGCTTAATCTTAGCACAGGGGGAATCTGCTACCCATGAGGGTGACAAGGGTCATGGGTAGGGCAGGGAAGTTGCTGGAAAGTAGGGAAGTTGCTGGCTTGAAGGAGGGAAGGGGGAGGCTTGGAGGATGTTGAGTGCTGCTGGGACTGAGCTGTAGAGAGTGAAAGGAGTGATGGAGGAGGCCGAGCATTTGGAGATGCCTCAGCATTTCAGGGCTTATTTAAAATGAACAGCGAGCTTCTTTGAGGTTCACCTCATCTGATGGAGCAGCCCCAGGTCCTGACAGCAGAGCAGAAGCAGCTGCTGTCCCAGAGTCCCAGCAGAGGGATGGAAAACACAAGCATGAGATCCAGAGGGCTGCTACAAGCAAATCCATGTGGCAACATCAGAAAGCCACGCTGGGGCTGAGCTCAGAGAGCAGGGAATCACTGTCTGTCTCTCTCTCTATTTTTCCTGATTTTATTGTGTTTTGTTTAATTGAATCACACACACACATGCATGCAAAGCCCCAACTTGTGGTGTAAAGTCTGTAAGGAAACAAGCAGCAAATTAACGTTCCAGGAGGAGCGATGCTAACCAAGCACATGACACTCTGCACAAGCTGCAAGCAGGAATGAAACAGCAGGAAGAAAGAGGAAAAACTGGCAGAGAGGGAAGAGGGAGCTGCAAAGGGGTTTCCAAGGGGAAATGGAGCCCAAATAAAGCAGAACAAGGGAAGGAGGAAAACCTGAAAGGAAAAGGGAGAGGGCAGCAGAGATGGTACTGCTGGTTCCTATAAGGTCACTGTGCCCAAACTCTCACTGATCCCTGTGTGGAGCACTTTAGTGCACAGGGAGAGAAAGCTCACACAACCTGGGGCTGAGGCATGGCTGGGCTGAAAGGACGTGGCTCAAAGTCCAAGGGGTCCTTCAGTGCTCCAGGGCACTCCTGCCCAAATAAGAACAAAAGACCCCTCTGGACCCAGTACCCAAGTCCACCTAGGCCACTGTCATGACCAGCTTAGCTTCTCCTGGCATGGCAATTGTATCCTTCCCTTAGCTCTCAGCTCAGCTTGGACCCCCACTCCCCTTCCTCTTGCAATGCCTGGTGTACCTCCAGCTCCACAAAGATGCTCATCCTCAAAAAACATTGGATACTGCAGAATGATGGACACTCTGCAGTGATGGAATGAGACCATGACATGCTGGGGATGTGCTCCAGCACTCCCCAGGCTCCTCATCCCCACGGAGCTCCACCCCAGTGGCACCATCCAAACACGGGATAACCTGTGCAACCCTCAGCCCAGCCCAGTCAGCCAACCAGCAATCTGTGACCATGTGCAGAGGGCAGAGACACCAGAGGGAAAGGAGCATCTCCATGTGCAGACAGGCAGCTCCCTGGCCTCTCCTCACCTCCCAGCTCACCCCAGCTCCTGAGAGGCTGGGAGGCAGCACAACACCGATCAGCCGCTCCACAAGATGTGATGCTCTTCAGCACAAGAAAAGTGCAGGGTTAAAGGACATGAGCATCCTGCCCAGGCTTGCTGTGACAGGCCTCACATGTGTTTAGTCATATCCAGCCATGAAGCCACTCTGGAAACCAAGACATTTATTCAAAGGAGCAGCAGCACTGCACACCCATCTGCCTGTGTAAAGGAGAACTTCAAAAGGGCTGACAGTCACAGAGCCCAGCAGTAACCTTTGGCTAATTAGCTGTCTTGATTTCCTTGCAGTTTATTTTTACACTTCTTGGGCTCTGAAATGCATTTACTGTAATGTCAGAAAGGCCATGGTAAATATAAAGCTTTCTAGCAGTAACTATACCCACCCCACTGGGCTTTTGGGACTGACAGCTACAGCTTGGCTTAGGCCAGGCTGACAATGCTTTGCTGAGGTTTTTGTCTTGCACAGGACTTACAGAGATTGTGATGGTGGGAATGATAATGGTGCCTGGGGCAAAGCAGGTATCTGTATGGAGCACAATGAGCACAGAGCAGAGGGTATATGTAATGGTGTTTTCCTGAGGTCAAATCCCAAATAAGCAGGAAAGACAGAGGGGCGAGGAAGCCTGCAGGATGCAAAGCCATGAGCCAGCTCAGGAAGGAGAGATGAGGTCAAGGAAAGCAGGCAACCTGAAAGGAGTGAGTGATGCTGAACCTGCAGAGAGGAGCAGGTGGGACCCCATTCTAAGCATTGAGGAAATCATTAGCTGGAGCTGTTGCTCAGAGAGCCTGTAGAAGCCACAGAGCCTTCCTGCTCCAGGGCAGATGAGAAGGGAGCTGAGAAAGACACCGTTGTTAGATCTCAAACAATAAGGGATTTTCAAGCCCCAAGCCCTGTTGAGGTGGAAGATGACAGTGCCTATTGAGGCAGGTCACTCTGCTTCCATCCCACCTGTGCTTGAAATAAGTCTGTGCTTCACTGCACAGTGCCACAGACACGCTGTGTCCTTTGCCAGAGGGGTTGGGACTGTGCTGGCTGACTGACACCCCCTCAGTCTCAGCAGCTCCTGCACTCCACAGACTGGAGCAGGTCTGTATGTCACCACTGATGAATTCCACTTGGCCAAGGTGTTGGGGTTAAGGTGAGGGTACCCACAGACTGAGTTACTCCTGCTTCTCTCTGTAGGGACATCCAGTCCAGGCTTGCAGAGCATTTGCCTTCTGCAGGCTCCAACCCTGGCACTGGGCACAGACGCTGTCAGAGCTGCACTGTCAGGAAATGGGAAGGGTAAAAAACAGCTTCATTATCTCTGCTGATCTCCAGCACAAACCACTCAACACGTGGCTCCCCCTGGACTGTGCACAGAGAAAATCAGTGGAAAGAAACCAGAGAAGAAACCAATGCATTAATGATCGGAAATGAAGCAAAGCTCCTCTGCCCCCAGATCTGGCAAGGAGACTTCTGAGTACCTTCAGATGGGTGGCAGGCACCCAGTACTTCAAACAGCCTCCCCGCTCCTGTCTGGCTGGGTGTCAGTCTCAGGACTGTTCTGGTTACCAGTTGGGAGAACTCGGTCCCAATTAAAATCCAGGCTCTCATATCCTTTGAACTGCAGAGAAACAAAACTTGTGAATTCAACCTTTGCCTTTTTTTTTCCCAAATGATGTCAGGAGTTGAGGAGACAGAACAGCTCTGAGTGCAATTGCTGTTGAAAGCTGCTGGCTATTTCAGCGTGCTGCTTGAACTCCACTGGTGGAGGCTGCGCTGGCATTGGTAGCTCCAGATCTTTAATTTTAAGGGTCAAATCATTATAGACTCTCTCAGGGAAGTTAATAGGAAGTTTACCTTTGACTCAGCTATGTAAAATCAACAAGAAATTCCCATCTGATCATAGTTATACACTGTCCCATCTCCAGTCACGAGCATTCCTTCCTACACATTAAACTCATGTTATATTTTCATTTTTAAGCCCACTCCTACAATTAGAGCTTGTGCTGCCTGATCAGAACCAAAATGTCTCAGATGACTGGCAACGAGACAAAGGGCTTGATTTAGGGGCTGACTTCAGCCAGCACTCAAATCTGAGTCTCCCCACTTCTGCTGAGGTTCAGGTATCTCAGGACTGAGCTCTCTGCTGGGATAATGCACCTGCAAGGCACAGCATGGCTCTGTTCAGCCCCTGGGTGAGCAGCCAGTTGGGCCCTGGCTACTCCTGAAAAACTCTCTGGCTTTCACCCAAGCACCTTAAAAGCCCTTTGTACCAACAACCTGCACCTGGGTTGCTTTAAATGATGAATACGATGGGCACAGCTTCAAAGCATCTTAAATATCATCAGGTTTGTGAGCAGAGCAAGGCACTTTGGAGCCTACAGTCTTAACACCCCACACAGGGTGATGGTGAGCAACAAGCACTGAAGGCTTCAGTGACAAGGAAGGAGTTATTACATTGCTCCAAGCAGACAAGGAGAGACATGCAGCACCGAGCCCCCACCCCCATCATCCCTTTTATTGCCCATCCCAATATATCTTGGACAGATGTCTGTGATGCCTGTGCAATCCCAGCCCTCTGACACGGCCAGAGCCATGGCATGGTACAGGGAACTTTTAAAGGAGTGGGTACCATTCAGGAAGGGAGGTCATGCATATATACCTGCATATAAATTATTAATACCCTCCACAAGACAGCTGCTGGCTGTATCTACAGACTCTCTCCACTGACGCCTCTCTCTGAGTCATGGCTCTGTAAAGTTCCTTGACAGACCTGGAGGATGAGAGATGTGGTAAAATCCCAAACATGAGTATTGCATCAAAGGTACTGTGATTATCAGAGCACAGATAAATAACAGCTTCCTCACAATTTCAGGGGTGGGGGTAGTGCTAGAGCTGTCTAACCAGCCTCCTGGAGCTTTCATCCCAGTGGGGTGGCACTGGCACAGACTCCATATCCAGGGACACTGTGTCAGTGCTTGTGGCTCCAGGGCCAGTCTCCAAGATGCTCCGTTGGGGTGCAATGAAGGTGTTTGTCCATGATGCTGGCAGAGGAGCTGGGGAACTCAGCAAGGAGCTGGTGGGTGGACTCGAGTGGGATTTCTCCTGCATGGAGAGCTCTCACAGTTCTCCACGCATGCCTGGCTGTGTAAGTCACTCTTTGTTTAGCCGAGGCTCATGAGAGACTTTTAGAGGCTGTTGTACACTAATGGTGGGAAACTGCCCCACGGATCTCCACGTATGGACAGAGAGGAGCTGGAGCCCAAGGCACCATGCAGTGCAAAATGAAGAGGGATGGCTGAGTCTCCTCTCTCCCAACGATTTTGCTTCTTTTCATTACCATTATTTTCCCCAGGCCTTTCACCTGCTCTGAATCTGCTGCTGCCTCAGCCACCCAAGATGTGGGAAGGATACGTGAGCATTCTGATGGACACAACAGCCACTTCCAACAGCAGGTACTCTGCACTGCAACAGGCATTCACATTTACAACCACTATTCCAACAAGTCCTTGAGGCTGGACAGAAGGTTTTCCACCCATATGATGCTGGAGTTGTGCTCTGTGGGATAGCTGCGGTCCTGAGGAGTCAGGGCCCACATACAGCCCTGCTCTGCAGCACTGGGCTCCGAGGCATGGGGACCTGCACTGGGAAAAAGACCCCACCCCACTTTGGGAATAGACAAGAAGCAAGACACCAGGGAGGATCATTACTTTCATAGTGGGTTTACTAGCAGAGAACTCTGCTCCTTCCAACTCCATCTCTCTGCAGAGTCAGTGACTCCCCCCACCACGTATTGCATTTTATTCTATAAGTGCAAAGCAGTTTCCATTGAGGGTAGGGACACTGAAGCACAGAGAAAGAGGAGAATAATATCTTATCTTTCTTTAATCCCCACCATCCCAAAGGATCCTGGTGCCATTTGCTTTACTTTCTATATGTATGCACAGTTAATTAGCATTACCATAGAACTGCAGGTATTCTCAGACTTAGTAGAGGGAATATCTTGTAATAGAAGGGTAAGCAAATTGTTTCTGCTGTTTCCATTGCAGCCAACTTTGATTATCCAGGGTAATGGGATAACAGGGACAAAGCAAAAACATGGATAACATGAGACCTGTGCAAATTAAGCTAGGAAAAAAAAAGTGATGCTGAGAGTAATGGAGGAAAAAAAGGTCAGTGATACTGATTAAGGAGCATGCAGATCCCTGCACTAGCACTGCCCTAAGCTCAAGAATCCATACACAATGGTAGCTGGGCACAGTAGTTATGGAGCAAATCTATAGGGTCTGTCACTGTGAAAGGGAAGCAGAGACATCCCCTGCACAGCAAAGCTGAGCTGCAGCTGAGGGAGGCGAATTGCATTAACGCCGAGCATTTCAAAGCCTCTGTGTGAGGGATTTGTCATTAAAATGAATAAGATTTGGGCACTCAACCCACCTCCTCTCTACTTGAGCAGGAAGAAGCCCAATTTAAAGGTCAGCGTCTTAATGGTTTTCGCTGTGTATATACCAGGATAATTCCTCTCCAAACAGAAATCCAGCACCTCCTCGGTGAGCCACAGCCAGTGTTTGAAGGAGCACAACAAGAGCATCCATAGCTGAGGAGGCATAGGAATACAGACAGCTATAGCTTCTATGTTAAAACAAGAGGGCAGAGGCTAAGAGATGACTTCAACTTCATCTCCTTGCAATATGGCCCAAGCTGAGGGAAGGGAAAACACTTGAGTTCCTCTGTAGTCCCCCATCTCAGAAAAGACCGGATTCACTCTGCTCTGCCAAAGGGGATTTTCAAATCCTCGGCACCAATATCATGGAGGCAGCTTTGAAAAGACTCTGGTTGTGGGTGGATAAAAAGGGCACCAGTGGAGATGAGACAGAAAGAAGAGAGAGAGGAATCTTAGGGGAAGATGAACCTTCTTAATAGGTTTTATTGATTTAACCCAAAGAGAGAACAGTAGGGGGAAATTCATGCCATTTAAATGCAAACCAGCAATAAAAATAATCATTACAGTCATAATCTCAATCTGTTAGCATTTTATGTAGAAATGATCTTAATGGGAAATATTTTTCGTGTAAACTATTTGCATTTACTTAGTACGAAGGAGCCTCTTAATTATAACTCAATCATTATCACAGATTTTTTTTCAGGGGTTGTTTTCAGTCCTCAGTTCTTCCAAGTGCCTGATGATTTCATAGCCCCTATAGAGACTGACTTGGAGAAGTTGCTGGCCCACCCTAGCTGGGATCTGCTGTCCATATCCCTGTGGATGTTGCTGCTTCCATACTGGAAATACGTGTGGATTTCAATGGCAGTTAGAAATCATCGCTCTCCACCCAAATTGTGACCAGCCAAGGAGACTGCATCACTTGCTCAGATCTTGGGAGCTTTAATTGAGGAAAAGCAACTTCAGAGCGTGTTTTCAGGGCCTTCATCTTCCAGACAAGTGAGAACCACCTGACCACCTCTTTTAGCTTTCCCTCTTGTAAAAGAGGAGGAAAATGAGGGGTTTTGCCTTTTCAGAGGAGCTGCAGGGCTGGCAGTGAAGATCCCGGGTGGGAAGCCCTTTTCTGGTGCAGGAGGGGAGATTGGATGTGTCCACCTGCATCTCAGAAGGAGCTTTTCTGGTCAGTGCCTTGTCCCCAGGATCAGCCCCCATGGGGACATGGTGCTGCCCACGTGCAGGTGCTCAGGGGAGGTCACTGTCCCTGTGACTCCCACGCCATGTGCATCTCAGCCACAGAGAAATAAATACCCTCTTCTGCCTGGGGACACCTTTTAATCTTCTTGCTAGATTTTCATACACTAGTCCAGACTCTCAACTGGGCCAGGCATGATCTCATTTAGCATTCCATCCACAGAGTCTGCTAAACCAAGGCTGCTATTTTTATGCCACGTGCTGGTAGGGGCTGGGGCCGCTCTCATTGGTGGCACGGGGGGGTTCCCACCACCTATTGCATCTGCCAGTACTTTGCCCCAGAGGTGAAAACATCCCGTGGAGGTGGCCACCTGGATCAGCATCCTCACTGTTGGGAAGCTCAGCAGGCCCTTACAGGACACTTGTGGGCAGCAGGTGCCAGAGCAGCAGCAGCTCTCCAGCGACCAGGCAGCTGCCAGGTTGCTGTGCCAGGGGCTGCATCGGCAGAAGCCACCACAGTTCCTCGAGTGGGTCTGGCCCCATGTCCACAGCCTGTGGAGCTGGTCTGGCCCTGTGTCCACAGCCTGTGGAGCTGGTCTGGCCCCTGATACACTGCTCATCGCCAGGTTTCCAAACGCACACCGGACCTCACGCTGCGCGGGTAATTCAGGCTCGCAAGGGGGTTATTAAAATCCATTCAAAGCTACTGACAGTCTGTTCGGTGTTAATGTCAGTGGCTGAGAGGCACAGCAGGAGCAGGTGGAGAAGGACTTTGATTCCCCCACTCTAATTTCCAAGCGGGGTGGGCTTGGCCGGCAGTGATGGGAAATGAGGAGCGGTGCCGGGTAGGAGCGTGTGGTGCCGTGTCGTGTCTCACACAGCAGACAGGTGGGATTCACTGTTTAATCCCATCAGCCAAACATTTCACTCCATGTTTTGCTTGACAGCATCTATCCCTTGCTGGCCATTTCAGAGGCACATTAGCTGCCAGGATCCCAGCAGGTGAGTCTGCCTGAGCAATCAGCTCTGGTGCAGTGGCTGGGAAGGTGCTGCTCCACACCAGACTCCATCGAGTCCTGCAGGCAGATTGGGCATCACACCCAGGCACTTCCCATAGGGTGCATTTGGGGTTTCATACACCTCTTCCCCCAAGTTCAGCCTTGGGTCTGTGCTAGCTTGCAGCCCTACGAACCTGCTGGGGATGAAAGAGGGGGGCTGGAATTTGCTCATGTTGGTCAGGTGAGTCCAAACCATCCCCTGGATTTTGAAAAAAGCTGGGTAATTTCAGGATGTGGCTAGCATCATGCAGGCTAAGATAAGAGTAATCGGAGCTCCGGACCATAAGCCGATTCCTTGCATATGACAGGAAGGAATTAGCCCCGTCTCTCCACCCTGTGCCTCCCAGCAGCATTTGTACACATGGGAGCACACCTGGCAGGAGGCTGAGCCACAGGGACACGCATGTCCCAACACAGGGTGACAAGGATCCTGTGCAGGCAGCGCAGAAATCCCACAGGCAGAAAAAGGGGCATGGAAATCTGCTCCAACCATGGTCCACAGGGCAGGTATTGCCCTACCTCCTTACACCAGCAGGGTGGTGCTGGGACCCCCAAGGTCTCCTTCCCAGGAGGTCCCTGCCCTGGTTTTCCCCTGGTTTCAGCATCTTTTTGCAGCGGGGATTCCTCCACATTGGCTGAGAAATGCATTGCAGTCTCTTAATAGCTCATCCTGGCTGGAAGCTTTTCCTCGTGTGTAAATACAATGCGTATAACAGTGGCCTCATTTCGTACTATGGAAGTGCATCAGACACAGCTAAACGTACAGAAGATGGCTTAAATGATCCAAATTTAACATTTGGTTATGTAGGCTGAATATTTCAGTGAGTTTTTAGGTTAGAAGGCGCTGTAATTGGAGTCTGACCTCCTGGATAGTGAATTTTACCCAGGGATTTAAAGCAAGTCTGACCATTAAGCTTCATCCTTCTGACAGACAAAAATTAGTCTGGTTCATAAGCAAGGGGGGGGCAGCTGCTGGAGGCAGACTGGTTACAAGCCACAAGATCAAAATGTTGAACAACATCTCTGAAGGGCAGCAGGTCCTGGCTGACAAATACTGCCACAAACCAGGTTATTTTGCTTTAGTTCTGAGGTCAAAGCCAGTGTTCAAAAGCAATATTTGGGGCCGCTGTTTTCACTTAGGAAACTGGTGCTATTAAAAAATCAACAGTTTTAGAGAAAAGTGAAATTCTAATGGTTGCCAGCAATTGGCCAGATGGGTCACAATGAGGTGGTTTAGGGTGACAGGACCACTGAGGAGATGTGTGGCACCAGCAGACCCAAGTCCCATCCCCTGTCCCTGGGGAGAGGGGCCAGGGAGGCGGGAAGGAGCTGCATCTCCCTGCAGCCGGCATCTCGTGCCACGTGGCAGGTTACCAAGCAGCTGAGAGTGGGCAATGATGTCTTTTGCCAGTTTTCTAATTTATCTAATGAGCAAGAAAATAAATCAAGCTGACAGTCACCCAGGTGGTTTTGAGCCTCAGCTCCTCACAGTCCCCTTGTTCTTCCAGCCCATTTTATAACAGGGTTACAACCCGAGGACACAGCACTAACTCCTGCTATAATCTTTTCTTTACTAACGTCACTTAGCAGATGGAGTCATTTAGATGTGCTCACGTTTAAATGAGTGGCTTGCCCTGAAAGGGACAGAGCTGAGGCTGCTGGCAAGGTTTTTGGGATCGTTAGCCTAGAAAATGCTTAGCAGGGGAAGCAGTTGGCAGGCAGATTTCACGGACATGGCACTGCTGTCCTCTGCCAGCAAAATTACAAGGCTGAAATCCTGGAGCTGGATGGGGCCAAACTGTTCACAGCAAACAATTTAATTGATGAATGAAGTGAATTGCCCAGGAGACGGTTTTTAGTCATCTGCTCGTTGCATGAAGCTGCTTGGAGAAGGGTTTGCACAGTCGGGTGTCGCCGGAGACCTGCCCACACCAGGGATGGATGGGCTGGATGGGGCTCCCCATCATAGGAACCTTCACTAGAGTCACCTGGACACCTGCTCCCTGAATGAGCATGGCTACCTCCAGGCTTGCCAATCCAAAGGTGTTATGCTTCCCTATAGAAGTGAATGTTCTTAAGCCTTCATGACTAGATCAGTGATGGGACCATGCAAAAGATCTCAGCACTTGGTGCTTGAAAGGGAGCTTGCACAATGTAAGGAAGAACAGCACCAAACTAAACAGCAAAACCTACTTTTCAGTTCCTGCAAGACATTCAGTGGCCGTCTCAAAGGTCTCTCCTGTCTAGCTCCCTGACCCCTTGCACAAGGCTACCTCCACAAGCTCCTTTCATTTGGTCTAATAAAGTAAATTAGCTCTCTGGCTCTTCCAAGGAGAATAGCCATGAAAATGTACATTGAGATGAATGCCTACAACCTTTGAAAATACCTCTTGCTTATGAAAAGGCTTCTGAGGAATGAATAGAAGAGACAATAATTACCAAAAAGGAGGAAATATTGTTCATGCTGCCTGGGCAGCATTTGACCCAGCCCTTGCAGAGGTTGGGGAGAAGAAGGAAGAAGAAGGCAGGGAGCTGAGACACTAATGGCAATCATTGCTCTGTGGGGAACAATATCTCACAGTGTCCGTGGAGATCAATCCCAAATTATTCAGCCTAATAGTTCTCAAAACAAACTCTTATTCTGCTCCTTTGTGGCAGGCATGAAGCTTTCTCTGCAAGGCCCATTTTACATCTTCACTAACTCAGTGCTGGATGGTATAACACTCCATTGTAAAATCCCTGCAGGAGTCTTTGATGCCGGCATCTTCCAGACGAGACACAGAGCTTATCAGCTCAAATAACACAACTGTCTTTTATCCTTTGTGTCCCAAGCCTGCTGTTTTGGCACTTATATTTGTAATTCATTGCCTGGCTCTGGGTCTGGATCCATCAGGACAGGCAAACTGTCTATCTGTCTGCATTGCTGAGATATTTGTGTCTGCCCTGAGGAACCTGAGTACTTAAGCTCTGCTTATCTTCATTGATGTTTAGGTTCCTAATTGGTTAAAAGTCATTTTGGAAAGGTGGTCTCAAGAGCTGTAGACTTGTAGATGCTTTCAAATTGACTACCCCCAGGCCAGGCTGTCCATCTTTCCTTCCCTCCCATCAGGGACTGCATCCTCATGGTCTGGTTTGGCTTTCAGAGATGCCCCAGCACCTGCTGTCCGTCCCTTCCAGACTGGTTCCAACCCATGGACCCGCCTGCCTTTCACCAGCACTACATTTTTCTCAAAAAAATGACAAATGAAGTGGAAGAAGAAAAGGTGAAAACATGATAATGGTTGTGGCAAAAGGCCGCTCCTATAGATTTTACAATGCTGGAAATAGAGGCTCAGAGAAAAAGTTTTTCTCCAAAAATTACTCTTTTCAATCTCAAGAGAACACTGAAAGGAAGTTTAAGTAGACTTTTTAACACCTTTTGTACTCAAATTCCAAATTCACCTGTCTACCCAAGCAATAACAGAAATAATCTTTTTTTATCCAGCTGTACATTTTGCTACAGAAATTTGTTTCCATTAAGCTATTCCCTTTTGTCCTCTTAAAAAGCATGTTTTAAATAATAACAGTGTAAAAAAAATTATATACTATCCAAAAAACTCAACCCTGTCGACTGTGCACTCTCATACAAAAGTTATCTCCTTCTTTCAATGGATTGATGAAAACCCTTTTCATAATGTCAAGGTGGAGATGAGAAAGAGAGAGAAAATTTCTAAGTGCCCAGCACAGCTAGTCATTTCAACAGGAAACATGGGGCAAAATCTGGTCTTAGAAAACTGAGTTACAACACCAACATGAACCTGATCTTCTTTTTCTGCTTTGTAAAACAGAATTTTGTAGAAGTTGGGATGGAGGCACACACTGTACTTCTCATTTGCAGGGAAAAAAATGTGCTTTTTCCATTTTCCTTAAAGCTCAAAAGAAGAATGTGAATCCAGTCTTAAAAAAATAACTATTGAAAGTACAACCATGATGACTTTCACTGCTACCACACTTTCAGGAGTGCAGTAGCTGCAGCTCAGCCACTCAGGGTTTCCCCGGGAAGGTCAACACTTGGACATCACTCAGAGTCCCACCAGGAATCACCCCAAGAACAGCAATGTGAGAACCACAACCCTGGATCACTGTCTCTTCCCTACTGGAAACGAATGCCATGAGGCTCCCCTTTGCCATCCCCTCCTGGGGAGGATTTCCTGGTACTGGAACCCTCCCCAGAAAGACTTGCTCCATCCCTGCTGGCTCTCTCCCATGGCCAGATGTCTCACCAGCTACTTCTCTCACTGCAGAGATGCCACTGACAAGGTCACCCCTTACCTTTGAGCCTGTGTGTCACTGCTGGTCCTGGCTACAGTCATGAACGTCTCCTAGTTGTTGTCTGCAGGGGCTGGGAGCCACACTGGACACGGCATTTGGGGTCCCACAAGGTGGTCACCAGGCCCAGTGTTTGAACTGCAAGGAAAGAAGAGAAAATATAAGAGGGAGTTTCATCAGGGGGCATAAAAGATTAATTGATTCATTGATTGATTGATGGCTTGATTAACATGAAGCCATCCCAAGGACAGCATGGCTGCTCAAGTTATGGATTGAACACAGAGACAGGGACCAGAGGTGAAAGGGAGGAGGACCAAAAGGAGGTCCAAATGAGATCAGCTGCTCAACAGAGTAATGAAAAGGGAAAAGAAATTCACTGGAAGGGGACATGGGACTGAAGTAAAAAGGACGGGACAAATGCCAGACAGTGACTGAAAAAGATGCAAGGAAGATGGATGGCTCTGGGCATGCACAGGGCAGATGGTACAAGACATCAATGCCGAGCTCCTGGAGGAGTGAGGAGTCACTGCCACCACCAGCATCAGCCACCCAGCACGGACAGGTTTTAATTAGCTTAATAATCATCCTTACACTGCAGGATTGGTCTCATAAACGTCTTTTTAAATCTTAAGTGTGATTTTATTGCTCTCAGTTGTCACTTCCAACCCCCTCCTTGTTTTTCTATTACTTTTGGATGCCTGGCTGGTCAGGGCTCTCTATGCTTCCCACTGCTGTCAGTTCCTGCTCACCTGTGATGTTAGAAAACCAGTATAGCAAGAAGGAGTGACAGTGAGCGTAACAGTGCTCATCTTCGTGGTATTCAATGTCTTGTTTTATTACCATCAACATAATAACAATAATAGCAATATTAGTGACAACCATTTTGTTACTCCTCCTGTTAGTAATATTCAGACATGACCTAAGAGGTATTTCAGAAAGACAACACAAATCCAGCACAAGATCCAGGAGAACAGGGCAGTTAATTAAATGTCAGAGTGATGGACAGAGCTGGGACAAGCCTGGAACAATATCAGAGAGCTGGACAACCTCTGACAAGCGCAGGGAGATGGATGGATCTGGGACAAGTCCCAGACCTCTCCCCCAGCAGAGGCAGAACCCTCCTACCCAAACGCATCTTTAAACACATCACTCCCTCTCTGTTGCTGTGTCATTGACTTATGCAGGTGAGAAATTTTCTGGGGAAAGCTGCCTTCTAAGCCATGTCACTGATCACAGCCTGGTCTAGTGACATTTTATTACCTCCAAATGGTGCAAAGAAAATAAAGAGCCCCATTGAGAATGACAGTGTCTTAAAAGTGGTTTTTACCAGCATATGTGTGAACTCACAGCAGGTAGGGCTTTATTTCACAAAAGATTTCTTCTCCTTTTTCCAAAGCAGATATTCATAAGAGAGGCAGATAGAGGCCAGGGAATGGGGAGGGAGAATGGCAGCTGGAGGGTGTTCCAAAACTCCAAGAATATTAGAGAACAAAAGGAAGCCTGTGACAGATATGGGGCAATCTGTAAGTCATCAGAAGAGTGGAAAGCATAATAGGCTAATCAATCAGGTAGACAAGGGTGAGAAGTGTCACGGGGAGGCGATAGGTAGTCGGAGGTCAGTTATGAAATATAATCTCTAAATTGGAAGGAGAAGGGCAATAGCACAAGAACAATGACAGGTATTTGAATGCAGGTAGGTGAATGTTGCATGGGTGATTTCCAGGAGAGTGAATGTTGGATGGGAATATTATGGGGGTAAGGAAAAATAACCTGGTATTTTAGAGATGGGCACATATTCTGTAAAGTGAAAGGCTGAACTGGCAAGACTTTAAAGTGTTGTTCCATTTCAGAAATTGCTGCTGGAAGACAGACGGTGGTGCTCCCTGGTGCTTGTTCCTCTGGGTTTCCAGGCAAAGTTTGTCAGGTTAGGAGCAAAAAAAGTGATGATTTTCCTAAACCTAAGTCCTGCAAATACCAGCTGGAATCTGAAAGCCAAACAGATACTTTCTAGCTTGTGCTTTCTCATCAGTGATCCTGGCATGCGTAATCTCTAATCCAGTTAGCTAAGATGCAGGGAAGTTGCATGGTGCCACATATGAGAAGATGGGGATTCTGGAGGTGAATTTAATTATTCCTTCTACAGAGAAAGTGGGAGCCAATAAGGCACCACTCACCCTCCATTAGCTACCTGGGCTGCATAGGGCCAACAAGGAGCCAGGCAGCATCATTTACTGCTCTTTCTAAGCGAAGCAGGAACAGCACCATTACACCCAAAGAAAAGCTTGACTTAACATGAAGTAATTTCTACCAACACTTTTCTGACCTTAACTGCGTACTACAAAGGCATCACACAGTCCTTCTAACAACAGCTAGACCCAAGCAATTAGAGCTGAATGAACAATTCATAATGAATAATCGGTTTGGCAAACTTCACCTCATTTTATGCTCACAAAATGTTCACATGCAGATTGCAAAGTTCTCACATTTCTTTGTCAATGGATTTAACTCACCATTTTTTTCCGCTGAGCAAATAGCACCGTAACAGTTCACTGAAAATCTATATTCAAACGTAGGCTGGGTTATACCAGCCATGGGGTGCTGTTCCACCTCCTCCATTGGATGAGGGACTGAAATGGCCCCAAGAAATGCAAATCAGGAGTGTTACCTCTAGTGTCTGAAATTCCCTTTGTCATATTTGTCAGCACTGGAGCACATTGACTGGACTGAGTATCGGTCATGGATATGGACAACGTGGTCCTCTACAGCTGATGGAGAGGGTCAGGTATCTTCAGAGGCCACTGGAGAGGTGGACACCAAGGACACACCGGAGAACCTGGAGACCTTGAGAGGAAGAGCCTGACTCCTTTAAACAACCTGCTTAATTCTCCATGCCCAGTGCTGGCCAGGGCAGGCCAGAGGCTGTGGAGAAAGGGGCACAGTTGTGCAGCCCAGGAGGGGGAAGCAGCTCGTGGGGCTGGACCAAGGGTGGCAGCCGACCTGCTGGTGGCTAATGAAGCCGAGAACAATGTGTGCTCTATCACACTGAGACACGCAGGGAGATAAGAGAGTGAGGGACAATAAATCAGGCTTTCAAAGCAGGGCATATTAGGAGATCAATGGGACAGATATTAGACCAAAGGAGCAAAAACCGGAGAGACAGGAGCAATTCTGTTCCTCCTCCTTCTCCCCCGTTGCTAAGGATTCTTTTTTTTCCATTTAATAACATCCTCATTGTTTTTAAATGAGCAGCAAAGCCAGTGGGTTCCACATGGCATTAGCAATGTGTTTGTGAAAGGGAAAGTGACTGGCTCCTAGCAGGATTTGATAAAAGCCTCTCCAAGCTCTCAGTGATTTACAGCTCGAGAAAACAAACACGGACTGATACAAATGCAGAGAGAGGCAGAGCCGGCACCGACATCCAGGTACACTCAATTACCAATTCATCAGCCCAAGTGAACTTGAAGGGCTTTTCAAACTCTACACGGCTCTAAATTAAAGGAAATCTTTAGATGGATAGCGTTCTGCAATGGGGGAGAAGAAGACTAATTTGTTGATCTTCAGCTCAGGAGCCCTCACTTTTCCTGGGCAAAGAGCCATGGGCAAGGGGGGCAGGCAGCAGCTCCTACTCCCCACATGGGACCAGGGAATGGACCAACCATCAGGATGCTGTTCACACACTGTTGCAAAGCTGCCAGCACACAGGTCTCCCTCCCCCCTCACCGTGCCAGTCCCCAGACAGCCTTTTTTTTCCCTGTCTCTACTAAAAACTTTGCTTTCATCTGCCCTGGAGGTATTCATGGCAAAGCTGTGAAAATAACTGATTTTTTGGATCATTGGCTGAACTAAAAAAAAAAGAGGAAAAAAGATCCCTTCACAGTGACCCCAAATTGGAATTGTCCAGGCTCTCCATGGAAAAATATATATAGAAAAATATATATCTATGGTCAACCGATTGTTTAATTCAATCTGAAACTAACTCATGGGGAATGTCATTTTTCCCTCCATCTCCTGCCTAGAAACTCATTTTTTCACAAGAAGAGATGATTTACAGCTTCCCAGCTCCACGCTCCAGCGGCACTGACACCAACACAGTGTTTTATATCTTCCCCTGCTCCATGAAGTTCCTCCGTGGTGGAGGACAGGGGCCTTCAGTGCTATTCTGATAAAAACTCAGAGGCAGCTGGGAGTAGCAACAGCACCACAGGAATGGAGGGAGTCAGGCTGCTGAGAGACTGCAGGAAACTCTTTGTTAATTGTTCATGCAGAAACTGTTTTGATTTTGGTGCCAAACTGATATCTTGGGGAAGCGGCATCTTTGGAAAAGGCAGCGCATCCTCCCCAGACCCCACCTCTGTGTGCTCAGGAGAGGGGCACCATGCTGCCAGTGCTGGTGGAGTGACTTACTGTCCCCAAGGCTGTGTTGCTGTCCCCATCCCCCTGCTCCATGTCCTCATCCCATGGGTTTGGAGAGCTGAACGAGCATGAGAGCCCTGGGGCAGCTGGAAGGATGGGTGCTGAGCTCCACTGCTGCTCAAGCCTTTGGCAGAGAGGAAACTTAGGAGAGTTTTGTGCCAAGATGCCTGTTCATCAGCAAGGAGAGCTGTGTCAGCCTCCAGTCTCACTCAGGAGTAGGGACTGCCTGCATTCCTGTGGAAGCTGCCAGCATCATCCCTCCTCCTGCCAGAAGCAGTATCAAGCCCTTAATTTTCCACTGGATATTGGCCCTCCTCTTTCCTCCGGCCTCCTCCGAAGACAGCAGCCATTGCTCACACATGCAGCTCCAAGGCTGGCTCTGAACTATTTAAAAGCACAGCAGGTGTTTTAATTATTCACGTCAAGCACGCCTTGCTTGCTAACGACTCTCTGAAGCTGTCATAGCTGCTCAGGGTGGAGCAGAGCCCTGCCAGCAGCTTCCCATGGCCCAACCTCAGGGCAAAGCCTGGGTCTGCAAAACAGCCATGATCCGGTGTTGTCACTGAGGGCAGAGGTGGCACAGGGACACTTGGCAGATCTGTCCGGTCTCATGCGCATTTGCCCACCCAACCCATCATCCAACCTCCTGCCCAGCCTGCCTGGCACCTCATACCCTCCAGGGTGGGGGGATCTGCTGAGTGTTCTGCTCTTACTGTGACCTGCTGTGCCCCACACTGATAGATTAGCTCTTGCAATATTTTAAGGGCACTGGAATTACCAAAATGCAAGGAAACAGAGGGGTACTTATACAGCACAGCTGGGTGGCTTCAGATTAAGACACCAGTGGGGATGACACACTTCCTTGCTGCCTTGAGCTGCTCCCAGGGTTTGATGCAAGGAGCTGCTTTGGAAATCAAGCCCTTGCTGCCCTGCAGCAATATCTTTATTTGCTTCTTCCTTCCTGGTACCATCAAAAATATTTGCTGCGATAGCATCACTCTTCTCAGAGATTTCAGGAAAAGGTTCTTCACCCGGAGGGTGTTCAGGCACTGGAACAGGCTCCCTAGGGAAGTGGTCATGGCACCAAGCCTACCAGAGTTCAAAAAAAGTTTGCACAATGCCCTCAGGTGCATGGTGTGATTCTTGGGGTTGGTTGTCCTGTACAGGACCAGGAGCGGGACTCGATGATCCTTGTGGATCCCTTCCAACTATGGGTATTCCATAATGCTGTGATTCTGACTCACATCCCTCCTGGGGGCCTGGCATTGAGGGCTCAAGGCAGAACAAGCTCAGCTTTTTCAAGGTGAAATAGGGGCAGAAAGAAGGATGGGTGTCTCACCTTCATGGCTGGAAGAAAGACAGCTTGTGTTGAAGGGAGCCAGGCTTGCCCCAGGCTCACAGAGGCTGTTCTCAGCTCTAGGGTGCAGGTATGGGACAGAGACAGGCACTTGCAGAAGGATCAGGGCTGTGGGTTCCTTCATTTTTACCCCACTGAACCTCCATTAATGTGAACTTTCTTTTTGGAACCTCAGGATTTCCATCTGAGGTTGATCCTTTCTCTTGGAAGTTGCTCTTGGTTATTTCTCTTATTTCTGATAATTATTAAGTGGCTCTTCTTCCCCGTCTTTGCTCACCATTGCCCCAGCGTAAATTTGGAGGATTTCCAAGAATATTCAGGACCAGCTTTCCCCCACCTCTATATGATCAAGAGCCTCATCACGGGTAACCCTGAGGTTGAGAGTTCCTCTCTATCAGCAACACCCCATGGGCAAAGCCCAAGAGCAGAGACTGCCCCACAAAAGCACATCCCCTGGTTGAAGAGCCAGGCTCTTCGAGCCTCCTGGACCACCAGAGCCAGCCCCTCTCTTTTTAACCTGCATGTTTTTAGTGCTAATTTCCACCACATGCCCGATTCGAAGCTCTAATAATGAACAACTGCTTTCTTCCTTTCCTTCTGATTTCATATTCATGAGTCAGGGTTTCCTGGCACTAAACGTAAATGCTAAACGGAAATCGCTGCACAGTGACACGTCTGTGTAGCTTCAGTGTCCATTTATTTGCCTTTTCAAAGAGCTGCTGTGTTAAGCAAACATCTCTGCCTGGATCCTATCTGGAGGAGTTTGTCTGGTACGGCATGGTGCCTGCCGGGGTGGGGGAAGTGACTCGGTGTGACGGTGTCTCACGGATCTGTTTTTGCTTCAGGGTATTTCTTGTACAATAGTTTGAGCTCGGTGAAAACCTGAACCTTTTCTTGAATATTTGCTCGAATCTCGGCAGGCTGTGTTCAGCGCTGACACAGCGAGGGATGAAGCAGGGAAGTCCCAGAGAGAAACACATCCATTGCCTCATCCTGGACTCCATCGAGGGCTCCTGCAGGCAGCAGTGGGCAGATGTCTTGGCAGGGGAGCCAAGGAGACACCTGTAGCATCCCTGGGCAAATTATTTTTCCTGGCAACCAGAAAATTCACACACACATGCAAAAAAACCCCAAACATTTCATGATTCATCCAAACATACTGCCATCTCCCTTAAGAGAGAGACAAAGGACATCTTGAAAAAGGGAATGTTTTCCATTAACCATATTGGTCAATAAGTTTCAGTATTTTCCTCCAAGACTGTGCTTCCACATTGAATTGAATTTTTTAAAATAGCAAGGGAAAAATATAACCTCTAAGCAAAAGTCAAAGGAGTTAAATCATCATGTATTTCAAGGTGAGCCAAGATGTTCTTCTCTGCAGAGATGTGGAAGGTGCGCAGTCTGCAAACCTTCTAACATGCCTGGGCTAGAAGCTTTAGACACATAAATTGGCACCAATTCACCCTGCCTGTGGAGCAACACATCTGCTCACCTCTGCTGGTGAACCATTTGTCCCATTGGAGACATCATCATCCTCACCTGCCTGCTCTGCAATCAAACAGGAACAGGTATCACCCCCTGGGAGTGGGGACAAGGGCTGGGACTGGAGCTGGGCTGCGCTTTCCTCTGCTCACTGTTTGGTCTCTTCATGGGAGCACCAGCTGGAGGTGGCTTTGCTCAAAGACATGGGCTGGAAAGGGGAGCAGCCAACATCCAAGCAAAGCTGCTCAGCCAGCTTTGCTCCTGCAATGGTCATCTCCAAGGGGCAAGATGGGCAGTGAGAAACTGCAGCAGTGGATATGGGAACCCTTTGGTTGTCCAGTGCTGGAGGCTTTCTCTCCTCTCAGCTGCCTCCACTGTGGTCTCCTCCGAGGCTCCATGGATGCTCCTTATGGTCTTGCTACTCTGTTGCCTTCTGCAGTCATCCACTGCCTTTCCCTGTATTTCCTTTTCCCCAAAAGCTTTAACAATCGAGCTCATGGGAAAGCAAGAGTGAGGATGAGAGATGAATTTCAGACCATGAGAAATGAACTCACAAATGTGAGCATTTGCAACTACCAGCTGAAGAGCTGTGCTCCTGCCCATGGCAGACATCGTGTGTGGTGTGTTCAATCAAAGTAATCAATGGGGACCACATTTTGAGTATTATCTACATGCAACAGACTCCTCATGAGGAAATTATGCAGCAACACTTAATGGTGGCAATGATTCAGCAAGTAATAGAAAGAAATATTTCTCAAACCATCATCAGCTTCTCATGGATAACTCCCAGATGGGACTGAGGGTAAAAACCCTTTCATTAAAAAGCTATTCAGTTATGGTAAAACTGCCATATGTGGCTCACTGAGATTCTGATTGTCGGTGACTTCAGCTTGAAAGCTGCTGTGAAATCAGAAAGCTACTTCACATTTGAACAGGGGGGTTGAAATCTGTCTTTAGGGACCTGAAAGCACAGCTAGATCTCACGCAGCTGAAGGTGGCTTACAGCTGGGTGTCTAGGTTAAGGTAATTGTCTAGACTTCTTTTATCATCAGTGAACAGAGAGATGTGCACCAACCCCCAGAGAGTGATTCATTCTTCCTGTCTTAGACGTCTATTTTTGGATGGGATGAATTACATTCTGGAGATGTTCAACTTTCTCCACCAACTATGGAGAAGTCTAGATGAACTTAGCCTAAACACCTCACCTTCCTAATGCTAAAACAGGCCGTGCTTGACTGGTGAAAGCAACCCCAGTTGTGGCAATACAGTGTCACAGTGATGGTAGGTTGGGAGCACTTGGCCGACACCTACAGTGAACAGACACAAGAAAAGCAGTTCCCTCAGCAGACAGGAGACGAGGGAGGAGAAATCATCATAGGCACACACTGTGGTGATCTCAGTATTTAACTAAGACCTGAGGACACGCTGGTGCCTGATCATTTCATCTAGCTCGTTTATGTCATGCAAAAGGTACACATCACTTCCAGAGTATGACCTGAAAGTTGTAATTTTGCAGTTCTGGGAGGAAAGCAAGGACTGAGTGGAGCCTCTAAAAGGTCAAGCCTTTTACTGAGCCTGGGTTTCCTGAGATTAGCAGTTCTAAACTTCTAGAAACCAACTATTTAGTTCTGAAATATCAGCTGTATTCTTGTACCCACACCCAGTTTTGAGCAGCCATGTCTTGCAATTTTAAGGTTTTGGTTACCTTAAAAGCTGGTTTGTAGACAAAAAGTTTTATGTCTCAGTTTTGCCAGAGTCCAGGGTCATACTAATAACCTACTCTGCAAAAATAATCCCACTGTCTTCTAGGAGGCTTCTTGCTATGAGTCTTCCAGAAATAAAAGATATTACTACTTCCATGACTTCAGTGGAAGCCAGTTTCAGTCCTCTCAGAAGACCAAGACCTTAGTATTATCTAAGAGATAATATATCTTAGAGCCATCTAAGCCACTTCTTAAAGACATCATGCCCAAACCTCTCCAGACTTGACTCCTGCAATATACCATGGGACAGGTTATCTGTGCAAAACCCAGGACTGGGAACCCAGAAACTCTACAGAACATCCAGACATCGCAATTTCAAAGATCAACATGAGAAATTCGAATAGGAAAATAAATGGAAGGAGAAGTCACCAGAGGAAGGCCAGCCTGCCACCCATAAACGTTTTCTAAAAGAAATGTTTGCAACTGGTTCTGAGCAGGGCAGCTAAATTACAAAAAGCATGTCAGGACCCTTCTCCAAAACCAACAAATGTGCAGGAAGACTGGGAATAAAATTCATGAGGCTAAAGATAAAAATGAAGGATTTTTAACTACACGGAATTGTGAGCTTTAATTCACAAGGAGAAAGATTTGTGCTCTTTCCTGGGGCGTACTACTGCCAGGAACAGAATGCAGCTGATGACAGAAAGCCAATGGCTGGAAGCCAGGGGGCTCCTTAGGGGCCAGGGAAATGCCTTAGAGACTTTGGTTCTCCATACCAATTGGCTTATACCTGTCAGAAAAAAATTCCCAGTGTTTTTTCCTGACTCATCCGGAAAATCAAGATGGATCATATGTGTTTAAGAGGCTGTTCATGGTGCTTTTGGGATTGTGTTCAAGACAGGGTTGAGCAAGACCTTCCGTTCACACTGAGATACCAAAAGTAACGTAGAGATGCAAAGGGTGCATCTGTCTGTCTGTCAGGGAACATGGAACACACAGGCTCCTTAGGGCCTGGTGACAGAAATTAGACTCCTGTGAACTGAACAGATTTACTTAGTGATAAGACAGTCCAGCAGGACAGGTACAGAACCTATGCTTGGTTTTCTCCTTTTCGACTTGGTTTCTCTTTTCCTGCCTGCTTCAGCCACTGAGCTACCTGGGAAAAGTTTTTACAGCTGTGCCTCAATTTTCCTCTATTTAAAAACAGACCAATATGACTGTGAAGTGCTGGATATCTCTCAAGGAAAGCCACTGCATGGGAGATTTTTCTATTTTAAATCCTGAAAAGCGCTAGCCAAATGCTAGTTCTTAAATACAGCTGGTGAATATATAAGGAAAATTGATTTTTGCAGAAGACTACATCATTTAAGTGAAAAGTCAATAGTCATCTTCCCTACTAGCATTTAAATATCTGAGCAAAAACATTCAGATGACGATATCCTTTGGTTCAGATTGTTCACTGGACAGAAGGGAAAATACAGTATTAGACTCAAATACTGTGTTGACAGAGAACACAAATGTCAGCTTGACCATCTTAGAAAAGATATTTTAGAATTAAATGACTCAGGATTACTCATGATCTTATATCTTATATGAAGGAGTGAAAATTCTTATATCAGGAAAATTCTTGGAATTGCTAACAATGTAAAGAAAATACAGATATAAAAACATGCCTCCCTTGATAAAGAACTACAGAGACAACAGGCTCCAAAGACGAATAGAGTAACCCAAAAGCAAGACAGAATACTAAAGAGTCTAACAGAAATCTCAACACATAATCAAGGGAAAAGACAAAATCACAAATAAAAATGGCCAAAGGAGACTTCCATGAAAGGGGCAGTAAGATAAAAGGGTTTGCCTTGCCTTATTACAAGGGAGTTTATATATAAGTACAAAAATATGGAAATTTTTCAGAACAAATGCAAAATAAGAAGATGTAGCTCAGTTGGGAAAAAAGACAGAAGACAAAAAATCCAACATTACAGTATCATACCAATGGTCAAAAGCCTAAAAACTTTTAATTCCTGGAAAAGGAACCAAATGTGACCAGCTAGCTCTGCAGCCAAGCAGTCCTGGTCAGGTGTTAGTTCACTCCCCCATCAGAAAGTTGGATTTCAACAAAGCTGAAATTTCTCATGACATTAATTAGTTCTGGTAAAATCAGATTTTAAAAGAATTAGAAATGTTTTGAAAAATCAAACATTTCATTTGTAAGACTCTAGGAGAATTTTTCATTTCTATTTTTATCTCATAACAAAATCTTTAAACATTCATATTTAAATGACATTAAAATTAACCTGAAATATATTTTAATAATAACAACTTAATATTCTATTCAGAATGCAACCAAGTGTCAAAATCTTGTATTTTCCTGCAAGATACAAATTATTCTATTATCTCACTGCTAAATTTTCAGGCTTTCCAGGTATTTATTCCAGAACTTGTACTGTAACATAAGAAAAAGGCAGACTCTTGAAACCCTTAGGTATGTTGTTGTTATTGTAACGTGGAAAAAAAAGGGAAATCTATAAGCAAACATACTGCAGCTCACAGCATCAGACCAAAATATGAGCATCAGGACTGTAGTCTGCTAAACACCCTCGTGTGCAGTGAACTGCACTCACTCAGCCTCAGTGAAGAAACAGGAATTTAAAAATACTTTTGGGTACAGGAAAAGCACCTGACTGTGTAGAGTGCCCATTCTTTGTGAACTTTCTTTTTTTTTTTTTTCCCTCAGTTTGGTTTATATTTAGCAATGCTATAAATATCTTCTGTTTAATCAAATGAAATAATGTTTTGATAGATCATTCACTCATTTAATCTCCCCGAAAGAAAGGCTGCCGATAAGACTGTCTGTTTTCACTGCATCTGTTCACTTGGCAGGAAAAAATAATTTCAACGGGAACGTTGCAAAAACCTACCCTTTCTACCCAGATGCTCTATTTCCATATTTCTGATGCCATCCTGCCTGCAACCACTTCTTTAGATTTACATGAATTAACTAGTGTAGGACAGATACCTGACTACAAAGTATTCAAAAAAAGAAACGATCGCTTTTGATGATGACTTTGGAAGTTCAATACAGAAGCTGTAATCTCCTGTCCATATACAAAAATAAACATTATGGGATGGATTTCATACACCTGAAAGTTTCATCCCATAAGGCGCTTTTATATAAGTTTCGAAACGAAACTGCAATCTGGAACAAAGCACGCAGGTTCCAACCAGGCATCGTTCGTGTGAACTTCTTCCTTCATCATTTCTACTCATTCTTTGAATTACTTCTGCAACTATCCAAGATTTCTTTGGCACTTGGAAAAATAGTGCAACCATAACTATTATGGGCTTTTTTTAATAATAAAACCTATTGAGTCAAGTATAGTTCTTCACAACTGTTTTTAGAGAGAGGCTAAAAATAAAATATTAAGCTTCAAGTACTGACCAGAACAACAAATATTTGGGATGTAAATTAGGAATAACTTGTATCTAATCCAGACTGGAGACTCTTTCAACTTCTTTAGGTCTTTCCATGACCAAGCTAAAGGAATTGATCATCAAGAAAAATCTGTTAGATAATGCCACAAGATATGTCCTGTTCTGTGCTCACCAACCTGAGTTAATTGTACTGATACAAAGTTTGTACAAGATATAGAGCATGGGGAAATTAACCCTTTTGATATTAGGGAATGGGCAAAAGAGGCAAAAAAATACAATCTTCCACAATTATGATCCTTCTATTTTCTCCTAAAGCACTTATATTAGGAAAACAGCCTTGAAGATTACACAAAGGACTAAGGATTAGTATGATAATATTGATTATATGGTGCAGCCAGGGAGTAGAATCTTATCTCTTGTTACTGGCCTTAAAAGAGAGGTTCTAACTCCGCAGAAGTTTGATGGTAAATTTACAGTTTTCTAGAGCATGGTGGCAGGCAGGAGAGCAAAAGAAAAAAAATATTTGTCACTGTTTCCAACATGACTGTTTTACAACATCAAGTCCTAACTGCTGTCAAGATTTTTATAAACTTCAAGGAACAGATAATAAAAGACAAAAATCAGAAAAACAATTAAAATGAGTAACAACGAAAGGGTCCTTTTCACAAATACCCCTTTTCATGCAACTATGCACTAACAAAATCATATTGTAATAAACCAGATGAACAGGATAATTCTGCTGTCATCACACAAAAACTCTTGGGAAAATCCTTGCAAGGTCTGAATTAAAAAAAATAAGCCATCAAGATAAAAGCAATTGCTTTTCAAATGGACAGGCAAAAATGGATTGATACAACATGATCAAGTAGTTATTGCATGTAATTTGATGGCAAGTCTGTATAAAACTTAATATAGTGTCTATTGTGCCTCTTCCAGATTATGGTCTTGATGTTACTGGCTCGTGAGTAGTGCTGGAGAAACTGCAGTGAGAAAAGGAGCTTCCAACATGTAATTTGGTTTTGTCCTAAAATACAGACATATTGTCAGGAAATAGTAACTGTTACCAAAAATATTGCTGGAACGAAAAATACTGTGTTCTTTCCAGTGGAAATAATCTTAGGAGAAGAAAATACCAAAATAGCCGACACTGAAACACAAAGTGCCTGTAAGAAGAACGTGGCCTGATTCAGCAAAACAGGTGAATGTGTGTTTACGTCGAGGGAGTTCTGCCCAGTGGAAATCACCCGTGTGTTACAATTCTAAGCGTGTTTATGTCCCCTTGGCGTCAGTTGGATACACAGTACTCCACTAAATTGGGTGGTAGTAGGGAACCTTCACCTCCCCATGGCAGTTTGGATGCTACGGACCAAGCTGTGGGGAAAAGGGAGAGCTAAGAACATAGTTTGACTGGAAAGAAGCTGAAAGGCTGTAGAACTCTGCAACACCTTTCTCCTGCACAACTCACAGCAAGAGGGGAGTGGAGAAATGGATCATTTCAGATGGAATTGAAAAGACTGGCAGTCTGCTAGCTTGCAGAGTTGATAACCCATGGGATGCTTTGGGTCTCTGCAATGTCCTGGTGATGGCAGAGGGGATCAGTCCCTCTCTAGACCCTCCTTGACATCAAAAACTCAAGTGCAGGGACAGAACTTAAAGAATCAATTCTACTCCAACTCATGATCGTGTGTAGCCTTGACACAGTTTGAAGGTCCCATCGTTCAGATCTAACCTTCCACCGGTGGCCTCCATGAGGAGATCATGGATGGAGGCCAGCGTGAGGTGTGTAGTGGCTCTCATGCCTCAAGGCAGCCATTTGTGACCCTCCCTCACACAAAAGGAGAACTGCTCTCACAGTGAGTCTCAAATCCAAGGACAGGTCCTTAAATATTTACCTCAGAATCTGGATTTTCATTTTTGGCTCTTTGATCTTTTTTTTTTTTTCTCCTCTTTACTCATTCTTGAGTATTTAGTCCCATCCCACGGCTCCTGAGTGGATGTATTAAGAATAAAATAACAACAAGGGGTGGGATTTTCCAAAGCACTCAGCATCGCCTGACTCTATTCTCTTTGAAGTCTGCAGGAGTTTCATTATCAACTTCAATGGGAGCAGTTAAGCCAATGCTACACATTGTAAACGTGCATATTCATGAAGCAAGTAGGATTTGCTAATGGGACGTGGATTCAAAGGGCTGATAAGATTTCAGTGAAATAGCTACTTGAAAAAAACAAGTAGCTCCATGAGCACCAGAACTGTGAAATCCTACTTTCCTTGAGCCTGATTGACTTGGGCACCAAGAAGGTGCATGTGCTGATTGAAGTCCTTCCTGTGGGTGGGGTGCTGAGATGTGTGCTCTCTCCCAAATGGATTCACTGGCATCAAATAAAGGCTCAGCACAACATGGCAGCTTTTTCCTCAGTAGAAGTAGGGCATCTCTCTTCTACCTCTGCCTGTCTGCTCAAACCTTGAGGGAACTTGCTATTTTTGAGATTGCTACCCTCTATCAAATTTGGCTGAAGTTGGATAATGCACTTAAAAGTTGTGAGGCATATACACACAGGTATAAACACGCTCCATGTGAGCATGAAATCCAAGTTTTTGCAGGATCTGCAGGAAGTCATGTTAAGACCTCTCAGAATCAAGTTTTGACAGAGTGAAAGAGATGGATTCAGAGTAGCTGATCAGCAAACAGCCTCTGACAGATGAACCACAACCCTCTGAGAATCTCTGCTACAGAGAAGGTGCTAAGAAAAGGGCAATCCTTGAGGAAAGAAGACAAGAATATGGTCCTTCAGTGGAATTATGAAAATGACTGCTGAGATAAAAGCACATTCCAGATAAAAAACTGAAAAATATAAGTGTGGCAAATTTGCTCACAGTACCCAAAATGTCTAAAAAAATACTGGATTTTAAAGGGTGTAGAGATTTTGAGCAACAGAGGCACTGCACTTTTGGAAAGCCAGGGCATTTCCATTCTGGAAAGCCAAAGCATCTTTGGCTGCACAAAGAAAATGAAAGGAAGCGGCAACAGTGACTGGTCCCTTTGGCATCTGGGCTAAAGCAGCCCAAGAGGAAGACAGAAAGAGTTGGATACAGTCCCCAAACTCCTTTCATATGGGAATCCAGACTCCCAGGAACAAAGCCTGGCAATGGACCTTCCCTGCCAAGAGTAGCCCGTTGCCAGCCCAGGTGCTCACATGCACTGTCACTGCCGTTGGCATCAGGGATGTCCAGAGAAGAGGATCAATTCTCTTCCCACCCCACAATTTCTACACCACTGACGACTCAGAAAACAATTCAAGAGGGAATTCAAAGGATCTGTTGAAATTTCAGCTAGGAAATCTGAGTGAGTGAGCATATGTAAATAGAAAGAATGAGTAGCACATAATTACATCAAATTGTTACTTAGCAAGGGAAGTAAATAACCCAAAATATGCAGAGCAAAAAATGGCAATGAATTAGAACTAATTACTTAAGGCTAATTAAAATAAGAATGGCTTGAATTGAAATATGTTAATAGCATTGAACCTGCCACCTATGAGGGAATTTAAATAAAAGTGATAATGTCACTTCAACCTTCACCTGACAGGGGTGGAAAGTTGGGATTTGGAGCTCATGGCTGCTTGGGGGTACTGACCACAGCAATGCATTATTTATGATTACTCTTGGAATGGACTGGATTTTTCTGGCAGGTGCAGGTCTCCTGGTCACAGGTAGAGAGAGGTTTTCTTGGATAATGGATGTGAAGTGGAGAAAATACTGTGACAGGTAAAAGCTAAATCCCTCAAAGACAAATAGATCCTGAGGTACCTCCCCATGCCGGGAATTGCTACGGTTGAAGAGAGCAAAAGAGAGAGGCATGGAGATAATGAGATCACAAAGAAGGAAAGAGAAAGAAGGAACAAGAGAGACTGAGGGAGCGAGGAATGAAATAGATAGGGAAAGCTTAGAGCCATGACAAATCATCACCAGCTTCAATTACACGAGCCTGCTGGGCTATGAAATCTGCCAAAGGTCACTGGATTCCTGTCTTTGCAATTAAGAAACAAGTGGCTTTGTTGGTTCCACCCCACAGCCCAACTGTCTGGTGTGAGTGTCCAGGGACCAGAGGCATCACTGTTGGCTGTAGGTACCAGCACAGGCTGCAGGGCACTAACAAGCTGGTCCAGAGAGCATGGACAGCCCCATTTAGGAGATGAACAGAGCCAGGCACCAGCTCCTAGCACTCAGCCAGCACGCCAAGGTGGCACTCCTGTGCCAGCAACTCCCGCCCTGCCAGGAAGCAGGGGGAAACCTCAAGCATCAGCAAAGCCTGGCTCAGCATCTTCTCACTGTGCTGCAGCCATGCCACAGGGCCCAGCTTGTGCTCCACCACCACCCTGTCTAGGCTTATGCCCCAACCCATCCTCAGCCATAGCCACTGATCCCAGTAGACCTGGATCCTGATCTTCTGCCACAAGCAGTGAGTGCTCTGGTTCTGGGCTCATCCTTGGTGCTGAGCTGGGCATGAAGCTCCCCTTGCTCTTTCAGGAGCCAAGCTGGTAGCAGTGTTTACTGTCTCACTCTTTTCAGTTCCTCTCGTTCACACTGGAGGTGAAAACCTCTTAACCCTCTCCCTGGGATTCACCTGAAAACCACAAGCTCCTCATCCCAGCATGCTGTGCAGACAGGGGCCATGGAGGGGATGGAGAGTGGGATATGGCAGTGATGCAGCCTTTCCACTTTCACTCCAGCTCCTAGGCTGGCTTTTGAGCCATCTGAATGGAAAGCTGGTGGCAGGCTTTTTGCCAGCTGATGAATCTAACTGGATTCATCTTGGAGCTGTGCATCTGAGGAAGCTCTAAAGCCCAAGCACAGCTGAGTTCTGCCCAGCAGGTACGGAATGTTGTGAAATATCAGCAGAGGTGCTGCAGTTCCAGAGGCCCTGCCCTGTCCATAACAGCCTTTCCAGCATGGAACATCTGCTGAGACTGGAGTGCAAAAGCCACTCAGTACCAAGAGTATGGACTGACTCCCAGGCAATGGTAACAAGCCTTGGATTGATTACCTGAACTACAGGCTATGACCTACTGACAACCATCTCCTCAGAGCTCCATTTATACCAAATGCCAGCCAGGATGGGTGACCATGGGACATACCCTTGGAAAACATCACTGTGCTGAGTACCAGGGCTCTACTTTGAGCATGCTGGTGGGGTAAATCCATGCCAGGGTGGTTGTAATATAATTTCTATTTCTCCAGTCTCCTGCAGAGGAAAAAACACCTCTTAGAATACCAGAATTCTTCCTCACCACTCCTCCTGTGCATGGAGGAGCTGTGGCAGGCCAGGAACAGGTTCCTGTGAGCCTGCTGCCAAGATCCTGACATTGCCGGCACTGCCCTGCCTGACCCTCTGCCTTCCAGGGAGGGAAGCCCTGGCACTGGTGAGGATGCTGCCTCGGCAGACACAAGCAGTCAGCTGAAAGACATTTCCTCTTTGTTTCTCTGCTCCGTGTAATGAATCCTGCCTCCCACTCAGATCTGCTAAGTAAGAGGAGTTACTGTGAGTAATCCCCACTTCGGCATCTTCTGCTGTAATCGCAGAGAAATCACATTAGCTTTTTTTTCTAGGACAAGGAGAAATTCATCAAATTGCAATCCAGAGAGAACACACGCAAGAGAGAGAAAGCCAACAACACACACATACCCTGCAAAAATCCCAAAGTTGACATTTACATTTCAAACACTTATAACAGCTAAACAAATAACAGTAATTATACTATTTGCATACTTTGTTAAATAATTGTTTGTTAGGTAAAGGCAGCCTCTGTGTGCGTGTGCATGCAAGGAGAGGATGCTTCAAGCCTCAGGAAGCAGAACAGCTGCTGCTTCCCTTCCCAGGTGACTTGTTTGCTTTACAAAATGGTGACAAGTGACCCAAAGCATTGCCAGGGTATACTGATATACAGGGCACAGAGGCATGGGGCAGGAGGCCCTTGGCTGTGCAGGATGAGGACCAGAAGCTGTAATCCTGCTGCCCAGCAGCCACATCACCCCCCCCCCCCCCCGAGCACGCAGACAAGCTGATTGCTCCAGACATGAGCACCAGCACTTGATGAGGTGAAGGTCCCATGCTCTGAGTATGAATTTAGGATTGCAGAAACATCCCCAAGAAGGAGAGCTGCAGAAGAAATCGGAGGAAGGCAGAAAAGCTGGACAGAGGAAGGTTCCCTACTTTGCAGCACCACACTCTGAACACCCCTCTGATGCTGCCGCCTGACTCAGAGCCCACAAACCGTCTCGTGGCTGGAGATTTCCCTTTGCTGCTGCAAAAGCATCTCAGCTTTCATCCCTTCCTGCTCAGCTCCTTGGGCAGACGGCTAATTGAAGGGTTTTTCTTTCATTTCTAGTACAGAAAGCCCAGTAAATGCCTTTTAATGTGCCCAGCTTTCCTCATGATTGGCTCTGTCTATCCACTCACCACTCCTATCCTTTTTTTTTTTTTTTTTAAAGTAGACTTGAATGATGCAAACTGGTGGAGAGAGGAGAAGCCTTCTGCCTCTCCTCACATGGTCAGAAAAGGTGGAGCGGAGCCAGAGTCACTGCATCTTTTCACACCTGGCTGGAACCAGGTCAGGCAGCTAATGCATTTCTCAGGCTCAGTGGCTACTTGTTGGAGACACACAAATGCTGCTCGGCTGTTTCAGTGCTGGAGGCTGGGAGAAAAAAATTCCAGCGAGAGACATATGTGTCGGAAGGCAGAGAGGGATGTGGTGCCAGGAGAAAGAAAAGTGATGCGTACATGGAGTGCTGGGCTCTCTGCAACAGGAAGAGATGCAGATTAAATAAAAGGCTCCGTGACTTTGAAACCGACCCTCACACTGTCAGTTAAGACAGGAGGCTTCATTAACTGTGAGAGAGAGTGGCCATGCCCTGTCCATGGGTGAAATCCCTGCTCCAGAGGTTAAAACTGGGAGCAAACCCTTGCTAACTCTGCACCCCCATCCAGAGAGTTTGTTCCCCCAAGCAACAGCAGGAAACTCACAGTCCCAAGGAGGAACCCAGGCGTTCACTGGCTCTGATCTGTGCAGCTCAGATTTTTAAGTGCACAACTAAGGGCATCCCATGGGGCTGGGGAAGAGAAATGCTCCAAAATAACCATTCTCCCTTCAGAACATTTTCACTGGAAACGTTTATATTTACCCTTCAGACAAAACTTTTTCCTGATTTTTCTTTCTTTAAGTTGAAAGAACATTTTCCAGTTCAACTCTAGTTCTTTCAAGTAGAAATGTTCAGTTTTCTTTAATGACTCCTTTCTCCTTTCTCTCCCACTACTCTGCTTTTTACTTAGAGTTTAAAAAAAAAGAAATAAGGGAAGGAAAACTAACAAAACCAGAGTGAATTTTTTTATACTAGTTTCAAATAACTTGAAAAAAAATTTTTTTTAAAGTTTTATGAGTGATTTTGAAGGATGCAAAAGCTTTATTCAAACCTTTTTATGTAGGTCAAAAAACTTTTTCCCAGGATAAAGAAAAGCCTAAACAAAAACCCTTAATGTGGGTGAATCAATGTGGACCAGCTCTATAAATAACTTGCCACAGGAATAAAAGTTTTACCCCAACTGACTGTGCCTTGGCGTCACCTTCACCTGCCCCAAACGCCTTGTGTTCCTCTCCTGCCTTTCCAGACTGCAGCTGGAGCTGCACAAAGCACACTGTGTGTGCCACACAACAGAGCTGTGCTATAGTCCATGATGATTTACACTCAGTTTGCACGAGTGCAAATGCCTTCTCTCCATGAATACCTCCTCCACCATGGAATCCTGGTGCCCTGCATCTCTTAACAAAGGCAGGACTTTTGGGCCAGGTGAGA